>NC_092211.1:10291359-10474021 GCF_043381705.1 Parasteatoda tepidariorum
CGCCCACATGTTGCGCGGACTGTTAGAGACTTCTGTTCAGCACAACGCATGCAACTTCTTCCTTGGCCTGCTTATTCGCCGGATATGTCGCCTATTGAGCACGTGTGGGATATGGTTGGTCGGCGTCTCACTCGTGATCCGCGTCCTGCAGTTTCCAAAGACGAACTTTGGTTGCGCATACAAGCGATATGGAATTCTCTTCCTCAAGCAGATATTCAACATCTGTTTGACTCCATGCCACGTCGTATAGCAGCACTTATTGCAGCGCGTGGTGGCTGCACCAAATACTGATTTCGGACGCTTAATTTGTTTCTTTTGTTTTGAAAATTTCATCATTTATTTGTATCAGTACAAGTCGTTTCTGCATTAAATTTCATTTGATTCTGATGATTCTTTCATGGTGTTGCATTTTCTACAAACAGCAGTTTACTTGAAACTTTGAAAATAATCTTTTTTTAATATAACAATTAATGTCCGATGGCCCATTGACTTATTCTGCCCAAAATATTCTATACACATGAAATTGACTGTGGGCGGTGCTACCCGACTCTCCCCTATATATAGCATTTTGCTTTTTTTTAAACATTGGAATTCTACACAATAAAAATATTGATATATACACACTGTAATATACGACGAGCAAAGAACTTGATATCAGGAATTAAATTGACACGAATATATCTTAAATTATATCTCAATCGATCAATAGCGAGATATGAAGATGGATGTTTTTTTTAGAAGGAAATAAATCAATATTCCGTGAAATAAGAGATCTCTGAAAGATCGCGTGTGTAATAGCATTTTAGTGGAACAAATTGTAGCAAAGTTTGAGTGAATGGAACCACATATCAATCTTCGAAATCGCGCGTGCTTAGTTTGACTTCACTTCGCGTGAAATCTATCTCATTTTGCTGTGACTTCAATACTTTGTTTTAAATAGCGATGGTAAAGGGAAAAACACGCAACAAGTAGTTGCTTTACTCTCAGGGTCGTTGTTAGACTTAGCGGGCCTTGGACAAAATATCTTCCCATTCCAAGGCCTTTTGAGTATGTTCTTTTTTGCGGTCCCCTTCGTCCCCCCACCCCTCAGAAAAAGAATATTCAAAAGTCCACAAAAAAATTAATGAGATCAATTATATGATTAATTTTTTTTGCCTTTTGTTCTTCAGAACAAATATGTTATTTTTATCAATAACTTTATATATTTAAATTTTTTTATTGTGTAATTTTTAAACATACATATCGGGCAGAAATTAAGCATGGCCTGGTTGGTAGGGCGCTGGACTCACGTCCGTGAGGACCGGGTGTTCGAATCCCGCCGGATGAACACTCCCCGTGTAGTAAACGGGTGACGGGTGCACGTTAAATCTATCAGGTCACAAAGTCTTCCATGTTCCAAATTATACCTCTGGGAGTACTGGATCGGAGATGGATCGCTTGCTGGTTTCAGTGAAAATTACAATCTGTGGATGAATGAATGGATACATGAATGGGTCAGCCCTATAAACGGGTGCGTGACGTATGGGAGTGAACCTCTCCTCCGCCGTAATGGCCTATGGCAACAACAACAAGAAATTAAACATAGAAAATATAAATGGTGTCTGCTACAGAGACAAATTTTCGCTCTTTAATATATATAGCACTTTCATCTAAAGTATCCAAAAATATTATTATTTATTATCTAACTTGATAGTGATCAAAAATTTTTTTGAATACAATTTCAAATGTTTACATCATTTTTTAGCTAGTTATGTCCAAAAGACAAAATTCAAAATATATACGAAATAACTCAAATAGTTTTTAAGAAATGAGAATTCACAAATAAGGCTCTCTTATTGCTATTCAGTGCGATTAAAGTTAAAGTAACGTTAAGGGGCCGAAACTTACAACTGTTTTCCTTTCTTAATTACTGGAAACCATACACTATGATCCTGGAAGGCTCAGGGGATAGAGCGTCCCGCTTGCACTGACCACAGTGCTCACTTGAAAGATCCTTAGTGGTAGACGGATCATGGGTTAAAGTCCCTTTGCCATCAGGCTAACCGTGGCTGGCTCTCGTGGTCTTCCTTTCCATGTAAAGCAAATACAAGTTGACTCAATCAAAAAGCCCTCCACGAAGGCAAATTTCTCCCAATACTGGATACAGGAGTTCCCTTGTCTTCTGGATTGGGCTCAAAATTACTAGGCTACGAAGATGAACATTAGTAGTCGTAAACCCATTAAATTGGGTCGGCTGTTCGATGACGGTTATTAAAAAAAACCATACACTATCCCATGTTCTTAAGCAAAATGGACCTTCCCTTTGTATTCTATTACCCCTTAAAGGATTCGTACCCGCTACTAAAACAGTTTGTGTTTGTTCATAAACTGGCAAAAATGCAAATTAGGAGTTAGAAATGATAATTTTTTTTCCAAGTCAGCATTATTTAAAAGGAACTATGCTTGTACTATCCAGCCATCATGAGAACTCCTCCCAAATACAAGTCTGAGATTGGCTGTCGCACTTAAAGCAAAAATGTTATTATTGGGAGAAATTTAAAGAAATGACAGGACTTTTCTATATTATAGATTTAGCCCATCGTCAATAGCCCATTGTGTATCTCTAGAGTGACGTAAAGTACCTACTTACCTACAATGGAATATTTTTAGATATTGTTTTTAGTTTTAATGTAAATACTTACTGAAAGTAAAATTTAATGCTTAGAGACGCTTCTTTTAATATCTTCTGCTGAAAAATTTAAAACAATAAAAAAAGACTAAGAAATAATAAATAGAAAAACAATACCTCAAAGACTTAAAAAATTGCCTGAAAGAGAAAAAAAAATTCCAAATATGCAAATAATACGGATGTTATTTTTTTATTATTGCTTTTAAGACATTAAATAACTAAATAATTAGAGCAGATAAACATTTAACGCTGCTGTTCCCAAAGTGTCATCTGATTACAAATTTTTACTTTTCAAAAACTCACCTTCAAACTCTGTGCTACAATTTAACAATTTTCAAAAGTGCTTTTTTCTTAAATTTTAAAAAGTATTACTCCATTAATGCTCAAGAAACAGAATGTCGTCAAAATGGAAATGATAATAATAGAAAAAAAAAGTTTTGGGGTGAAGGAATTCTAGCAACAGAAAGTGTTTTTCATGAGATGATGGCCAATCATAAGCAATACCAATTGATTTGTTCAGCATTTATCAATGGGTATTGCAAAGAGTCCAAAAGAATGACACATTGAGGCCAACATCTAAATTTCATGTCTCATCTGAGATGATCGAAAACATGTCAACTTAATAAAAAAATAAAAAATGTCAGTTGTTTACAAAATAGAGATTCTCTGTCACATTAAACGAGTGAAAATTAGAATTTTCCCCCCTTCATATTTAGAGCAGAGGGTGGTATTAAATATACCACGGACATACAACCGAACCTCGATTTAACATACTTTGATTTAACGAATTCTCCGATTTAATGAATGTTTTTTCTATCTCGACAAAAAGGGTGCTAAAATGCTCCCATTTAACTGATTTTTAGCTTTGATTTAACGAACAACAGTAGCTGAAAAAATATTCACACATAAAACTAAAACTTTGAATTTTCAGCACTTAAAAGTTTGGATATTTCACATCCTAATCCAAGTGTGTAATTATGTATGTATTATATTTTAAATTTTAAAAGCAAGAAACATAGAAGAATTAAGATCATTTTAAAGTTGATTTCCTAACGTATAACTTATACTTTTTAAGCTATTAGTAAACAATCACTTTTTGTTCATTATCTGTATATCTAAGGATATTTTGCATTGATATTTTTATACCATACACTTTACAAAAATTGATTTTCGATTTAACGAATTGCTTCGATTTCACGAACGGATTTGTCGGTCCCAATCAATTCGTTAAATCGAGGTCCAACTGTATTTTCTAAAAATATTAATAGCTTTATGTAAGAAGAAAAAATCCCGATAATTTGTAAATATTAACGTTAATGCAAATTCTGCAAAAATATGTAAAAAATATCACTCTTCATTAAAGATTAAGGCAAAAAACTTGAACTAATTTTTAATAAATGATAAAAAAAAAACTCGTGAAGCTTAAAAAATAAAATCACAACAATTTTTTATCTTTTTTAAAAGACATGGTCTAAAATATTTCAATCATTGTTTATTTATCAGATGAGGTCTTATGAGTAACGCGATATTAATCGGGTTATGTTAAACTAACGTTTTTTAAAACATGAATAAATAATGTATTTTAGAGCAAAGAGTTTCTTTAGAGAAATAAAGGGCCGTAAAATAAAGTGACTTTGATTTGAGGTAAAAAGGGCGATTTGTTGAGACTCATAGTATTATTTCCGATACCAGAGGCAGTCGAATTTTAGAAATTGAGATGAATCATTATTTAAATACTAAAAAATATGCTGCTAGCTGCAGTGGCGTTCGCTTTCCAATGAGGTGAACAGGGTTCGAATCCAAGCGATGGCTGATCGATACGAATTCCGCATCCGTCTCGCATCGACCATAGTGCTGACGTAAATTATCCTCAGTGGTAGACGGATCATGTGTTAGAGGCTAACCGTGGAAGTTTTTTGTGGTTTTCCTCTTCCATAAAAATGTCCTCCATGAAGGCAAAATTTCTCCCAATATTTGATCCAGGACTTCCCTTGTCTTCTGGATTGGGTTAAAAATTACGAGGTTACGGAGTTGAGCATTGGTAGTTGTAAATGCGAAATTGGGTCGGCTGTTATATAAAAAAAAACTACACGGTAGTTTATTCATTGATAACGCTTTAAAATATTTTAGATCATTCGCAATTTCATTTTGTTTCAGAATATTAGAGTTTTTGTAATTCATTTACGTCGCACTAGAGCTGCACAATGGGCTATTGGCGACGGCCTGGGAAACATCCCTGAGAATGATCCGAAGACATGCCATCACAATTTTGATCCTCTGCAGAGGGGATGGCACCCCCGCTTCGGTAGCCCGACGACCTGCACGCGACGTCGAGCACTTTACGGTAGAACAGTTCAACGAGGACCAATACCGCACATCGTCGGTCCCTACGCAGACTGATCCAAGTGGTCACCCACCCGCACACTGACCGATGCTTGACTTCGGTGATCTGCTGGGAACCGTGTCTTAACGATCAGTCCACTGCGGTACTCAGAATATTAGAACTTGATACGAAAAATGGGAAACCTATTATTTTTATTTCTTAACATATCAAATGCGTAATTGCAGTTTCCAGTCGTTTGGTGCTTAAATTAATGATAAATTTGGTGTAAGTAACTGGAAAATTACATTAAAAAAGATCACCAGATAACTTTGTTTAAGAAAGTTAAAAAAAAAAAATTTACAATTTTGAACGTTAAAATTTTAAGGGTTAAGTTACATGATTTCTTAAAGTAAACTAAAGTCCGGAAAATAAGGAATTTCATATGACTACTTTATGTTAGCAAAATCAAAGAGAAATCTGAGCTTTTAGAAAATAAAAATAGGTATTACGAGGTATAATTTACAACTCAGAAAATTCCGCACAGTAAAAAAATTTCTTGCAGTCTAAAAAAGTGGTAAAATGAAATTAAACCTTTTTTTTAATAACTCTGATAAATTAACATCAAAACTTTAACAGAGCTTAATAGTTACTTCTTTAAAAACTTATTAATAGTTGAATAATACTCAGTTTAAATATTTTGACCAAAGGAATTTTATTTTATAAAATCAAAATTTTCAGTTTCAAAAATAAAAAATTTAGCAAATAATTCATTTTTAAATTAAAGCTGCAAAATATTGTATAACTCATAGTTAATAATATTTCTCATGTTATAAACTGTTTAGTTCAAAATGTCTTAAAAATATCAAAACTTTTTTTGCATATACTATTTTCAAATTATGAGAAATGTATTTAAGGTATCGCCATTTTCCAGACATTTAATTATTGCTCAAAGCTTCCATTTTGACTATTATTTGATATCATTTCTATATAACATGATATCCTTAGCTTGAAATTAATTATTTAGTTACTCAAAAATACTAAAAAAAAAAGTTTATTATAATTTATTTAAAGAAAACTAGTCTTAATGTTTAAGTTTCAAAACTATTTTAAATAAATAAGAATATACATTTGTACAGTTAAATAAGTTTGAAAAAAATTTTATATGCTAAAATATAAAGAAGAAAACATACCTTAAAAAGGACTTCTGAGCGTTTTTTTTTTTTGTACATAAATTTTAACGAAAAAGCTTCAAATATTACTGTATAACAAAATTGACATGAAATAGTCCCGTAGTGGACCAATCGTAAAGACACGGTTCCCAGTAGAACACCGAGTGGACAACCACTTTGATCAGCTTGCGTAGGGATAGAGGGTGCACGGTATTGGTCCTCGTTAAACAGTTCTACAGTAAAATGCTCAACTTCGCGCTTAGGTCGTCGGGCTACCAAAGTAGGGGAACTATCCCCTCTGCAGAGGATAAAAAAAAACTTACGATGTCTTCGTATCATCCTCAGGGATGTTTTCCAGACCAATAGTATCTTGTGCAGCTCTAGTGAGACGTAAACCACCAACAACAACATAAACTTAAAATCGCGAAGTCATGTAGAAAATTCAAAAATGTATAGAGAGTACAATGCAATAAAGAATTTAACATTTGATAATTAGTTGGAGAACTATTTACTGTTAAAATAGTTGAAAATAAATATTCTCTGTTGAAATAAACAGTTGAAAAAAGTTGGTTGTTCTATGGGCGTGGATATGCAGATAGAAAATGAAATTTGAGATATTGAAAAGTCCATTTTCTGTTAATGAATTTAACCTGAGTTTTTTATTTATTTACTTTGAAATCCTATTTTATTCTGAAGTTGTTTTATTATTTGAAGTTTATTTGTGGTTTTTCTCACTTTTTTCTTCTTTTCAATACGTTGCACATTTTTACATTTTTCAATTTTCATTACATTGTATATTTTGTAAACATAATTACTTTGTTTTTAAGTACAGACGTTTAAGATTAAAAATAAATAAATAAGTAAATAAATAAATATGAATGAGAAGCCACTACAGGGATAGGTGAGCACTGTATTCTAGAGTTTATAAATGAACTTAAATAATTTAAGTTTAATTCAAATTATTTCAAAAGGGCAAAATTTTTCTTTGTTAACGATAATTTAAAACAAAATTTCGTATTTTTTAGGGTTGCAAACCGTATCTTTTCCTTACTCAATTTGTTTTTTTAAAATTTGTTAAGTTTAAAACTATATCTCTTCCATTAAACAAAAAAAGTAATAAAAAATATGTTGGAAAATAGTTCTATAATTAACAAAATTAATCAGTGTAAAAAATGTTTTTAATACACTAGGAGATATGATATTTGCTACAAACGATAATATGCAGTTTTCTACACACTTATTTAAAGTTGCAAACTTTTTGGAAATAGAACAAAATGAAGCGAAACAAGCAACTCTAAATTGGAGTTGAAAGCTTTTATTCAAGAATATAAAACAAACCTTTGAAAGCGAAGTATTTTTCAATAACTATTTTGGAATTTGATTTGATCTGCAAACGTTTTGTTGAAAAATTTAAATATAAAACTTAGGATAAAAAATAGGTATGATAAAAATATTTTGTCAATATTTGTTCAAATTTTCAATGAAGCGAAGGTGACTATTACAAGGCTTTGTTAACCGCTAAGGCCAACAACCAGTAAGGAAAATAATATTAAGAAAATTAATCTTAGATTAAGATAATATTATCTGTTTCATTAATTTTTAATTATAAGAGGGGGAAATAAAACTAAAACTTTGAGTCATGGATAAACGCATATTTATCCATACGCATAATAACGCATATTTAATTATTAAAACTTCAAATTTACAACTGAAGTTTAATATATTTTTATTCAATATAGATTCGCAAACAAATATGCATGCTTATGCGTATTTAATAAAACTTAATTTTAAATATAAATATACATACATTTAAACATATTGATAGAAAATATTATTTAAATACCTGCAGCTGGTACTTTATGTGTACTTGCGAATCCTAAGTGTTTGTGCATTCCAAAGATGATGCAGATGAGGATGCAATATCGCGAGGTTTCCATGACAACCAGCTGTCAACAATCTCTCTTCAAGAAACACACACCGTTTAGATCTCTGCTTGCGGACAAGTGATGGAGAGGGAAAAAAAATTCTAAATCGTTTGCTCCAGCGGTTCCCAAGTTCGTGACGTGAATTAGTTGCTAGAACAGACTTGCGCAGAAAGCGATAGTTTTCGCTTTCACTCTTTTCAATTCAAGCGAAAAAGTTATTTATTTATTTTTGTTAAACAAAAAAGCAGACGATGAATCTGATGCCTTTAGTAGCCGGTTTTTTGGATGCGTGACGTCATTATCAATAGCTACAGGGATGAGTATGATCGAACTATTTTATTCTCTGTCAGTTGATCTGCTCATTGTCAAACAATGCGAGCATAAACTTTGTGGTTTGGGCTTCGCGCGCATTCCACACTTATCTGAATCGCATAGTTTTCAGTAACCCCTCTTTTCCTGCTAACTGCAGGACAAATATTCGAAGAAAAGAACATAAAAGTTTCAGAGAAAGAATTTTATATTCAACGTGAATTCTAATTTTCTTTAAGCGTGTTTTGATTTATGGAACAATAAACATTTTTTTCCTGGTTCACAGAGCTGCGAATCATAGAGTGTTTTCATAAAATATGATTTGATCGCACCGAATATATTCAACTTTTGAGTTTAATCCGTTTTTTAATTCTTCAACTTTTTATGAACGGAACCGAGTTTAAACGTATTGGTGCGCACTAGTCACACTGATTTTTTCGAAATCACTCACTAGTGTTATTAAGTTGGCTGAATAAAGGTTAGTGGGATAAGGCACAAATATGTGTTCGTTTTAAATTAAGTACAACAGTCACATTTCAAGAAAAAGCTATGAATATAAAACACACTTACCTGAACTCATAACGCAGTATTCTTAGAATATCACACTTCGATGTAAACCCAAATAGTTTTTTTTTTTATTATTATTTTTTTTTTGAATAATTTATTTCGATATCACACTGAAAAAAATATTTTCGCTTTCTTTTAAAGATTTTATAGCCTAGAATTAGATATAAAAAGCTTTAAAAATCATGCGATGTGCTAAATAAATAAGGGTTTACGTTTTTGTCAAATTCGAAACTCCATTTGAAGCAGTCAACCAATGCTACAATATCTTAAAATTATTGAGAAGGGTAGTTAAATTTTCTCGCTGATATTCAGTCACACGAATATTTAAATTTTTCATAATTATCAGATATACAAGGGGGAAAAAAACTCAACTATGGGCGACATTATTAAAATATATTTTTTCAGACCTGAGTAGTTCTTTAGGTATAGTACCTGCTAGGTAAGACTTTAAGTAGGGTACCATGATCAGAAGGCATGACGTCCCGCAGTGGACTGATCGTTAAGACACGGTTCCCAGCAGATCACCGAAGTCAAGCATCACTGGCTGCGGTCAGTGTGCGGGTGGGTGACCACTTGGATCAGTCTGCGTAGGGACCGAGGGTGTGCGGTATTGGTCCTCGTTAAACTGTGCTACCGTAAAGTGCTCGACTTCGCGCGCAGGTCGTCGGGCTACCGAAGCGGGGGTGCCATCCCCTCCGCAGAGGATCAAAATTGTGATGGCATGTCTTCGGATCATCCTCCGGGATGTTTCCCAGACAGTCGCCAATAGCCCATTGAGCAGCTCTAGTGCGACATTAACAACAACAACATCCGAAGACATGCCATCACGATTTTGATCCTCTGGATAGGGGGTGGCTCCCCACTATAGCAGCCCGACACCTTGCGCGTGCAGTCGAGCACCAAACGGTGGAATAGTAAAACGAGAATTGATACCCTATGTCCCTTCGCAACCTGATACACCCTCGGACCATTCGCAGTCAGTTCAAAGTGGTCACTGATCGCTGTCAGTGATGATTGGTTAAAATGTCTTGCTATCACACTGTGATATTACACTGAGGGACCGTTTAGAATGTGAGTTTAATTCAATATCATTACATAAGAATCTCGGATTTAAAATTATGAAATGTTGTACGTTGTCCACACTGTCCATTTTTTTTTTTTAAATCTGAGAATAAATCGAAAGTTTACACTAAGAATCGCGATTAAGGAAATGAAATCAAATAAATTCAAATGGGATATGCTGGTCTTTAAATAAATAAGTCTTAAAATTAGATTTTATATCGAAGTGTTCAATTTACTTGTCTAGAAAGAATTCAGCTAAACTAATTAACCTAAATTGCTGTTTTCAAGAAATAACTGGTATAAACTTTGAAAATCACAGAAATGTCGCTCATTTTTCTTAAAAAAGGTTGTTTTATTTTGATTTGTTGTTGTTGTTGTTAATTTACGTCGCACTAGAGCTGCACAATGGGCTATTGACGACGGTCTGGGAAACATCCCGGAGGATGATCCGAAGACATGCCATCGCAATTTTGATCCTCTGCGGCGGGGATGGCACCCCGCTTCGGTAGCCCGACGACCTGCGCGAGAAGTCGAGCACTTTACGATAGCACAGTTTAACGAGGACCCGCACAGCACACCCTCGCTCCCTACGCAGACTGATCCAAGTGGTCACCCACTCGCGCACTGACCGCAGCCAGTGATGCTGAACTTCGGTGATCTGCTGGGAACCGTGTCTTAACGATCAGTTCACTGCGGGACTGTTTTATTTTGAATTCGAGAGAAAAATGCTGATGGAATTTCTTGTAAATGCATAAACTTTTCATAATTTGTTCAATTTATTGTTACTGGAAAGAAATGTTTTTTTTTAAATTATTTTTTATTTCATTTCATTTATTTATTTATTTTATTTATTTATTCTTTTAAATGTCGCTATTTCTTGTTTTATCGACATTTTACTTATATGTTTTCATATAAATAACCGAAGCATTTGGATTATTACAACAAAAACAAATTACGGATTTCTGATTGGATAGAAATGTCATTACTGGTTTAAAATTTAATTACTGATTAAAATTGGGCTTAATCTCGGAACATCTATGATCCTGCCCTGGAACCCTAAAGTTCCGCTTTACATCTTTTTGGTACCACTGTTTTAATCGACGCGTCCGATATTTTATAATTTTATAACCGTCGTTGGAGAGCCGACCCAATTTTATGGGTTCACGACTACTCATATTCAACTCCGTAGCCTTGTCATTTTGAACCAAATCCAGAAGACAAGGGAACTCCTGGATCAAAGTATTGGGAGACATTTGCCTTCGTGGAGGACTTTTTGATAGAGCTAGCCCGCATTCGCGTTACATGGAGAGGAAGACCACGAGAACCTCTCACGGTTAGCCTGACGGCGAGGGGTCTCTAACCCATGATCCGTCTACCACTAAGGATATTTCACTTTAGCACTGTGGTCGGTGCAAGCCGGATGCGGAATTCGTTTCGACTGGGATTCGAACCCGGTTCGCCGCACTGGAAGCGTCGCGGCTCAACACGTCCGATATGGATTTTTCCGTTCCTAATCATCATATGAAAAATGACGAATAATAATTTCTTAAACAAAAACTCGTCTGTATTTATTTTTGGAAGGCCCAAAAACCACAATGTAAGAATATTTCAAAAACTAAATTTTATCTTCTTTTGTTCAGACCCTACACAATTATTCCTACCTTTATTTATTTTTCTATTTGCAACTGCAAAAAGCGAAAAGAATTTGTGTTTTCAGACGCAGGCATGAGAATAAAAGAAACTATTTTGTAAATGAATTTTTTTTTTCTGCTCGAGATAATTCAAGACACACTGGACATAACAATGTTTCGTCCAATTCATGTAACAAAGCGTAATAAGTAAAAGTAGCTGAAACTTATGTCCCGTAGCGAATGAAACGATAGATCAATCTGCATTTATATACAAGAAAATTCTGAAATGAAATAAAAATAACTCTCACTGAAAGAAGAGTGTCGGTTATATCTTCAAGAAAGCTTCAAATAACGGCAAAAAAAAAAAAAAAAAAAAAAAAAAAAAAAANAAAAAAAAAAAAAAAAAAAAAAAAAAAAAAAAAAAATGGGATCTTAACTTAGAAATATGTAGCTCAGAATGATGCATTTTTAGTATTATGATGCATTTGATATGAAAAAAATGATACATTCTTAGTATTATTTGGTATATTGTAAGATACATTTTTATAGTATATCTCTCAATATTTTGATTATGAAACAAAATCCGCTAGTATCAATAGAATATTTACATGCTTTCTAAAAGGTTACTAGAATTTAATTTCTTATTTTTCTTTTTCATTGCGTTAAATAAAATCATAGAAAAAAAAACACTTCGTCTTAGAAGGTCCACTTCTATTATATTTTTGGTAATCACTTAATAAAAGAATAAAAACAGTAAAAGAAAATCTCAAAATATTATTTTTTAAATAATAAAATCGTTGCCCAATATACTAGCTACTGTCAGTAAGCGGGTGGGGGACCACTTTTATCAGCCTGCGTAGGGACCGAGGGTGCGCTGTATCGGTCCTCGTTAAACTGTTCTGCCGTAAGGTGCTCGACTTCGCGCTGGCTACCAAAGCAGGGGAGTCATTCCCTCTGCAGAGGATCGAAAATGGAATGGCATATCTTCGGATCATTCTCAGGAATGNTATACATTTCATATGAAAAAAATGATACATTCTTAGTATTATTTAGTATATTGTAAGATACATTTTTATAGTATATCTCTCAATATTTTGATTATGAAACAAAATCCGCTAGTATCAATAGAATATTTACATGCTTTCTAAAAGATTACTAGAATTTAATTTCTTATTTTTCTTTTTCATTGCGTTAAATAAAATCAAAGAAAAAAAAACACTTCCTCTTAGAAGGTCCACTTCCATTATATTTTCGGTAATCACTTAATAAAAGAATAAAAACAGTAAAAGAAAATCTCTAAATATTATTTTTTAAATAATAAAATTGTTGCCCAATATACTAGCTAATGTCAGTAAACGGATGGGGGACCATTTTTATCAGCCTGCGTAGGGACCGAGGGTGCGCTGTATCGGTTCTCGTTAAACTGTTCTGCCGTAAGGTGCTCGACTTCGCGCGGGATACCAAAGCAAGGGAGCCATCCCCTCTGCAGAGGATCGAAAATGGAATGGCATATCTTCGGATCATTCTCAGGAATGTTTACTAGACCGTCGCCAATAGCCCATTGTGCAGCTCTAGTGTGACGTGAATAAAGTACCTACCTAATAATATATTGGGACTTATATTATCGATTGCATCAACATAAAAGCAGCGTAACAGACCATTGCACAAATGAATGGCCATATTTCGTTAATCTATATTTTCAAAACCAAATGATAGACAAAGAAACATATGCCAAGAATTTCTTTTTTTCAGTTACAGAAGTTCGATGAATAGTTCCTTTTATTTCTTCGACACATTTCGAATTAATTGAATTCGTTCTTGTAATTTTAAAGGTTCCTTTAATGCTGCCTAAAGGTCAAATCTCAGCGTTGTTTTCGGGCATTGGTTTCTTATGAGCTAAGAGATCTTTCACCGCATGGCCTTTAACATCTCCGGACATTACTCTGCATGAATAGGGTTAAGTTATTGTAATTATAGATAATCTTGATTTGAGAACCAATCAGTAGAGCGTTCTCGAATTTTCTTTTTTTTTTTTCAATTTGAAGACTGCCATTAATTTATGGAAAGCATTAATTTATATCTGCAACAAAGATGTTTTTTCTTTTTAATAATTTTTAATTCATAACTATACTATCAGATGCAGAACCATCTTCATCAAGTTTAATTTCATTACTACAGTCGCTGTCCAAATTATTAGATACACTATTAGATTCTATGCAAAATCTTAATTATCAGGTTATACTACACAGCTTTATTTTTTTTACACAGTTTTGCACTTTTTTACGTTAGTGTATCAATGGTTTAACTTAGACGAAATCTATACATAATAATAAACGCGGCTGTGTCTGTGTGTGTGTGTNCTTGTTTACGTTAGTGTATCAATGGGTTAAATTAGACGATATATAATATAAATTTGACGATAGGATAAATTAGACGATATATTACATAAATATAGAATGTTAATTATATCAGGTATTATATTAGTACACTATAATAATTAGACCAAATTATTAGACTCACTGTGGTTCTTAATAATTGCATGTTTTGCACGAGTTTATAGGCAATACTTTTATATTTAAACATACATGTAATGGGTTTAATTTATACGTATGTACTTTCTATTTGCATTTATTTTTAACGTATTGCGTTACGATGTTAACCAATTGATACACTAACGTAAACAAGTGCAAACAGTAGCGTAAAAACAATAAAGCTGTATAGTATCACCTGATAGTTAAGATTTTACATAGAATCTTCTACTGCGTTTTAATAATTTTGACAGGGATCGCAAGCAGTTTTGACATACATGGTTTTTAACATTTGTTTGATAGATGTAAAATGAATATGTACATGATTATTAAAATTTGCTTATTTTATTGTAAAAATTATTTTCAGACGATTACGAAATTTCAAGGACACTTTAATAGTAGTTTGTTACGAAGCGGGTCTCTTTAAAAAAACAAAAAAAATCTTATTATATCTGTATTTATTTTTTAAAAATTTTTTTTTATTTATTTTTTTTTAATTATTTCAATGCGTAAAAGAAAAAATATAAGATTTTTTCGTAGAAATTCAAGGACATCTGAGAGCATATGCCAATATTTTGAGACATTGAGGAGTTCGAAAGTGTTTAGGGACAACTATTGAAATTAGAGGATTGTCATAAAGATTTGAGAACATCCGGTCACCTTTGATTACTTGATAGACGCTGTTCATGAACCACCGACGTCGAAATCACAACAAGCACTTCGAAGAGCGCATCAGCGTTGAGAAGCTGCAAAATGTGAGGCTCACTAGCATTAAAAGAAAAATAAAAAAACTTTCCTGAATTATACTGTTGCCTCATTTTGTTAAGTCAGAAACACATGCGTATAAGGGATTTTTTTTATTTAAAAAAAGAAAAGAAAAAAAGAATGTCGTTGACTTGATGGGCATTTTTCGAATGAAGTCAATTAAAATGCCTGGACTTTTAGCCTTGAGTTTGGGCCATGACTTAGACCTTGGCCCTTCCAAAAGGTAGGTCCCATGTGTCGGCGGCGGCGTCTAAAGAGAAATAACTTGTAGGTCAAGTTTTGTTAAACAGAACGCAGACGAGAAGGTGGGTGTTAATTCACTTTGATATTGGGGGTAAATATTGAGATGGATATAAATGGTCCTTACGTGTTTTGGATAATAGAAAATATCTGTGTATTCATAATGCATAGTCAGAAGCAGATATTCAAAATTTCGAAATTTTTCTCGAGCCGGCTGCTCCGACTTTTCGATAATCTGAAATAATCTTTAACAAACTTATTTTTTACGCGCATAATTTTTTTTCTCTTCAAATTTTTTCAAAATGCGACATTTTGGAGCTGTTTTGGAAACCAAAACCCCATTCTTTAAAACAATCTCTCAGATCGTAAAGAAATAAAAATAATGAATTCTTCATTATTAAGTATTCATTATTAAAATAATGAAATATTTGTTATTAAGTATTCATTATTAAGATAATAAATACTTCATTATTCTTCATTATTAAGTATTCATTATTAAAATAATGAATTCGTCATTATTCTTCATTATTAAGTATTCATTATTAAAATAATGAATACTTCATTATTATTAATGAGTTCATCATCATATTATTACAGATCGTAAAGAAATAAAAATAATGGATTCTTCATTATTTTTATTTCTTTACGATCTGTAAGCATCAGCGAGGCAAAAATCAAACAGTTAGAGTACTATTTTTTCTTATGGCCTAGATGAATAAAAAATATTTCGACAGACTCAATAAATTTAAATATTTAAACAAAAAATGCAGTTGAACAGTAACGAAAATAGTAGAGCTGTCTTAGTCGATCCAGGTCGTAAAGTTCATACGCAAACATTTTAAAAACTTTTTCAAGCGCATAAAACTAATAGTCACTCACAATAACCAAAGCTAAGGGCTGGGATAGGTTGGTAGGGCACTGGGCCCATGTCGAAGATATCGTGGGTTCGATCCCCCCCAGCCGAAGACTCCCCGCGTAGTAAATGGTAACTGGTGCACATTAAATCTGTCGGGTCACAAAGTCCTCCATGTTCCCATAAGAAATTAAGCTTCTGCGGGTACTGGATTGGGAATTGATCGTTCTCTGATTCAGATCAAAATTGCAATCGGTGGATGAATGAATGGCTGTATGAATGGGTCCGTCCCATAAACGGGTGTGGCATAAGTCAAATTCCTGGCCATGGATGACGCCACTGGAAAACAAGATCAATCGCCTCCCTAGTGCCTTAATGGCCGACGACAACAATAACAACAACAGAACCAGTGCTGTTCATTTAAAAATAAGTTATAATTTTCCCCAAATCTTGAATACACTTTTTTTTTGCCAGGAAATACATATTTATTTAAATGAATAAAACTTGCAATGAGATTAAAATTTTAAAGAACATCTCTGACTGAGTGGTTTTAAAAGTGTAATCGGGACTTAAAATGGTTTTAAAAACACGCTTGATAAATGTACTAAAAATGCAAAATAAATGTTTATCTTTGTGTCACGAAAACGAAAAAGGAGGATTTTTAAATGGTGATAAAAGTTCATTGTAAAAAATTTTCCCTTGCGTTTTTGTAATGTTTGAAAATTTTTCTACTTATTTTCTCCTTTTTAGTTTATATTGCTGAACAAACGTGGTTTTTAAATTGTGTATAAATTTTTTTAATTTAGTACTTTCTGAATATCAGTTTTGTGTCTCCTGGCTTGTTCAGGCCGAAAAATAGTCAAAACTTCGATTGGCCATGAATTCAGAAAGAGGTTTTAAATTTCATACTCATCCACTACAGAGGACCAGTTAAAATTTGAGCACTTTAACTAGTCAAAAAGTGGTCGAAATTTTGATTGGCAAGATTTTTGTTTTCTTTTTTGTTGGATAAAGATCTGTTAATTAAACTGAGTGAAATTTAAATCCGGCAGATAAAAAGGAATAAATTAGATTATTTATTTTTAAAAAAATTAAAAATCCACTACCCATGGAAAAATATAATTTATGAATAGCAAGCATAAAAAGGCTTGTGGAATTATAATAACAATTCATGCCAATGATTTTCAACCTTTTTGGTTTAGTACTTTTGATATTACGTAAATCTGCAACTTCCGCTTCGGTAAATATATAGATATTATATTTGTGTTTCTATAGTTCTAAGAGAACTCTAACAGTGGTAACGAAACTAAGGCAAAGTTCGATTGTTTAATAAATTTGTAACTATATATATTTTGAAAAGGAGGCAGGTACTTTATTCACGACGCACTAAAGCTGCACAATGGGCTATTGGCGACGCTCTGGGAAACATCCCTGAGGATGATCCGAAGACATGCCTTCGCAATTGTGATCCTCTCCTGAGGGGATGGTTCCCCTGCTTTGGTAGCCCGGCAACCTGCGAATTAAGTCGAGCACTTTACGGTAGACCAGTTTAACGAGGACCGATACCGCGAACCCTCGGCCCCTAAGCTAGCTGATCAAAGTGGTCACTAACCCGCTTACTGACCGCATCTAGTGATGCTTGACTTCGGTGTTCTATTGGGAACCGTGTCTTTATGATCAGTCCACTGCGGGACTTTTGTAAAAAAATTTATATTTTAATAAATGGAATATTTGTATTTATAGTGCGAAAAAAAAAAAAACAGTTTACCCAGAATAACTTTTGATCTAATGATCGGATCTTCATGTTCTAGGACCCAATCTTAATGACTCGAGGGGTTGGCCTGAAACATGCTAATCAATAAGTGCAGACAATATTTTTAATTATGAAATCAGACACAAAAACGTACTTTCTCTGAATAAACATAAATTTTTTTTTGACTGATTTGGATTTCTGATCCTCAAAATTAGGAAGTAATCGAAATTTGGGAAATATGTTAGTTTGGTCAGGAGAGCGATCGAGAGTTAGGACCCTTTAATGCTAATTTTACCCTTTTTGCGTAGTTCACTATATCTCGAGAACTTTTTAAGTGAATCGAACATTTTTTGCACATAATTAATAAAGTTCGTTTTTCCAAAGATAATGCCATGTAAAAAAAAAAAGAAAAAAAAAAACTTTTAGTAAATATTTATTATTTGTTTTATTATTTTATTTAAGAATGGTCGAAAACAGTTTGAACTGTATGATATGAAATTTTATGCATCATTTAAAAGAATATAATTTTACATGATAAAACTCAAAATTTGAATAGTTCCTGAGAAGTCGAATTTTAAATATTTAACTTTTTTGAAATTTAATTTTAAATTTTTGAACGTTTTTTTCTTCCTTTTTTAATTTTAGAAATCGAATTTTAAGTATCTGACTGTTTTGAAATTTAATTTTAGCAGTACCATAGAGGAAAAATTTTGTTTGTTTGTTTTGTAATAGAAATTATTAAAAGCGACAGCACTGGAAATCGAACCACGGACCAACTGATTAACAGAATGATGTTAAAAATCATACCACGGTTATGGCTATCTTGTTGGAGATTGCAAATCAAGCTTTTTCGGTAATTTCCGCTGTTTTGCACAGATTAAAGAGAGGGATCATGTCATGACCCACTTTGAGGCTCCTAGAATGTCTATGATCTTGTTGTTTTGTATGCTAATATGGATAAAAAATATAATATATCTGTCCAAGTTTCAAAATTATTGGTTAATACTAATTGTAGATAGTATTCAAGGCATGTATTTAATTTTTTTTTAATAATTTCTTATTTTTTATTATTATTATAAAAGCACTTAAAATAAAGAAATATTTTATTAAGATAGTTTTGGTGGCACATTGGGACCATTCTATGCCCCATTGCTCAACCCCAAATTTTTCTATATAATTTTTTAATATACAATAAGTCTGAAAATAATTATACTTTGTTCCGTTTCTCTTAATAAAAAGAGTAAAAACTATTTTAAAGACGCGTGAGTTACGTAATTTTTATTACACCCTTTGAAATAAAACGAAAACATTTAAATTCAATAATTTGTTTTCATTCAAGGTGTGTGTGCTTTTTCTTTCCCCGCTAACAACCTAACTTCGAATTTGGGAAGTAAAAAAAAGTTTAGAAAGATTTCGGTAGTGGTGCCATCTATAATAGTATTATTTAAATATAAGAATTTTTAAAATGTTACATACTTCTAGCGTAAATTTGTAATTACATGAATTGATGTATGGGAACNACCGGGAACGAACTAAGGGTCACGTGAAAAGAGAAGTTTTGCGCTTTAAGTCTTAATACCTCGTATTATGACAATCTGGCGACAAAACGCAATTCACGCGGTTTTGGTTGCACATTGGGACCATTCTATGTCCAATTGCGCAACCCTAAATTTTTCTATAATTTTTTTCTGGGTATGGTAGTATATCATTAAGTCTGAAAAAAAATTAGACTTTGTTTCTCTTAATAAGATGAGTAAAAACTATTTTAATGACGCGTGAGTTACATTATAAATTTTATTTATGACACCCTTTGAAAGAAAAACGAAAACTTTTATATTCAATAATTCGTTTTTTTCTCCGCTAACAACGACCTAACTTCGAATTTGGGAAGTAAAAAAAGTTTAGAAAGATTTCGGTAGTGGTGCCATCTATAATAGTATTATTTAAATATAAGAATTTTTAAAAAGTTACATACTTCTAGCGTAAATTTGTAATTACATGAATTGATGTATGGGAACGAATGCAAAAAGTATACTATGCTTCGCATCGTGTCCCTGTATGTTAATTCCATGAAAAAAAAATTAGGAAATAAAAGAACAACAACTTACGTTTATGTTATTCTATTTCCCACTGACGTCAAAAGTAGGTTTAGGAATTTTGATAGCTTTTAGAATTCTCTGCTTTGCCATGAGCTGTTAGTTTGAGCCATGCGTTTTTTTAGTACCTCTCTCATATATGACTGAAGATTTACCTATATTCAATAAATACTAGTGTCTCAACATATTTTAATGTCTTTAGTTGTAAATATATTTTATTATACATTCATTACTGCCTCTTCTTTATATCCTGTTGAAAGATCGTTTAAATACTAAGGATTATAAAAACATATTCGGATTTAAAAACTATACTCAATTTTGTCAAATTTTTTGCTTATAATTGCTCTTATTTAACGCTTTAATAATTAATTACACATTTTAACATCAAATAAAGATCCTTCACACACTTCAAATTAATTTATAGAAATGAAGAAAATGCTACATGGGTGGACACAACTCAAAATAATAATTTGAATAAAATATAATTTTAAATCCATTTAATAATCTTTCATTATTTCTTGATAAATTTTAATTCGTCGTATTCTTGAAATGAACGGCGTCGTCCCATGCCGTTATTTTATCATTGTGCGCATGCTCGTAAACATATAAGAGGATCTTTAGTGTCAAAAGAGAACACTTACACTGTGCGTACACATTTGTTGAATTGAACACATGTTTATAAATAATAAAAACATGTTTATATTTCTAATCATATATTCTAAATAATCTCACATTGTTATATAAGTAAAACTTTTAATTCTATTATTTAGCATTTGAATACAATTTCGCCTTTTGCTTAAGAATTAAATCATCTCATAAATTAATATAAAATGCGATCGAAGAAGAAAACATTTGATCCCATAATTTATTCATTTTCTGACAATTTTTTAGCTACCATAACAAGTAAGTCATCTCTCAGTTTTTGTAAATAATATCTAAACTTCATATTTTTTATAGATACTTTTTAAGAATTAGTTAATATTTATAATGATTGCTAATTTTTCAATATTTAGCCTTGCCTTTTTTTAGTAAAATTATTGTATCACACATATATTTATACATTTTAATTTAGATGAAGATCACAAGATATTGTTTATTGGTTACCTGACAGAACTTAATAGTAGGGATGATGCAGTTCAACAAATAAATATACTGAAAGAGGTTCGTTTTATGATATTCTGCTAGTAACTATTTATATTAATGAATTCTGCTATTTATATTAATGAATATTAATTTTTTAAACTCGAAATTTTATAAATAGTTATTCACTCAAAATCACATTTATTAAGATAGAATTTCAAAATTCTGAAATCCTCATAAATGCAAATTTTTAAACATGCATACTTACTCACACATGTATGTATGTTAGTATGATAAAGAAAATAAAATTTATTACAAGTTGTTTTTTTAAATAGTTAATATATATTTGAAATGTTTGTATGTAATTTCTGATTATGTTAGCAAAATTTGAAAGAAAAAAAAAAGGGATAACTAGTTACTGAAACTAAAATTTTTGTTTGTTATTTATTATGTTTTTTAATTTTTAACTTAAATGTTTCCTATTCTGTTTTAAAATTATTTAGTTTTATTATTTTTTTTTTTTACTTTATAAAAAGTTTTTTTCTACTAGTTAAAAAAATCCATAATTTTTTATTTATTATTATTATTATTTTTTGTTGCTGCATGCTATTAAGACAGCACTGATTAGTATACATGCATTTATAATACTCATTATTAACTAAAAAGTCCCGACATTAGAAATATTTATTTCAGATTCATTAAATTTTTCTTTCAGATTCATAAACAGTTAGTATCTAAGGAAAATGAAGAAAACTATCATTGTTATTTGAATGTTCTCTCATATGTATTTTGCAGAACATCTTTAAAGAGTTCACTGAAAAAAGCATTGAATAGGTTTGTTTGTTTTTTTATTATGATATGAATTAATAAATTTACAATTAATTTCCTTATACATGAATTTAAAGTCAAATTTTTTTTTATTACAGAATTTTTCTAGATACATATGAGCAGATGCCATCTGCAGTTCTTTTAGCCTTAGAAAATAATTTGAGGTATTCTATACAGATTCAATCAGCTGGAAAGTCCATTAAACTAATAGAAGAAACGACTGATTGCCTCTTAGGAATTCTTGATAACAATTTTAAACTTGGTAAATGTTATAATGACTTTTTTTATTGCTTATTTAATTTTTATGCTAGATCCTTATTTACTCTACATTTTTTTGTATTTATCTAATTATAATTTTACTCTTTTTTATTTTAATTAAATTTAAACAGTAAGAATGCATTAACCTGTTTCAATATAGATATAAAATACAATTCTTCTTCTACTAGCACTACAGCCAGTTATTGGCCGCAACTGACTTAATCAGCTTATTCTATCTTGCCCATTCGACACCAATGTTCTTCATCTATATATCGTTGCATTTATAATTTTATTTTTTGATAACTAGGAAATTTCTATTTTAACTTTTAAAAGAGAACAAAAAATAACTTAGCCTATTAGATGTCTTTTTTTATCTGTAACAAATATTATTTTTTTGTTTCAATACTTTAACAATAATTACAACTACTTAATTCTTTTAGATCAAAAAAGGACTTTGAACAAAGTATTGCAATTTATAATGTATTATTTGCTATTTTTATAATTGATATAATTCAGCAAATAATTTAAATTTTGGTTAAAAACTAAAAATAATATTTTAGTTATACTAAATTATTTTCAATTTAAATAAAATTATTTATTTTTTGTAAATATAAATTCAGTTATTTTTACACCTCAACACTTTCAGTTGACACTTTTTCCACACCTGCATGAGACAAAAGTTTCTTAACAGAACAGTTTCAATTAATAGAACCTGAAACAGTTGTTATAAGAAAATGTAAATTTGATTTTATCTTTATTAATTATAACTTTTAATGATAGAAACAGCATAACCACCTGTACTCTGCTGTCATTGAACATGTTGAATCAATAAATGGTTATTTTTTCTAAACTATTAAATAAACCTTTAAATTAGCCTATTATTTTTATTAATACATTAATAATGTTATTGGTAGTACTGATTATTAAGGGAATCTCTAAGCTTCACTCTATTTATGTATTTAACCTATGTCATCTATGTAACTTTAATTTCATTTTGTATCTTTTTTTAAAACCATTTTTATTGCCAGGTCCTCAAGTTATCAATAATGAATTGATGCTAGGTGAATATAAATATTCTTATCTTAAGTATTTTTGATCATAAACTTTTTTTTATAGTTTATTTACTGGTGTATTATTTATTTATTTTTTTTAAATTTTAGTTTGGAGATGTATTTCAGAATTAGTTGATTATTTGCAAGATTCTTTTAGGTGAGAACTATAATTTTGCTTTTTTGCCATCGTGTAATTTTAGTGTTAATTCATTCATACTTGAAATAAAAATTTAACCTGGTTGTCACTCCACAGGGAAAACCTGGAAAATACAGGGTAATACAATATATATAAGTAAACCACCTAATAATATTACTAAAAGCTACATAATATAATGATTTAATATCTGCAAATAAACTAATTTTATTTTAATTGTATTACCTTTATAAATTCAGTTTATTATTTGTTTTAGTCAATTATCATTATTTTTGTATTAATCAAAATTATTTCCTTCCTTGAAATGTTAAAAGCAGTTAAATAAATGAAATTTCAGGAGTAATCCTTTGTGAGCAATATTACATTTCATTGAAAATAATGTTTAAAAGCCACAAGTAGTAATAACTTTTATTGAAACCTATACATGTTTTGGTGCATAGGTTTTAATAAAAATGGTGCACCTTTGTCAGTTTTGGGATAGATGGCAAGTATGGTAGAATACAGATGATGTAATCCTATAGAAGTTAAGTCACACTTAAGAGATAAATATACAGTTAAAATAAATAACTTTACATTAATAGTTTGTGCTAAGCACTTACTTCTGCGACATAGTAACCATCTCTGTTGGATTGCATCATATATGTTTTGCAATTTATTGTACTGATCAAGATCAGTGACGTAGTTTTAAAGTGTGTTCGAAGGGGCTATCGGTTATCTCCCCCTTCTAATATATATATATCATTTATTTTTTTGTATATCTACATCGTGAATACCATACAATACTTCATTAATCAAGTAATATATAATTTTGGAAAGGGTTTAGTTTTGTCCCCCTAACTCTCCCCAAAACTACAGCGCTCATCAAGATATACCTAAGTGACTCCAAGACATTTATATCCAAAAACATGTATATAAGTTTTACTAAGAGACTATTCGTAAATATTGTTTTTAATGAAATTTTAATTAAGTAGGTCTTTGTTATAATGGCAATAATTTATACATTTGTCTATACAATTTATATTTATTTGTAAAGAATTTATCCACATTAAAATTTTGTACCCTGTTTGTTTTAATAAAATAATTGAGAAGTTTAGCATGAAAGCCTGTATTTTGACCATTTTGCCAGTGTACTTGATAATTTCGTGGAATTTTATTGGTTGTTTTTTGAAAAAATAAAAATAGCTATTCATTGTTTCATCATTCAAAACGACTGACGAATTTTTTAATCTTATTGTACTGCATTCTTTTATTTTTAAAGTTGGTTAAGAATATTATATAATTTTCTTAATTTAAGTAAAAATGATGATTAGTCCCTAAATTCTCTCTCTGATTTTCAATCATGTCATGCATTTATTTTATTTTCAGTCAAATCTCTATTGAAGAGAGCCATGCCTGTCAAGCTGTTTTAAAGACAGTTATATCTATCTTTCAAAAATGTGAAAAAGCCGAGCATCTAATCAGGAGTGCTTGCAGTTACAGTCAACAAATAGAAAAATATTTGGTTCATTTATTACAAAATGGTATTTAACTATTTCATTTTATAATAATTATTTATTTACAAAGTTTTGGAATAATTATTAAACCTGCTGCAGTCACAGTATTGTATTTAAGATGCATAATGCTTTTGATACTATGTGGTATTGTAATATTTTATTTAATATTCAAAATTTTATATCTTGATGTATTTATAAAATAAAGTACAACTTATTGAATCAAATATGGTAATGACAAGGGTGCAAAGCTTAGTATTTCCCCAGAAAGCAGTTTTTTTTATATGAAAGTTCTCCCAAATTTATCTTGCTTTTTTTTTTTTTTTTTTTTTTTTTTTTTTTTTTTTTTTTTTTTTTTTTTTTTTAAAGTTTCAGCAATTTTTTTATATATATATTTTTGAAACCAAAGTTTGTTTATTGTTAAAATTTTTTGATTAAAATTAATTCTTTCACAAAGAAGAAATATATTCATTTTATTTTACACAATTCTTAAATAAACTGCCATATCTGCTGAAAATAATAAAATCCAAAATGTAACTTAAATAGTTATAATTTATAAAATTTAATTTATGTTCTCACTCAGAGGCTGAAGGAATTCAAATTAATAAATAAGCAAATTGACATATTAAACTATTTTTGCCCTATTTAACTTAACAGAATATATGTATATATATATACATATATATTTAGACAGTAACATGATAAAGCATTTAAGGAATATGTTAAACTAAACTTTATGCATACAACTTATGTACCATACCAACTATCTTATCATTCCTTATTTATCACAATTAAAATAATGTATACAGCTTTAGTCTTACTAACAACTTTGCGAGAAAACTAAATAAAAAACTATTTCCTACTTTCTATTTATTAGCTTTTATGAAAAACTGTTAGCAAGACTGTAACCCTTTCTGCATATAACTTATTTACTGTATCAAATATTTTATTTATAATCAAATTAGAGTATCGGAAAAGGCTTTTGTCTTGCTAACAGCTGAACGAGAAATTAAAATTCTATTTTTTGCTTTCTATTTATTAGCTTTTTTAAAGAAAATTGTTAGAAAACTCAAAGCTCTTTCTGTACTGTACAATTTGATCATGGTATATAAGATATTTACTATAAACAACTTTTCTGTTACAAAATGACATTTTCAACATATTTAAAAAAAATCTTAAATTTTTTAATTAGTTATTATATTAATATCTAGAAAAGTATTTAAATTTATGTTTAATGTTTTGTTTGTAGTTTTATTCATATCATTAGAAGCTTAAACTTTTATTACTTTTTCTCTAAAAGAAAAAATGACTAATTTTTATTGTATGTATATTATTCACTATTTATGTGTACATTATTACTTATTGCCATACACAAATATAATTATTTATTTGAAATAATATTAAACTTTTTTCCAGGGGAAACTTATTTAAACTGTCGTTTGAATGCCGGAATTGCATATTCTTATTTTCTGTTGAATGACCCAAAAGCAACTGAGGTTAAGAATAATTATTTTTCTCTTTATAAATTTAAAATCATGTCATTATTAAACTTTTTTTGTGTGAATAAAAAGTATACTTAAATGTATCTCAACAAAAGCAATTACAATTTATTCTGTAAAATATACTTTGATTTGTATTAAGTAATTTAAATAAATTGTGGTCTAATTTTAGTTTATATAATGTATGGTTTATCAAATAATGTGTTTATCAGTGATTTATCAATTAAGCATTTTATCTAAGTTTGTTTATTTTTTTGTTTACGAGTAAAACTTTTAATCATTAATATTTCAAGTGGAATATTGATTGGATTTATTGCCAACTATTACGATTTATACGCAATGATGATGACTTACTTCATTATCAAGATTACAGTTATATTGTTAAGTTATATAAATTACGGTTCTTGAGAAATTTCATAATAATCTATTATGAAATTTTGCTGTTCACAAGTAATCTACTCTTATTATGCATCTTGTATACTCTTATATTGAAATAGTTACACCTTGCTACCGTAGTCACTGCTACGGGTCCAGGCGAATATCTGGGGGAGTTCTTACTCTAGACATACTATATATGCTAAAACTTTTTTTTTTTTTAGTTCAGTAAATTGTTGCTGTAACTAAAAAAGTGCAAAGTGATACCTATGAAAACGGTAAAATGAAACCACAACCAGTGACAAAATTTTCCGAAGGTCTCAAAGTTTTTGAAGTAATTTACAGAAAACTAATTTATCAATTCTTTCTGTAAACTAATTTACAGAAACTAAACAGCAGTCTTTTACTGATGTCGAAAATTTATTGTTTGTGCTAAGAATAGAGTGGAGCTCAGATGAAAATTTCCAAGCATTTTAAATAAATAAATATGTCTATTCTTCATTTTGCATTTTGTAACTATTTTAGTATTGAGTACATTATTATTTTTAACTAAAATTTTTTACACTTATTTTTAAAAAAAATTATTGTTTGTGCTGAGAACAGTGGAGTTCAGATGAAACTTTCTAAATGTTTTAAATAAATAAATATTTTTGTTCTTTATTTTGTAGCTATTTTAGTATTAAGTATACTATTATTTTAGTATTTAGTACATTGAATTTTTTACACTTATTAAATTGAAAATTTATCAGGTTTCAAATCCACTATTTATTGTTTTTATACATTTTATATTCATTTTTGTTTTGTTTTGTATATTAACACACATTCATCTATATATAAAAATCAAAAAATACTTTCCTGTGTATTGAGTTTGCAATGAAGGGCTCCTTGAGAGACGATTAATAGAGTTGCTACTGAAATTAAATCATTTTTCCAATTTTTGTTAATATTTTTAACAGGCAAAAAACAGTAGCAGATTGGAGTTTGCTTTTGACAAAATAAAGAGTTACTCTCAATCGTCTCAACTGTGCATCTTTAGTGGTATTATGGCTGTTGTTTCTTCAGACGAAATTATGGAGCAAACATGCTCACAATCACCTATTTATATTATTTTGGAGGAAATTATATCCATTTCTAAAAGGTAAGTTGTTTGCTGCTAGTTATTATGATGCGAATTATAAATGTTTGCAATTTTATCACGAGAGTAATTATAAATTGTATTTGTTTAGTGTGGAAGATGCAGATTTATTATTGCTGTCTACACGAGCCTTGATACAGTGGACAAATGTTTTCAGGTTATTTTTAATTCTTAACTTTTTTTTAAATGAACAGTTTAGTTTTGTTATTTATTTGTTCTAATTGTATGTCAAAAGTGGAGTTTTGAGAAATAGCATAAATATTCTTGTCATTGTATTAGAAATGTACCTTCTATATCATATTGGAAGGGTGTTTTGAATTGACTGTTCTTAAAATATATTTTTAGAATTCTTGTAAAGAATGAAAAAAAAAATTGCTCATTTGTAGTTTTAAAATTGTATTCTTAAATAAATTCTGGAAGAAGAATTCAAATTATAACTATTTGCTATTGAGGTTATTAACTGAAAGAGAGGGATTAAAATATTCTTAAATCATTTATTTGAGAATGTGGATAGTAAAAGACGAACACATTCCTATTCCATTGGTTTTTGATAATTTTACTCATTCTTTATTTTTAATAAGTTCATTTATAATTGGCCTTAATTTCTTCTCTTGTCTTCAAAAATCACCTAAAATAACAGGGAATTTTTTTTAAATTTTTTTTTTTACAAACTGGGAAAATACAGGGAAATTTGTTTCTCATTTTCATCTTTTAAAAAAGGGTTTCTGCTCAAAGGTTAATCTATGGGATATTTAAGGATGATATTTCATACTTATTACTTTTTACTATTACTTATTACTTTTTATTATTGTATTAATACTTTTCAATTATTGTATAAATTGTATAATATTAGTAATTATGTTTATTATCGTATTAATATTAATAATTTTCAGTACTCTTTAGTTGTTTTATGAAAAAACTCAATAATATTTAGAGGCAAGATTTTAAAAAAAATATGAAGTGAGGGGTTTTCACTATTTTAAAGTAGCAAAAAATGTTATGTTATTAAGATTTGTCATTCCAAAAAACTTTAATTCATGTCTTAATGATTTGATTTAAAAGCAATTGAAATAAGAAATTCAATTATCTCAGATTTGTTAAATATTATGAGCATGGGGATCATATAATAATTTACTTTTGGCAAAAATGTTTAGCTTCAATACTCATTGTATTTACATTTCATTATTTGTTTTTAATACAAACTATGTATATTTTCATTAGCTATGATTCAGACAGATTTTTATTTTTCAGCAATGTTCTGAGGAAAGAAAAGGCTGGAAATAACTCTACTCATGAACTGAAGAAGACGTTTATTGAAAACGGTTATTATGTATCGATATTATTCAAACATGTACTGGATTATAGAGAGCATTACATAGATGTAAGTATATTCTTGAATCTTTAAAGTTGTAGGTATCTTAAGATTGTATACGTGTACAATCTAACACAGCTATAATGAACTAAGGATAAAGTGTACAGTGAGCAAAATAAAAGGCAGACAAAAGGGAAAGTTCTTTAAAATGATGAAAATTCTTTAAATTTAAAAATTTTAAAAATAATAGTCTTTAAAATAATGTAAAAAATTTTATACCTTAAAATTCAAATTTTTTCGACTATTATTAAATAAAACAATAAAAACAATAAATATATACTAAAAACCTTCTCAAACCTTTTGGATTGAGTCCTAGAATGTGAAAATCGGATAATTAAATCAAATGTTATTCTGGGTCCGTTCTTATGTTCATTTGGTTAAAGGGATCATTTTTAGTCCAAATTGCTTACCTAATTTTAATCTTTATGCTAATTTGTTTAATTAATGTTACATACACTTGTAATGAACAGCTGAGAAATCGGTAATTTGTTTATAATGGACTCAAGTATGTTATTTACAGTTATTTACATCAATAATTCACAATTTTTAGTCTTTGTATCAGGACCTAAAGTATATAATTTTGACTTTTAACATAATGATAAGAAGTGTTTAAAATCATTTTGCTGAAATAAAGTGGTCCTTAAAGACTAATACATTAGGAGATCGAATCCAATGTCACTGAAACTCCTACCATTAATTTGAACTTTCTTCAAAAAAGAGGAAAATTGAATAAATAAACATCTAAAAAGTAATTATATGAATAATATTTAGACCTTTATTTTATGTTCTGATTAAAAATTTATAAGAAAAATTTGCTGTAAAGAAACTTGGTTGTCGAGAGATTCTGCATATTTAGTTAGTTAATAATATATAAAGTAAGTCATGTATTATTGCTATCACTATTTCCAACAATACTACTGAATATGTTTTCAATAATTTTTGAATATAGCAAACTATAATTTATAGCAGACTTATTACTGGGTGCGCTAATGGTTCTCTATAGCTGGCTCTGTTAGTGTAACAATCAGAAGTTTTTATTTTTAAGTTTTGCATAGTGAAGTGTGGTCCATTTTGAACTTGATTTCAGTTTTCTATTCATATTTCTTTAACAAAAAATGTCTTAATAGTTGACAGGGTAGCCACTCTGCATGGAGAATAGAGAAAACCTGGAAAATACTGGGAATTAAAAAATCACCTAAAATAGCAGGGGATTTGGAGTTTTTCTATACAAACAGGAAAATACAGAGAATTTTGTTTCTTGTTTTCGTCCTTTAAAAAACGGGGCCACTCAAGGTGCAACCTATGGGATATTTATGGGTACTTTAGTCAGTACTTGACTTTTATTTACTGTGGTATTATTTAAATATGTTCAGCAGTTCCTTTTTTTTCTCTAAGTTTTTCCAGCAATTAAAACTAGTATAATTTGACCAATACAGCTCACTCAAGATTAAAGTAATTATGTTTTTCCTCTTAATATATTGTGTATAATATGTGCAGAGAAAACACAGATTTTTTCTCTCCAGATTTGAGTGGGGACCCTGGTTGACAATCCTGATATATCTTTTTATTATGTATTACTGTATTTTTTTTATTCCTCCCAAAATCATTACAGCTTAAAATTTTCTTTCAGCTTAGTAATATATTTCAAAATTTAGCTCTGTTTTTGGGTTTGTTTTATAATAGACCTATTTCACAATCTTGAGTTAAAAAAAATTCCTTTTTGTTATTTGTCAACTATTAGAAAATAGCTTTGTTGAAATACGAGTAAAATAATTTTTGTGTGGGTTCCATAATTGAACCCACTACACAGTGAAAAAGTTAATTTAGTAGCAGTTGTCAATAATATCAATAATATAAATATAAATTTATAGTGAAAAATCAAATCTCAATTATATTGGTTTTGGTTGATTATTGATCTATTACAAACTTTTTATGATCATAATAGTATAAAAATTCCAGTATCCATTATATTTTAATAAAAATAAGTGTGATCTGTTATTTATCCCACTCTTTCATTCACATTAACGTAGAAAAACTTTTCAGTGTGTGGAACAAATATAATAAAACTTAAAGTTATTTATGAACTTGTTATTTAAGAAAATGCCATGTTGATGTTTTTGAATGAATTAAGGACCTTCACATATGTGATGCTTTTTTTTTTCATTTGCATTATATTTATTTTATACTAATTGGAATGAACATTTAATAAATCATAAAATTAAATAATAGAAAAATCAGAAAAATTAAATAGAAAATTTTAAGAATTAAAGAAACAAACACAATGTGGAAAAATGAAACTATAACAACTTAGCACAACGAAGTAAATTTCAAAATTGTACCAATTTTTTTCCCATTTCTTTAATATATTATAAGAGCATGATTTATTCAATAACATTAAGCTGCTATTTTTCAATGAATTGTAAATGAGTGATTGACTTTTCATAGGTCTCACATATCTCATCTACGAACCATTAAGCACTAACTGAAAAAGAAAACAACAATATAATAAAGCAATTTTTCTTGATTAGAAAAATCAATTGGAGCCATCTGTTATGACAAAAAAGTCAAAGATTATTAAAAATTCTTTTTAGATTATTAATTACATCTATTTTCAGACTTTACGGCATCTCACCATAGATTTGTTCAAAAACTTGCTGAACCTCCATTTGTTATCTAGCGACGTCGGTAAGTTACTCTCTTGCTAATTTGTACTTTTTTAAACTTATCAGAAGTAGTTTTTTTAAGTCAGATAAATTTTAAAGTTTTGAAACATTTCTTATTGAAAATTTTCATACTGAATTTCATACTGATTTACTGAATTTTAGCTGCTTTTGCTTTTCTATCTTCTACTGCTCAAATGTTCTGCTTTGTGGATACACATTGATAATTGTCAGTAAACTTTTTATTGTGGACACTGCTCTAAATGTGGTTTGAAAAAATCTTATATTTGATTCCATTTTCAAACTTCTATTATGGATGGTTTGTGGCGTTACTACCCCTACTATTGTTAAATATCAATTCATTAGTATACAAGACATGCTAACTTGATTCAATCTTGAGGTACCTTTTGATAGAGGAAGGCCCCGTGACAGAATTGCAGCGACATGGCTACATAGTCGCAGAACTTTACAAAGTTCTTGAAGAAAGATTATTATTTTTTTTTTGAGAAGTAAGAAATGTTACTTTCTTTTTTTACACATTTTCTGACAGAAATTTACGCGTAATATTTGAATCATGCAGTTAGATAATAACTTTTTGACGCACTCAATTTACACCGATAGTATCGTAAATCGATGCAATGCTTCGATTGTATTTTCGTCAGTTATTGATATTGATTTTCACGTGGTTTTTAAGCATCCCGATGTATTTCAAACGATATGGAAAACACGAATCGTGCATTTGAGTATTTACTTTTTAAGGTAATGATTCTATCGAATTTTTGGAAGTTATTGCTATTGATTTCTTCATAGTTATTAAATCCGATATTTTTTATGAGATTGTATCATTTATTACAACAACCTAATCTCGAAAAATGCGTTTCATTCTCGAAACCTGCAGTTCGATTTATGTGATTTCGTCATAGATCTTTTTTTTTTTTGGTAATTACTACAACAGATTACATGATATTTAATAATTTTTTTTTAATTCTTATGATTATTTAAAAAATGTGAAGAAGTAAATAATATGTGCTTTCCCCCTCCCCCCCCTCCGAAAAAAAATGAAATTCGAGATTATCACCCATAATATTAGAATAAAATATTATTACACGCTGAATTAAGAAATTTTGTAAACACAATGTATTTGTTATTTTAAATTAGTAACATACATGTTTGTTAGTATGAAAAGTATCTTGCAGAAAGATATTAGTGCTAGAGAGTTTAGTCGCAGATAGCTCAAAAAAATTCTGCCACTGGGGAGGAAGGTTTGCATTTCAAAAACTTCCAGTGTGTTCCTCCTCTTATCGTATGCTTACAAGGCAATTTGTGAACAGGCTTTATATTCTAGGAAGTTTTATTAATCTAATTTGTCTTTTAATTTGCACGTAATTCATAAGAGTTCCCTGTAATTTATAAATGTTAGCTGATTGTGAGCCTAAAAGAAATTTAAGAAAATTAATACCAAACCATAAATAAGGAGCATGGTTTACCATGTTTTGAGTTTTATCCTTTATTTGGCTCTAGTTATGGAAAATATCACCCTTACTTATTTTTTGGGTTACACCATAGCATGCTTGTGGAGTCTTCTGATTTCATTTGCTGTTTGTTTCGTTGATATGTAAATTGAAAGAACACTTTAAGTTGTAAACACTACAAGTATAAGAATATTGGATGGCGTGCTTTTCTGAGCTTAGGTGTAAAAATCAATCAGAAGTAGTTACCCGGAAGTCTTACGATGAATTTTAACCCCTAGCGCCATCTGTGCTTATCTTTACACAGTCAACCATCCATAAAAATTGTTCTTTTTTTTTAAAAAAAAGAAGAAATTAATGGATCAAAATAGATTTGTAATGTGATGTCATCAATTGGCCTTAATCACATTTTTTTTTAATTAGTCTTTTTTGAAAAGACGTAAAGTAAACAGCTTTTTCTAAAAGGTTGTCACTGGTGACATTAATTTATAATAATGATACTAAATTGACATTGTACAGATTTAGTTTTTTTTTGTTGTTTTGTTTATGTGCACCAATTTGAAAGGTATTGACACTGGGTTTACTTCCCCTCCTGGTTTTTTGCATCTTCAGGTTTGCCACTCCACAGGGAAAATAGGGAAAACCTGGAAAATACGAGGGATTTAAAAAAAAAAAATCATATAAAATAACAGTAAAAATGCACTGAATTTCGTAACTGGGAAAAAAAAGATATGTAAATAATTATTAATATTTTTTTTCAGAATTGAATCCAAATTCTTTTAAATTATTTGATAAAAATAAATTGATGAAATAATTAATATTTATCACACTAGTTCATTTTTTAAAATGAATTCATCTTATTTTTACCTATCATTTATTTTATAGATGATAGATATCTCCATTTTTTATAGATCCTTGCAAAAGCTGTTTGGTTAAGAATTGGACTCTTTTTCTTTTAAATGATCTTCCTGAATATAATAATGGAAAATATGGTTTGCTCGGCTGTATTGTGAACGTAGTTAGGACTGATACAGTCATTAGATGGTGTCCCACTCTGCCTGAAGTTTTGTATAAAGCTTCGAAGGACTCAAATCTTATTTCACATGTATGTTACTTTTTATTTGGTGTAGCAAAATCTGTCAAGTTGACTACTTGTCCAAGTTGGCCTCAGTTCTCAAGAACCAAATTNATCTTATTTTTACCTATCATTTATTTTATAGATGATAGATATCTCCATTTTTTATAGATCCTTGCAAAAGCTGTTTGGTTAAGAATTGGACTCTTTTTCTTTTAAATGATCTTCCTGAATATAATAATGGAAAATATGGTTTGCTCGGCTGTATTGTGAACGTAGTTAGGACTGATACAATCATTAGATGGTGTCCCACTCTGCCTGAAGTTTTGTATAAAGCTTCAAAGGACTCAAATCTTATTTCACATGTATGTTACTTTTTATTTGGTGTAGCAAAACCTGTCAAGTTGACAACTTGTCCAAGTTGACCTCAATTCTCAAGAACCAAATTTATTTCATACCCCGTGGCAGAGTTGCAGCGACATTGTGGCAGATTTTTCTTTTAAAAAGTAAAAAAAAAAATATTTTTGTATTGGTATTCAAAGAAAATAATAAAAATAATATTTAAGCATACTCAAAGAAATATGCACAAACTAATAAGTTTAATTTTAAATTTATAATAGAAATGAAATATTTTTTATTATTAATTATTGTAATTATTAACTATTGTAACTATAATCAAATTAATTGCATTTATTTTAATTTTAAGAACTGTTTATATCGAAATTATATTAAGGAAACATTATATAATATATGGTATAAAAAACCAGCTAATCCCTCTTTATAAGTTGATTACTAAAGCAATACACTGTGCAGATTAACTGTAAAGATCATCTTACTCAGGTTTAACTGTACTATAACATCCTTAATTATTGTGAAAAGTTTTTGAAATTTTCTTTCATCCAAGGGTTAGGTTAGGAGAAAAGTAGGATCTGTTAATTCCACAAATTATTTTATCACAAATACCTGATCCTTTCCAAATTATATTACTGTGAAAATGAACTTTTCACAATATTTTTCATTTTAAAAATGAATATGTCACAAAATTTTCTCCTTAACAGAGCCATTGACATTATTAATTGATGTTCTTGTAGTAATAGGAAAGCGATAATGGTTTGAAAATAAAGTACCACTTGTGATGGCCAACTTAGACAGGTGGTCAACTTGAAGAGCAAGATGAGTTTTCTATAATGATTTTTTTTTAATATTATGTTATTCTTGTATGCATATGATTTTTTCCCTATATTTCTTGTATATTATCAATCAAAAATAGTATAATCTTTTTAATATCAGTTTGAAATTTTAGTTTTTAAAAATGTCATGTACTTTAGTAAATTATGTTAATTACAAAATCTTACAATTTGCTATATAAATTTAATATCAAACTGATCGTTTCCGTAACATCGTTTTCGTAAAACAATCGTTTCCAAATCCATTATTGTACTTTCATCCAAATTCATTACTATACATATACATTCATTTTCAAATCCATTGCCATACAAACGCCTTTAACATTTTCTCATATGATCAACTAAGGAGTTTACTGTGGTCATTTTTTGAAATGTTTAAAATTGCATTCAATAACAGTCTTATACCTTTTTTTATGTTTTAATGATCAACATCCAAGATAAGTAGGTGCACAGGTTATTAAGGCTTTGCTTCCTTTAATTATATAGTATAAATTCAAATGTTGATAATAGAGGGAAGTCAACTGAGACAAGTGGTCAATTTAACAGGTTTCACTTAGCCCTTAATACATTTATTATTTATTTAAATGAAATCCTTTTCTATTATTTTATTTATTTCATTTTAAACCACAATTTTTATTTTAGTTCAATCACAGTTGCTGCAATGATACAATAGTAAGCACTCTGATGAAATGGCCAAATAGTGGCGCCATCCTGCATTCTAGTTATTTAAAAATCAATTTATTTATCATTTTCTTAAACATGTTAATGATCACTAAAGCATGTGTTTATCAATTTACATATAATTTTGATTATTTTTCAACCTAAGCATTTTATTTCAGTTTAATTATAATTTCTGAAATGATCTCTTATTGCATGCCATTATGATACGACCAAACGATGTTAATGACATTGAAAATATATATATAGATAAGCATTTAAGTAAAGCCTTTTTTCTTCATTAAATGATATTTAATACTTTTTGTTCATTTTTTAATCTTATTTTCCTTTTTTTTCATATTTAGAAAAAATCAGGACCCCGGATTATAAAAACTAATTTAACACTTATTTAAGAATCTTAAAATTTTAAATCGATTATTCAAAAAAAAACAACTCTTTTCATAAAAACAAAAATCTAGACAGATCCCAGTTTTTTAAATCAATCATAAATCAGATGAAAGTTTTCTTTTGATAATTTCTATTTGATCTTTTCTTATTAGCCAAATGTGTCCGTTCTAAGTAGTATTTTTTCGCATTATGTTGTGCTCTTTTATATATATTTTTCTTTTTTTAACTGAAAAATTATCAATATTTTTATTTATTTATTTAGATTTCAGATTTATTGGAATCTTTGTACCAGGGATATTTTGGGTCCGAAGAAGATTTTCAAGCCATCTGGTTAAAACCGCTTATTCATCATTTATGCCTTGATTCTTCAGAACTAGTATCTGCTGCAAATGATGTGTGTAATTATTTTGTTTACAATTATAGTGCATTTCACTTATTGATGATTTAATAATTGTTTTTTTCTTAATATTGTATGTACTTCCAAATCTTTTTATTTATTTATTATTTTTTTTATACCTTTTAACTTTTAATTTACTGATAGGGTTGCCACTCCACAGGGAAAGCCTGGAAAGCACAGGGAATTTAAAAATCACCTAAAATTACAGGTAAAATGCTGGGAATTTTGAGTTTTTCTTTAGAAACTGGGAAAATACAGAGAATTTTGAATCTTATTTTCGTCTTTTAAAAAATGATGACCCCTCAAAGCATAATCTATGACAGTGTTTCCCAAAGTGTGGTACACTTGCCCCAGGGGTACGGAAACAGTTTAGCGGAGTCATCATTTTTTATGCAAAATGTCTTGTAACAAGCAAAAATTTCAAAAAATTTTATTTAAAAACAAGGCTAGCCATGAAAATTAACTATTACGTATTTTTCTATTGGCTATTTTTTGCAGAGTTAACATTTATAGTAGTGGCAACAGCCAGCTGTGATTTTTAACTTTTGTGCAATTTTTTTATCAAAGCAAAAAATCATCCTTCTCATTGATGCAAATAAACTTATTAACAAAAATTTGTACCAAGAAAGAAAAACATATTTTTTGAAAAATACATAAGTTTTTTTTTATTAGTGGTACCCAGTGTTACGAAATATTTAGAAAGGGTTCACAAAAGTCATTAGTTTGGGAAACACTGATCTATGAGATATATTTAAAGATGATATTTCAGCTATATTAAACTAGTTCATTTTCTATAGCATTATTATATTCAAGTGTGTTCAGCTGTTCCTTTAATTATAACTAGTGTAGTTAGCAAAATACAGCTCATACAAGAGAACAGTGATTATATATTTCCTCTTAATATATTGCGTATTATATGTACAGGGAATTTTTTTTTTTTCAGATTTGAGTGGCAACCTTGTGGAAAATAATATTAATTTCCAGAACTAGTATCTATTTCATGTTTTTGAAACTTCTTTAAAAAGAACTTTTGTCAAAAACTTAAGTCGTACTTTTAATAAACTCTATTTTGACAAATATGTACTAATTTTTAAGTTCTTTGTAGATTGAATTCTGTATCTTGTTTTAAACCTACCTCTTTATACCATAATGCTTTTAAGTTATTTTTTAAGTATTGTAATTCATATCTTGCACTTATACTATTCAAATACATGTAGAACTGCCTCAGATGCTAGCTAAATCATTAGTAATGTCACTGAAATGGTATAAGGTGTCTAGTTACTATAAATATTTATTTCCACATTGCCAATGTGATTACTCTTATATATTAAAACATTTGTCATGAAAATCATAAGTTTATATTGCCAATCACTGTCACATTTAAAATAAAAAAAAAATAGAATTTTGTATCTGAACAAAATTCTATGATGATATTTCACATTTTAACAAAAAATTTGCTTATCTTGATTCTTTTACAAAAATAATTTTACTAAACCTTCACTTAAGACAGAGTGATTGATCACGATAGTGTTAATTATATATGTAGTGTATTAATAGTTAATATTTTCAAATTACCAAAAAACAAAGTAATGCCAGCTAGTTAATATTTGAATGATAGATTGTATTGCAAATAGATAGTGCTCGACTTCGCTCGAAGGTCGTCGGGCTACCGAAGCGGGGGTGCCATCCCCCCCGCAGAGGATCAAAATTGTGATGGCATGTCTTCGGATCATCCTCCGGGATGTTTCCCAGACCGTCGCCAATAGCCCATTGTGCAGCTCTAGTGCGACGTAAATTAACAACAACAACAACAACAAATAGATATGCTTAATGTATGCAAACGTTTGCATTGCCATCACGTCTCTTAGAAATGTAATATTTCGAAAAAAATTCAAAACTATTAGATAATACACATTTCATTAAATTCAAGTGATTGGAGCAACCCCTAAATATTATTCAGTTGTGTAAACTTGATTTTTTAGGCATATAGACAAGTTTGGACGCAAAAACTGAACAATTGGCAATGTATATATATATATATGTATATATTTAAGTAATAGTAGTATTTCTACTTACAAGAACAACAGTTAGTAAATCAAAGATCATTTATTACTTGACACAAGTTAAAATTTAATTCTGCATAATATTTTTTTCTTGCAAAGATAAAATGCTGAGGTTTTGCACTTAGTGCATGTTAAGATCTTTTTGAAGAAGTGAAGTATTTTGAGCCAGAAGTATTTTTTAAATTATCAATCAGTAAATAAATTATCGCATTATTTCATTATTGCTACAACTTTTTGCATTTTTTAAAAAGATATCAACCTAGGTTTTTTTAAAAAAATTATTGCAATTTGTGTTATTTGTAACATTTATCCACCAACACTTATCCACTTTCTCATTTTCAAAATTAAATGGGTGTTACTATTTCAGCCTAAAGTATTAATTTTACGGGATTTGTGACTATGCAAATTTTAAAAACATTTGGAGTGTAGATATATATTTAGGGTTAAATTTATTTTTAATTTTATTTTTATTCGTTGTTTGATATTGTTTATAAAATAAAACTCTGTTTTTTTTTTTTTGTAGCATATTTTACCCAAATTATTCAAGGTTCGTCCATCAAGTATCCATTTTTTGATCACTGAACTTGCTACTGTTTGGGAGAAAAATAACGGTAATATTTGTCACTCAATGTAAAATAATTTGTGATACATATTTGAATTACTTCATTTCAATGTGCTCACTATAAAATAATTTACTGCTCTTTCTGGCAAAAACTCAATGAGGTTGTTTCAATTTAAGTCCAAAGGTGCAGCCAAAGGCTGGTGATGCAGTGGGTTGTGACAGATTTTCGTCCTTTAAAAAAAACAACAAACAAACAATACAGTTATTAATTAAAAACTCGATGTAAATTATACTTATTCTAACTTTTTTGGAAAAATACTGTCTTTCCCGATTAGAATTCGGCAAGAACAAAGTAATGTTTATTCACAAAAAGTTCTAAAAATTCATAAAAAGTTTTTTCTGTCTAATTTTGAAAGTTTTATTGTTATCTTATTACATCGACAATTTTGGTAAATGTGTTTAGTCCTGTAACTTGGGTATTGTGTTTAAGAAAAATCCATAATAGCAAGATTAAAAATATAGAGAAAACATGGAAAAAGGCATAAAGATTTCTCATAGAAGACAAAATTATTAAAAAAATGTTTTTAAAAAATATTTACATATTTTAAAAAAAAGTTTTAAAAAAAATCAGTAATCTAATCTATTTCAGATCAATAATCTATTTCAGAATTTATTAAACAAAATGAAATTAGTTCTATCGGGACTTTTGATTTCCAGCATCTTTTCAATAGCATTCTCTTTCCTAAACTAAAAGATGTTCTTTTAACCTATTACTATGATTATAAGAATACCCTTAGTTACGATTTTGATTGTTGAGAAATTCTGATTTATTTTTATCTTTTTAATAATAAACTTTTCAATGGAAAACTTATTTTTGTTCAAATTGATGGAATACCACAAAGATCACCCTTAGCTTATTTTTTCACTATTATAAAAAAAATTTAATTCTTAATTTTAAATTCATTTTTAGATTAATTTTCAAAAGTATAGAATTTTGTTAAATAATATTTACCCTGAAGAATTAATCTTGCTTTGTAATCATGATGATAACGTTACTTTTAATCGTTTGGATTTAAGTATTAAACAAGAAGAAAATATCTGAATTGTTATTATCTGATTTATATGATAAAAGAAATTATTTTAATTTTAATATAAATGAACTAATTATATGGAATTCTAATGTTTCTAATAACATTTATTTAATACTATTTTTAATCAAATAAATAGAATTTAAAGAAATTGTTGTAATGTTTATTTATAAAAAAAAATAAAAAAAATTGACGAAGCAATAAAAACTATTAAATATTATATAAAATCGTTACGTTAATCTTATGTTATAATTAAAAAAAATTTTTGTTAACTAAATTTCTATTTTGACTATGAGCAAATCCAATTGAGACAAATCCATGGCTAAACAAATTACTGTGCGTGATTATCCACCATACTCAACAGATCTCGCTCCATGCGATTTGTACCTTGTTTTGAAAAATGAAAAGTGCATTGAACAAAACATATTTCAAGTCTGTTGAGGAGATTACGGCAAAAACAATAGACTTTCTGAAAAAGGTGACACTTAATCACCTGTAGCACTGTTTTGGACAGTGAAAAACTTGTATGCACAATGTATTGATAGGGAAAGGGAGTAAGTTAAAGGGGACTTGAAGGTATTTGTATAATGTTTTCAATAAAGTTAATTTTCTAGACTAGTCTAGATTTTTTAATTGTCACACCCTATATATAGATGTAGGTACATAGTGAAAATACAAAAATTCCTAAGACCTTGAATCGAAAACCTGACTATGCCATTGTCATGCCTAGGTCAGGGCCTCATCTTGTTATTGCCAGACAGTACCTCTGATATCCTTCTATCAATGATGAGAAAATGTTTTTATTTAGGTCAGTGTTTCAGTGCATTAATAACATGCATAAAGTTACACCAAAAGGAAAAAAAACACAGATCAGTGCTTGAATACATATCAGAAAAAAGTTTGCAGAAAGCTTTTTGTCACAGTGATGATCAGGTAATGTGTCACTATCCAATTAAACTATTAGTAAATGCATTTACAAATTTTATTTATTTTATCACCATTTTATTAGCTATAAGTCATTTGTTGTTGAAATCTGCCTTTAGTATTGTACCAGATTTCGTAACTAATGATTTGAATTTTTAATCAATATATATATATTTTTATCTGACATAATCATTTTTGTTTATTGCACAATTATCTTATTTAAATTGTTATCCTTTTTTGTTCTTCCCAAACTTAATACTTTTCTATTTAATTAACCAAACTTAATAATTATTCCAAAACATCGTTTCTATTTCATTTCAATTGAAAATAAAAATTATTAAAGCACAGATGATCAATAATAAAGAAAAACATATTTGATATTCTCAATAATTTTTTTAAAAACTATTTATTAATTTGTAAAAAATCAATAAAACATTGTTTCTATTTTTTATTAATTATTAGCAGTTTAGCGCTGTTAATACCATGGACAAAAGAAAGAAAAACATATAATAACACCAACAATGCAATTCTAAATTTATAAAGATAAGCAAATAATAGCTTTTTTTAAAAAATTTTTATTTACTTTTTCCATTTATTAAAAATATGTTTACTTATGTTCGTAAAACTAATTGTTGAGATTAATATCATTTTCAAGTTTAATTATTGTTAAAGAACAATAAGAGGTATATCCTACGATTGTTAAAGCCTGAAATTTAAATTAAGAAATTTCTTACACTCTTATTTTCTGTGTTATCTTCTAAATTGTTCATTATACTTGTGATTATATGTTATGAAAGTATTAGTTGCTGATTTATATAACAGCTTTCATTTTCGTGTCAATTTTGACTAAGAAACATGTACTGTCGAAGTTATTTTTATATTTCACTTTAGTATAGTGAATTTGTTTTTAGGTTAGACTTTCGGCATTTGGTTTACTGTGTGAGAATGTAAAAACAACAGAAGCTGTTTTGCCGGAAGATCTTGAATTGATTAAATATAGCCTTCCCTACAACATTAACTGTCAATCACCCTCTTTCAGACAACAGATGGTTGCTTCCTTGAAAAAGGTATTTTTCTTTATTATATTTTTTAAAAAGAATAATAATTATGAAAATTGATATTTTTTGAGAGTTTAACTTGGAATTTCTCACTGTATATCGTAATATCTTTTAATAATTTATAATTCTTTCCTAATATCCTAATATCTTATAATAATTTATTAATGATTTACTGATTTCTATTGATGTTGTTGTGTATTGGGAAGAAAAAATTCTGTTTAAATTTCCTTAAATGCTTAATCTTAGAGACTTTGAGAAGTATAATGGTAATTTGTTGTCTTATGCACAAGAAAATAATTAATCAATTAATCATTTGTAAAAGTAAAACTATAGATGGAGTGAAAGCAATTTCAACTGAATAGACTGAGTTCTTGAAACTAAAGGAGATAAATATGAAAACTTCACCTGTATAATGCAGCCATGTCATATCAAGATTTTTAAGCATTTAAATGCTTTGAATGAAAATTTTAATCACTTTATAAGCACAGAAATAAAGAGATTATAGCAGCTAATTGATGCCTTTGTGGTTTAAGAACATTTCTAAAATCAAAATTAATTAAGGTTGAATTCCAAGCATAACAGAGGGGAAATCACACAATTATTTTATTCTAAAAATATATTAAATATTTCTGAAAACAAAGGATTCTGCAAGAATATGCTACTTTAGCATGCACTGTGTAATTAATTGGCATAAAATAAAAGAGCTTAATTGAAAGTTAGTTGTTATTTGAATTAAATTAAATTTAATTCAATAAAATTAATTTGTTAATTAAATTGAAAGTTAGTTTAAAGTACTTGTATCAGAGGTGAAAAATAAAATCCCACATTTTTGACATGTTCTGTTATTTATGCTAAATTCTGTGATTTGGACCATCCTAATCATTAGCTCTAATTTTTTTTAATTATCACATTTCAAGGTAAAATAAATTATAAGACTTTTAAAATTGCAAACACATTTTCATTAAGTTCAAATAATGCGGCGTCATTTTGTTGTCCATCTTTTTTCGGCAATTATTACTACACAGATTTTATGAATTTTAATTATTTTTTTATTGTGATAATTATTTACAACATTCAAAGAAGGAAATAATTTGTGCTTTCCTCGCTCCAAAAAATGAGAGAATATCACCCATAATATTAGAATACAAAATTATTACACGCTCAATTAAGAGAAATAAAAAATTATATAGTTTTTTTTTGTAGATATTAGTTTTTTATTAATAAAAGTATCTTGCAGAAAGATATTAGTGCAAATTAGATATTTGTTGCAAATAGCTCGAAAAAATTCTGCCACAAGGCTCAGGGTTGTTTCCCAGACCATTGCCAATAGCCCAGTGTGCAGCTCTAGTACAACATAATTATAGTACCTACCTTTCCAGGGCTCATTTAGAAAGAAAAAAATAAACTTCATTATCGGCTTGGTTAATCGAGACTCGGTTAATCGAGACTCGGTTAATCGAGGTTCTACTGAAATTCCATACTTCAAGTTTTCACAGAGTTCTTAGTTTACCAGCGCTATTCAGCACAAGAGCATAATGCATCCAAAGAAGATGCCTGCGTGCATCTTAGTGAATATCAATGATTACTTGGAATCCTTCAGCTTTGGTGAAAAGAAAACTAAGCCATCATCCTCCATCAAGAATCTCCATTATTCCCAGGGATCTGTTTACAAGAAATTTGGGTCCGTTAATGTCACAAAATATCTTTCCATAAAAATGGACCCTTCACAAAATAATTTCTTTTAATCGGACGCTTCACAATTTTGTTTATCTTCATTATTATTTTGTTAATTTAATAAACTCTTCCCGTAAAAACATGGAAAGACGGTTCGAAACGAACTAAGTTTCCCTAAGTTTAAATTCCAAATGTAGTATAATATTTCTACTGTTACAAACATTGTGTGCACATTCTAATTAAATGATATTTTTTTTTTGTAAATAAATAATTGATCAATTTATATTTATTCATAAAATTAATTAATAGAATATTATGTAAATGAAAACTAATTTATGGCAATTTTTTAAATAAAATTTAATAAATTTAGGAATTGTTTAAGTTTACTTAATGCGTAACACATTAAAAGTGATACATAACTAAGTTGTGTTACTTAAAATATGTCAATTGAAACTATGAAAAATGTTAGTGCTTTTGTTTCCATTATTCATCCGAAGTGAATATTCTGCATTGAGCAGTATAGGCTAAATACCAAATATTTGTATGTTGCATCTCTAATTTAGTAGCAGCAATTGTTGAGCATAATCGTGTATCTATTTTCAATTTAAAAACTTCTTGAAAAGGTTTTTAGCAATTTTTGCAATAACAGGACACTATTTGCACAAATTCGCAAAAGCAGGACCCTGGTTAAAAGAATGTGACTTAAAGCTTATTTTATATTCACAAATTNTTTATAAAGATAAGCAAATAATAGCTTTTTTTAAAAAATTTTTATTTACTTTTTCCATTTATTAAAAATATGTTTACTTATGTTCGTAAAACTAATTGTTGAGATTAATATCATTTTCAAGTTTAATTATTGTTAAAGAACAATAAGAGGTATATCCTACGATTGTTAAAGCCTGAAATTTAAATTAAGAAATTTCTTACACTCTTATTTTCTGTGTTATCTTCTAAATTGTTCATTATACTTGTGATTATATGTTATGAAAGTATTAGTTGCTGATTTATATAACAGCTTTCATTTTCGTGTCAATTTTGACTAAGAAACATGTACTGTCGAAGTTATTTTTATATTTCACTTTAGTATAGTGAATTTGTTTTTAGGTTAGACTTTCGGCATTTGGTTTACTGTGTGAGAATGTAAAAACAACAGAAGCTGTTTTGCCGGAAGATCTTGAATTGATTAAATATAGCCTTCCCTACAACATTAACTGTCAATCACCCTCTTTCAGACAACAGATGGTTGCTTCCTTGAAAAAGGTATTTTTCTTTATTATATTTTTTAAAAAGAAGAATAATTATGAAAATTGATATTTTTTGAGAGTTTAACTTGGAATTTCTCACTGTTTATCCTAATATCTTTTCTGAATAATTTATAATTCTTTCCTAATATCCTAATATCTTTTAATAATTTATTAATGATTTACTGATTTCTATTGATATTGCTGTTGTGTATTGGGGAGAAAATATTCTGTTCAAATTTCCTTAAATGCTTAATCTTAGAGAGTTTGAGAAGTATAATGGTAATTTGTTGTTTTATGCGCAAAGAAATAATTAATCAATTAATCATTTGTAAAAGTAAAACTATAGATGGAGTGTGAGCAATTTTAACTGAATAAACTGAATTTGTGAAACTAAAATAGATAAAACTATAGGAGATAAAGCTATCGATGGACTGGAGTGAAAGAAATTTCAACTGAATAAACTGATTTCATTAAACTAAAGGAGATAAATATGAAAACTTCACCTGTATAATGCAGCCTTGTCATTCAACATTTATAAGCATTTAAATGCTTTGTATGAAAACTTTAATCACTTTATAAGCACAGAAATAAAGAGATTATAGCAGCTAATTGATGCCTTTGTGGCTTAAGAACATTTCTAAAATCAAAATTAATTAAGGTTGAATTCCAAGCATAACAGTGGGGAAATCACACAAGTATTTTATTCTAAAATATTTATTAAATATTTCTGAAAACAAAAAATTCTGCAAGAATATGCTACTTTAGCATGCTCTGTGTAATTAATTGGCATAAAATAATAAAAGAGCTTATAATTAAATTGAAAGTTAATTAAAACTACTTGTGACAGAGAGGAGAAAAATAAAATCCCACATTTTTGACATGTTCTTTTATTTATGCTAAATTCTGTGATTTGGACCAGCCTAATCATTAGCTCTAATTTTTTTTAATTATCACATTTCAGGGTAAAATAAATTATAAGACTTTTAAAATTGCAAACATATTTTCATTAAGTCCAAATAATGCGGTATGATTTTGTTGTCCATCTTTTTTCGGCAATTCACTACAAAGATTTTATGATTTTTAATTTTTTTTTACTGTGATAATTATTTACAACATTCAAAGAAGGAAATAATTTGTGCTTTCCTCGCTCCAAAAAATGCGAGAATATCACCCATAATATTAGAATAAAAAATTATTGCATGTTCAATTAAAAAAAATAAAAGATTATATAGTTTTTTTGTAAATAGCTCGAAAAAATTCTGCCACAAGGCTCAGGGATGTTTCCCAGACCATTGCCAATAGCCCAGTGTGCAGCTCTAGTGCGACATAAATATAGTACCTACCTTTTCAGGGCTCATTTAGAAGAAAAAAAATAGACTTCGTTATCGGCTTGGTTAACTGATTCCTTGGTTAATCGAGGTTCTACTGAAATTCCATACTTCAAGTTTTCACTGAGTTCTTAGTTCACCAGCACTATTCAGCACAAGAGCATAATGTATCCAAAAAAGATGCCTGCGTGCACCTTAGCGAATATCAATTATTACCTTGGAATCCCTCAGCTTTGGTGAAAAGAAAACTAAGCCATCATCCATCAAGAATCTCCATCATTCTCAGGGATCTGTTTAGAAGAAATTTGGGTTCGTTGACGTCACAAAATGTCTTTCCATAAAAGGGACACTTCACAAAATAATTTCTTTTCATCGGCGCTTCACAAATTTGCTTATCTTCCTTATTGTTTTGTTAATCGAATAAACCCTTCCTGTAAAAGCAAGGAAAGATGGTTCGAAACGAACTAAGTTTCCCTAAGTTTAAATTCCAAATGTAGTATCATAGGAAAATATTTCTACTGTTACAAACATTGTGTGCACATTCTAAATAAATGATATTTTTTTTTGTAAATAAATAATTGATCAATTTATATTTATTCATAAAATTAATTAATAGAATATTATGTAGATGAAAACTAATTTCAGGCAATTTTTTAAATAAAATGTTATAAATGTAGGAATTGTTTAAGTTTACTTAATGCGTAACACATTAAAAGTGATACATAACTAAGTTGTGTTATTTAAAATACGTCAATTAAAAATATTAAAAATGTGAGTAATTTTGTTTCCATTACTTGTTTGAAATGAATATTCTGCATTGAGCAGTATAGGCTAAATGCCTAATATTTGTATGTTGCATCTCTAATTTAGTAGCAGCAATTGTTGAGCATAATCTTGTATTTATTTACAATTTAAAATCTCCTTGAAAAGGTTTTTAGCAATTTTTGCAATAACAGTACCCTATTTGCACAAATTCACAAAAGCAGGACCCTGGTTGAAAGAAAGTGACTTAACGTTTATTTCATCTTCACAAATTATGAATAGTTTTTTCACAATTTTACAAAAACAGGACCTTTCACAAAATGTCTGGACAGACCCCTGATTCCATATTTCAACAAACCAACTTAACTTAGGATACCAGCGATGAGTGTAGTAATGGGTCTTTTTTCAACTAGAGGGAAGTAATAGTGTCAAACACCCAGCAAAATTTATCCTACTATCTAATTTACACTGCGCCAATTTTAACAATTTAATGTTTAGAATTAACTATTGAAAAGTACTAGAAAATAAAAAAAAGTATATGCTAATTAATGCTTATGATTTGTTCTCGGACTTGCTTGCTTTGTGACTTTTTATGACGGGAACAATGCAACTGCTCTGCATAATTATTGAAATAAGTATAACTGAAAACCTCTAATGTAGACAAAGTCCTGAATTTGGATAGGTAGCATCAATGAATCACTACTTTTGAATTTGTTGATTGACATTATAACTTGTCATTTGTCATTATAACTTGAGTAACATTATCGACAACAATTAAAAGCAAGTTATACAAATACATTTAATTTTGACATAATTTATAATCCTTTTTCTTTTTGATGCACATTTTCTGAAGCATATTTTTTTCTAAGCTTTTCTATAGAATGAAGGAGAGTAGACACTCGATGGAGAGAAATATTGCCGATAAGGACAATGAAACTTCTAAATGTCTATTAATTTTGGAAGCATATAAGGTATGATTTTATTTCAACAATTATATTTTTTTCCCATGTCTTTCTGTAATTCTTAGTTTAAATTTTAGTGTTTTTGTTAAATGTCAATAAATAGTGTAATAAATAAGAGTAGCAAAATAGCCTTAGGACAGGGAAAAATTGGGGAAATATTGGGAAATTCAATTAAAATAAAAAAAAAAAGAAATAACAGAGAAACAATGAGTTTGAGTTACCCAAACGTTCAACATCCCCCCCCCAAAAAAAAAATAAATATTTTTTTGCTGGAAATTGTGAAGAATAGTTCTTGATGCTGTATTTTGTTTTAATTTATATCAATAAATAACTGTCTACTAAAATGTTTTGCCCTATTTCTGCATTTATTTTTATTTTCTTATTATTTAAAAAACTATCTTATTAACTTATTTAAAAACTGTTATTAAAAAATTTTATCAACTTAAAAAGTGTTTTTATTTAACATTTTATAAAAAGTATTGCACTATCAAAGTTAAAATTATATGTTTTCAACATCAAGGAAACAAGTCTCTTGATGTTAAAAATATATAATTTTTTTCATGTAATAAGTTTCTGTAGTTTATCCTTATTTAAAATAAATTGTTTATTTTCAACATCAATTGCAAGTAAAAGTATATTGTAATATGTTTTATGTAAACTAAAAAGAGAATAATGATCTTTTAACCTTGAGTTACAAAAATGAGATAAATTTAAATAAATAAATAAATAACAATTTAGAGAAAAAAATCAGCGGAAAGCCATGAATTTTTTTTTTTTTTAGTGTTTGTGACATGAATAAAAATTCCTATATTACTATGTCAAATATTGTATACATTAATATACCAACTATGTAACTTCTATGATTAAATGATGTCAATTCAATACTCATATGCAAGGAACAGACTGATTTTAAAGTTGAAAATCTCAGAAAGAAAAGATGAAAAGGAGGAATGAAATAAGTGCTTTGTTTATTGTGAAAGCTGTAAACATCTTGCTATTATAGTTTATTTTACCCTTCCCATTAAAGATTTAAGAAAAAAAAAGCAATTTGACTTGCGGTTTTTGTTGATTTGTTTTTAATTGTTGAAATTCTACTCAAGAGTAACAAAAATTTATTTTCCTCAAGGTGTCAAAACATAATTTTTAATTTCATTTCAGGAATTTATTGATTGGATGATGAATTTCTTATATAAATCATTACACCCTGGTGCCAATTTTCCACGCCGAGTATCCTCCTTGAACATTTTATTTCTTATACATTCCTTTTTCATGGAATCTCCACTTGGCAAAAAAACTATTGGTAATATTTTTTCCCCCTTTCTTTGTAATATACCTTTTGAATGCTATAATCAAGGCTAAGCTGTTGATAACTTAAAATTTTTGAATTAATACCCTAAAAAATTTAAAAAAAAAGAGATTTATAATTATTATTATTTATTTATACTTTTTTGAAGAAAAAAAAAGATAAATCATGATTTATATTTGTGTGTTTAATAAAAGATGAGATTATTATTAAAATAATTATGTAACTTATGAATAACATAAAATATAAAATACAATCCTGTGACCATTTATTCAATTCTATAGAGATAGATAAAATTCATTTTCAGTTTTCAAGAACTTTAAAATTGCATTGTGTTATCAAATGTTTTTTAGTATTCTTAAAATTGAAGGGTTGTTTATTATCCATAAGCAAATGCTTACATTTTGGAAATCTTTGATCAACATCAACACTTGTTATTAAAGGATGTTTAAAATTACAAAGACGAAGACAAAATTTATTCAAATTTATAAAGAAAAAAATTAACTCACAAGCAAAAGGCTTTTAAAATGAAAATCATAATCCAAACTTTGCAAAATTATGATTGAAGAAAATAAAATGTCTCAGAAATGAAAATTTTATTTTTATAATCACCATCGTAGTCCTGGTCATAAAGAAACTTAAGTGTAATTTATTTTTTGGAATTAATTCTTCATAAAAGTGGTCATGTTATCAAAGCGTTTTACACTCATTAAAAGTCCTTTAAAAAAACTATTTACAATAACAAATGAAATTGTTATTAAAGTGAATTTGTCCTTTTAACCACTTACACTTATAGTGGTAAAATAGTGACAAAAAACTCATTTTGTAGTAGTTTGCAATAGCTTTTGGTATTATAATACTAAATGTTGATTTCAATAGAAGAGCATGATCTACAATAAGTGTAAACACAGGATTTCTAAAATAGCAGAATATTTTTTAAAGGAAAGAAATCTAAGTGGATGGTCACACAGACATGTGTTCTTTATAAACATAAAACTTCAAAATTGTAAGAAGGAAACAGGATGAAATGATGATTATCAATGATGATTACCATTTTTCACTTTTTGTATGGATACTGGAAGTGAATAAAAAAGTTTTTCATTTAGTCCTTTTCCTCATGTAAAATATTTAGTACATATTGTAACAATTATCATGAAACTTATATTGTACAATCTACTGGATTTTTTCCTATTAATGTTGGCAGCTATGTTTTAGAACATTTTAAACCATTTGTGGTCATTGTCCTCCAGGAGCAGGTCTAAAGATGTAATCATATGATTACAAATATTTTTTGTTGTTCACATAAATTACTTTCAATCGTTCTTTTCTTTTAAATATCATCAAAAGCAGCACATATCAATTGTTCATTTATTTATAGAGACTTTCATCTTATGGTCTGATTTGAAAAAAGTTTCATGCTACTACTGGATGAAAAGAGCCAGTTTATTTATTATTTGAGGCATTTGTTTTTCACAGATATTTCAGTAAATACAAGCCTAAGAATGTTTTTTCTTAAAACTTCGCATAATTTTAGATTTTAATTTTCTGTTTGCAAAGGCTTCAAATTTCTTCATCACCGTCTCTATTAGCATGAATAGTTAAGTGGGGTCCATAATGTGTTCCACTAGTGTTTATCAGTGGTCTGAACACTGCATGTAATGAAACTACTGTAGTCGTTGCTTTTTTCTTAGTTTGTAATGTAGTTCACTAATTTTTTAAAAAAGAGTAGTGTAGTCAGTAGTGTAGTGTGATGTAAAACACGACAGTTTGTTGTGGTTTTGAGAAACTACTTTTGATGTTAGTTTAGTGACAAAACAAGATTCAAATTCACCCAGTTCTTCAAATATAATTGGTGCAAGTCTTGTGGAAATTCATTAGTGTAGGCAACATCCCCATGACCGAGCATTTTAGACTAAGAAATATGTCTGGTACAAATGTACACTCGGTCAAAATTATTATATGTTATTTCAATGGAGAATTAAATTTTTCGCCATAACTCTCAGTGTTCATATTTTACATCTTAGATTAATTTTAATTTAAAGCGTTTAACACTTTACAAAATCAATAATATAAAATTTTTTATAGCCTTTCTCGTATTTCATTAACAGAAAATAATTTAAAAAGTTAAAGGTTGAAAGAGAAAAATTTGTAAAAAATAAATTAAGAACAAAAATTTTACTCATATGAACTTGATGTTTGAAGTTGATGAAATTTTGGCATTATCAAAGTTAAATTGGCTGAAGTTTTTCCCACCATCAATTTCCTTGTTAAAGAAATAAGTTCTTTACCTCCTATCCGTAGAACATGGAATGCATTTTGCTCTGATTTGCCTTTCTTAGCTGTTTGGGTTTTTCTAGTTTTGCTCTGTAATTTATTTAATTTTAATGTTTTTGTTGGTTACTTTTCATTTTCTGTTTCAGCCTCTGCTTCTATGGTTTTCCAATTTTTATTTTTCATCTTTATTTGTTTTTTCTTTGCAACTTAAAATTTTTTTGTCTTAATCTCTTTTATTTTCCTTATTCATGTCTGACAAGTCTTAGGAATGGGTGCGGTGCTTATTTTTGTGAACTGGAAACATATTGGTTGACTTTTATCATCTTCATAGTTTGTGAAGCAAATGAAGTTTACATAATTTCTGGTATAAATTTTTTTTAATTGATAACAAGGCCCTGGAAAATCATATACGTAATTACTCCCAATGCAATCTAAAATATGACAATAAAATTTCTTAAAATTTTTTTTGAAAAATCTTGTTATTTAAAACATTTTATATATTATTATCATGTGGTTGATATGTGTTTTTAATAAGTTTTTAATGTGTCAGGTGTACTTGCTAAAACAACCTATGAAGTATAAAATGTTTACTTTTTTTAAAAATTATATGATAATCATTTTTCTTATTTGGAAAGGAAAATTTTTATGTAATATGAATGATTTTTTAAAATTTTCTCCTAGTTTTCTCAACTTTACTCTTTGTTTTGCAAGACACCTATGAAAACAATAAGCAACTAGCATTGAAAGTTTTATCTTCTTCAGAATTTCTAAACTTAATGCATGATGTAAGTATGATTACAGGTGCCTGTCTTTATTGTAATGCTTAAAAATACCAGTTTTTACAAGTGTGTTTTTAAATTAAATAGATTTTCCTTTTAATTTTAATATCCATATTGAATTATCTTGTTTCTACATTGTATAATTCTGAAATATTTTACTCAAAGTACCTTATTGCTTTTTCTTATTTTTTAAGTTTGTATTTTACTCATAGATAGGTATGTGAGATTATGTGAGTAAAAAATAAATTATGTGAGAAATTTTTTTTAAAACTATGTGGACAGGTTGCAAATGATCTGAATGAAAAATAAAAATAAATAAAGGCCAATAAAATTTTCCCTGTTATGCGCAAGTTCTTTTGCCCTATTAATAGGTATTTTAAAATAAGAAAATTATAAATAATTGTAAAATTAATTTTATTTCCATGTTTTCTGTAATTATTTTAGTAAACTTGTTTTGTAGAGTTACCTTGTTCATAAAGATTAATTCTAAAATTGTTTGTAACTGCTTTACCCTGTTATATTTTTATATTTCTTCAAACTAATTCTGGAGTAAAATTATTTTGCTTTTGCAAATAAATTTTATGATATTTTCAATTACCTGAGGTAGAACTTATCTTCTTGACTTCCGAAATACAGTTCAAAATGAAATTATATAAAAAATGTTTGGAAAATTTTAAATATTGCTATTCAGTTTATTGAAACTTTAGGATATAATTTTTCCTTGTAACAGAATTGCGGGAATACTGCGACATTGTCACAGAATGTTACAGAGTTTTTGCTGAATAATTTTTCATTTGGGAAGGGAAAAATTTGGGTTTTCCTTTTCTGCAAAATTTTTCGAAAAAAGTTTTTTTTTCCGGCAGAATTTTTTTTCAAAGATTTCTTTCTTGGGCATCAGAGAGGAAAGAAATAATCATGATTTTTCTATTCTCATTTGAGATTTTTTTTTAAAAAATTGGTAATACAGTCGAACTCGTTTATAACGAGCACAAAGGGACCGTAACATGTACTCGTTAAATCCGAGTGCTCGTAATAAACGGGTCCTTAAGACAGGCGTGCAACCAGAAGAGGGGGGGGGGGGCTTGGGAGGTCAAATGATTGATCTTACTNTACAAATTTACAAAAAAATTGGATGGGAAATTTTCTAAATTTCTTCCGGTTTAAGGACGCTTATTATTGTTTACATTAGACCACCCATCCATTGCGGGAATACGGTGACATTGTCACAGAATGTTACAGAGTTTTTGCTGAATAATTTTTCATTTGGGAAGGGAAAAATTTTGGTTTTCCTTTTCTGCATAATTTTTCGAAAAAAGTTTTTTTTTCGGCAGAATTTTTTTTCAAAGATTTCTTTCTTGGGTACCAGAGAGGGAAGAAATAATCATGATTTTTCTATTCTCATTTGAGATTTTTTTTAAAAAAATTGGTAATAACTGGCTTCAGCTAGAATTTCAAATTAATAATATAAAAAAATTCAGAAATCCAGAAAATTTGAAAGATAGTTCGGTCCAGAAATGGTGTTCTTTCTTTCATTTTCTTTCCTTTAAAGAACACCATATTTTACATACACTTATTTGAGTGATTCCTGGTCTTTATTTCGGGAGTTCTGCACAAATTTTACGATTTTTAATTTATTATAGTTTAATTTATTTACAAATTTTAATTTCTGTAATGATTTACAAAATTCAAAATTTCATTTTTCTGCCTACAAAATGCAAGAATATTGCCTATAATATTAGAATTTAAAAAGTATTACTTTTACAATTTAAAATTTTTATACACTTTTGTTATACACTTTCTTTTGTAAACACAACGTTTATGTCACTTTAGATTAGTAATTGTTATAATTAAAAGTATCTTAAAGCAAAACATTAGTGCTTGGGAAGTTTATTGCAGAAAACCCGAAAAAATTCTGCCACTGGGTAATTTCTTCTCAGTTAATCGAATGCAACATTTATCTTTCAAAAATTTAAGATATAATTTCTTCTCCTTTCATTGATTGTAACATTTTTCTGTTTAAAATTTCCGATATAATTTTTTCTTAGCTCATTCAGTGCAACATTTTACTTTTGAAAATTTAGAACATAATCTCTGTTCAGTTCATCGAATGCAACATTTTTCTTTTAAAAACGTAGGATACATTTCTGTTCAATTTATTGAATGCAAAATTTTTCTTTTTAAAAAATTTAGAATATAATCTCTGTTCAGTTCACTGAATACAACACTTTTTTTCCAAAAATGTAGGATACATTTCTGCTCAGTTCATTGAATGCTGCATTGATTTTGACTTCCAGTACTAAACCACCTGACACAGTGACTGCTGGTTACTTGTTCTCTTTATTAGTATTCAGTGAAGGCTTCAAACCAGTCGTTCTAAGTCATGTGTCTCAACAGATGAAAGATGGCTTTTGCATTCTTCCCAAGACAGATTTAAGTCTTATTGAAAAAGAGGATTCTGCTTCACTGTCTACTGTGATTCTGCTGTCAGGAGAGCTCTTGAAGCAATTTAGGATAGCTCAGGAGAATCTGCTGGATGCAGCAGCTCATGCACCAATGTATGGAGCACTGAGCTGTTTGAAAACTATTCTATCTCAAGTGAACTACAGGTAATTTTCTTTATTTAGTGACATTTTAAATTAGTAATTAAGTTGTTATAATTGTTAATTAATTTACTGCACTTTTTGTTGGTGTATTAAGCAATGCACATAATATCTTTTTACCTATATCTACACTACTACTATATACACTTACCTTACCTGTTATTTTGAAGAAGAAAAAATGCGAAAATTCAGCATATTTTTTTTATGTTATTAATAAATGCAAGGAGCTAAAACAAAATGTAATACGCAAGTTTTAAGTTAAAATTTTAATTGTCTTTTTTATGTGTAAGAAACATTTAATTTGCCATCAGTTTACAACCCAGGATTATCTCGGGCAAATGAAAAGAATTAAATAGTCTTTGTATGATAGTTCTTAAAACAGGGACAACACAAAGTGATACTTTTTAGACGTCAGTGAATTAATCTGCGAGTCAGCCTTGGCCTGTGAAAGGCTGTTGCGCTTATGAAGAAGAAGAAGAAAAAGAAGACCTTTTTTTATTATTATTTTTTTCTTGCTATGTAAGTTCAGCAGCCATCGTATATACAATCACGTGTGCAGTCTCACAGTTGCAAAATTGCGAAATAAAATTTGGCAAAATTCCAATCACAGCAGATTATGATTTTTGCTTCCGATCGAGTAAAAACTTGATAAACAAAATGTTCTAACAAACTCTGCTCGAGTTTTCTCGGGATGATAAATATTTGCAATATATATGTACCTTAGTTAACTTGGGATAATCGGAGAAATGGTTAAAGAGCAGTTTTTAAGTAGACTTTATAAAATAACCATATCAGCTTGCCTAAGGCTGGTTACTTTAGAATCGTTCTACTGTATTCATATTTGCTTATTTTTTATCTTGAACTATATTTTCTATTTGAAACTTCAGAAAGAGACTGAATTTATTTCTAAAAATTTTTTTTTTCTTGAAATAAGTTAATGGAATTTAATTCCTTGTTAAATAACCTTGTTATAATTTTTATTGATGCAATGTTAGAAAATTTTGTTGTTTTCTAACGTCTATGATCACTTTCTTTATTCACAGGCAAATTTTGAACATTGAATCATCGATTCTCTGGAATTCTGTTCTTTGTGAAATTGTGCAGTTAGGTGTGCAAATTGCTGATGTTGTTGAGCCTGTTGTTTGTGATTCATCTCCTGAGGGGTATCTACCCGTGGATATTAATTCTGGTGAGTAATTTCAACAAATATATTTTATTTAAAAGAAAACTTTTATTTATTTAATTAAGTTTTCATCATCCAGGACTGCTACTCCACAAGGAGAATAGGGAAAATCTGGAAAATACAGAGAATTTAAAAATCACCTAAAGTAACAGGTAAATGCAGGCAATTAAGGAACAAGTTATTCTTAAAAGAAGATTTAAATTAAAAATATGCACTGGAAAGTCATAAAAAATCACGCAAAGTCATGGATTTCAATATTGAACAAAGTTTGTCATGAAATGTCATGATTTGAACTATTTTTTTAAAAAAAAATCATGAAAATTCATGGATTTAGGCCACCGAAAAATCTAATTTTTAAAATGGAATTTACCTCCTCCCCCCAATTTCATGGTGTTCCAAATATCTGAATTTGTAGCTAAATCCCCATGCACAGTCATTTTTGATTAAAATGTAAAATGTTTTTATCATGTTCTTTAAAAATTCTGGTGTTCTTTCAAAAAATGAGAGAAAAACAATCATTTCTAGAGCCAATTATCTTTTAAACTTCTGTGATTTCAGAATTTTTGTTATTATTATTTTTTTTCTATCAATTTAAAATTCTAGCTGAAGCAAGCCTGTCATTGGCGAATTTTTTTATTCCGAAATGAAAACAGAAAAACCAGGAGTATTTTTTTTCCTTTCCGATAAACAGGAAAAGTATCTTTAGAATGTAATTCTGCAGAAAAAAATATTTACTTTTGTATTTTTTTCAGCTATTTTATTGCTTCAACTCTTTCTTTACTCTGTTTTTTAAATTTAAAATCTATAAATATGAAGATGTAAAGTATAACAGTTTTGGTTATACTTATCATTTCAATTAATGTTATTATAATGCTTCCATAAATTTATTCTTGTGTTATTGTTGGAGAAAATAGTAACTTCGTTAAGTCATGAGAAATTCTTGGAATATGTCATGAAAAGTCATGAATTTGAAAATCTAAAATATAGCTGTAAATAGCCTTAAAAAAGGTCACAAATAATGCCAAATATACAGACTTGTTATTGTTTCAGATCTATAACAGGATTGCCACCTCACAGGGCAAACTTGGAAAATTCAGAAAATTTAAAGATCACATAAAATAACAGAGAATTTTGATTTTTTTTCTTTAGAAACTGAAAATACAGGGAATTTTGTTTCTTATTTTCGTTTTTTAAAAAAAGGTAACCACTCAAAGTGCAATTTATGGGATACTTAAGAATGATATTTCAGCTATATTAATCTAGTCCATTTATTATAGCATTATTTATTTTAAGTTTCTCTAAGTTTTTTTAATAATTATAACTGATATAGTTAGCTTAATACAGCTCAAACAAGAGCAGAGTGATTGTGTGTTTCCTATTAATATATTGTGTATAATATGTACATGTATCATGCGTGCCAAATCTCCTGTTTTTCAGCGAAGACTCCTGTATTCTACGATTATCCTGTTTTCCTGTGTATTCTCAAATTTCTGTGTATTTGTTGAAATTTTGAAGAAAAAAAAAATATTTTGGCAATAAAATATTCGTTGATGGCAAAAATACTTCTTGTATTCCTCAACAGATTTTGCTATTGCAGTACTACAGTATGTTGAGTATTTATAGTTTAAATAATTATAAATAATGGTTTGAAAAATCTTCTTTAGATTAAGAATTATATACACATTCTTTACTTCGCAATAAATGAGGTGCTTATATTATTTCCAATTTTGAATAATTCTTTTTGACTCACATGATTATGCATGATGTATCAAGACTTTACTCGTTGCCTAAAAAAATGTAGCTAGTACCTAAGATCTCCGTTATTTTATTTCTCTAATGTTGGCAGGTATATGTATAATATGCAGGGAATTTTTTCTCCAGATTTGAGTGGCAACCCTGTAAAAGAGATAGATGTGTCTATTTCCTCTTTTAGTCTATATTATTGCAGTTTTAAGCTTAAATTATAAGTTTGTTTAAAACAATGAGTTTCTTGTAATGACAATTCCATCTGTTATGAATTGTGGTTATACGGGATTTTTACTGTATAAATCATATAAATTTTTTATTGATTTATTTATTCATCAAATAATTGATTGTTTTATTCCAGAGAGTATCACCCAATTGCAATCTACAGTTCGTAAGGCTCTCAGTAGCAGGTTTTCTACCGCCATAGTTCAAGGTGGTCGTCTTTCAAAAGAGGTTTCAGACGTCGAACTCGATATAGTCAAAACGCACGCTGTGACTGCTCAAATACTATTGCTTTGTTGTTGGAGAACTCACAAAGAAATATCACTGCTTTTTGGAGAAATGTGTGAAAAAGTTCCCATTAAGAGTGAAAATGGCACAATCGGAATACTTGGTGAGAATGAAGTGAGTGTGAATTGAAATTATTGCATTGTTTTTAAATATTCCAGAGATAATTAATGACTCTTTATGGCCACTCCTCTATAATATACCATACCTGCCAACTTTTAATCCCTTCCATTATGATTTTTCCCAGTGGTATTAAAATGGAATAAAAATTTCAATTTTAAGCAAAAACATACGTTGTATTTGAAAAAGCTTAAGCTGCCTACCATAATAGTAACGCATATTAATATATATGCTTGGTTTTCTTAAGAATAGTGGTGATGAAAATCATTTAAAAATTTAGTTCATAAAAGAGAAAATGGTATATATTTACTGCCACTTTAAATATAAAAATTAAATTTTGCGCCAAATGCGTAAAAGTTGGCAGATATGATATACACTGTGGGAAGTGAGTAGTTATCGACAATGTCAACCTTCATCTATGAAAAAGTACCCCAACATAGAATGTCTTATATACGAGAGAATTGGAATTATATTTTTGTAGTGGTAGATATATACACACTACAATACTCCCCCACCAGAATTATATCTGTGGTAGAATTCGATGAACGGATACCACTAGTTGATTCATTGGTGTTTTTGTCAGAAGCAGGGAGTGCTGTATTAAGATCACCATACTTTTTTATTGCTGATCGTGAGAGCTGTATTAAGTTTAAGGTCGTCGCTCCTGTGTTGCCTTTAGCAGTAGAATGAAATTATGTGTGTTCAAGACCGAGTAGCAATGGCGCGAGGAGGTGGATAATGTCACAGTCATAAGTAACAAGTCAACTGTTCGATGTGGACCATCCATCAAAGTAGGCATGTTCAAATCGAAGTGGGAGTTTCTGTAAAGGTAGGCGTGTTCGCATCGTGTCCGAGTCACCAATGTAGGGAGAGTAGATATCGACAGTGTAAACTTTCATCTATGAAAATGTACCCCTCCATAGAATCGAGTTAACATGTCTTATATACGAGAGAATTGGAATTATATTTTTGTAGTGGTATAGATACACTACAAAACCTTACTTTGTGATAATTTCTCAAAATCATTGGCAGCTTTCTATGATTATACTCAGGGGAAATTGTTTTAGAGGGGAAATGTTAAAACATCTAAATGTTTTATGGTAATTTTTTTTAAATGACATGTAAAAGTGTTATAGAAAGCTTTGTTTCTAATTGTAAACTATTTAAAACATTTTAAATTGTAATTACTTTTACAATTTAATATCATGAAATTGGCTTTCTTGAGAAATAAAAGTTAAGAAGAGAACTTACTATGAATTTTATCACTCAGATACTCTTTGACTGATTTTGTTCAAGTTTTGCAGTTTGTCATTTAAATAATGTTATAAATTCTGTAGCTTACAGTTCAAAAATCTCTTGACCATTATTATATAAAATCTTAAAAAATAATAAATATTTATAAAAAAATATTTTTTTACTTTGAATTATCTTTGAATAAAGGAAGTTTTTAAATATATTCAAACATTTTTTGATTAGCTTGAAAACTCTTCAAGATATGACGAAATACACAAAACATTAAGATTAACACACCTACAAAACACATCCTGTTAGTTAACAGCCTAAACTTTCAACAATTCTTAAACTATTAAAGACCATATTTTCTCAAATCTAAATATGCTGTTATAAAGTTTTGTTATTTTCAGAGAAATATATTTTTGCATCTGATTTTGTATCTCAAAATATTATTTACACAAACTAATTAGCATTTGTAAGGTATTCCTGTGAACCATTATGATAGACACATTTCGTGAAAATTCAATCAACATAACAAAAGTTAGTCTGGAGGAATGTACAATGTTATTAATTTATTTAGCAATTTTATTTTAAGTGATTTCTTTTGATATTTTTATAGATTCTGTTACTGTTTAATGAATAGTTTAGTTTCTCATTTAGAAAAAATTTAACTCAGGAGTCCCCAACCCTGTGCCTACTGCTGTTTCACCGCAATAAAAATATTTAAGATAAAGAAAAATAAAACTATTTGTGTGATCTGCTATTTTAAATGAACACTTAAAGTCATCTTGAAATGATTTTGACTTATATTGTCTGACTGGTTACTCTTAAATGTGATATTATAAAGGATTTAACTTATGGAATATTAATTTCAATATGGAATATTTTTTTTCTTCTATTTCCAATGCCCACCTGTGTTAACTTTCGAAAATTCAGGTATTTAAATCAGGGTAGATTTGTTGGCCACTCTATCAGTTTCACCTTATTAGGTGAGCCCATGCTGCTCCCACAGTAAGAACAGATAGCACAGAGAATGAAAGAACATCTTTGCCTTGCTCAGGATTTAAACCCAGAACCTTTTTGATGCAAGACCAGTTCTCAGACCCCTACACAGTCCATTCGAAATATTAAATATCAAGTACAAGAATTAATTGTACTTTAATACTGCTTTGCCTTACTGTTTTTTCCTCATTAAAAAGATAATTTTTGATCACTATAATGAAGCTTTAATATTCCATTTCATTATGGAATATTAAAGCTTCATTGTAGTGTGCAAAAATTTTCTGTTTTAATGAGGGGATAAACAGTGAGTAAGGAAAAGCAGTATTGAAATACAATTAATTCTTTTACTTGATGTTTTAATGGAATTTATTATTAAGTAAAGTTAATATTTCCCTTTTTTAATTTAACAAATGTTTTTACCCTATCTTGAAATCAATGTCATTCATGCAAGAATTGGAGCATTTTGCCCTATTTTTTAAATATTTTTCTTTATTATTGAAAATAAATTTCTATTATAATTTCATTGTTCAAACAATTATTAAGTTATGAAAGTATTTTTTGTAATATAATTTATTGTTTTTATGTTGTTGTTTTTTCTCACAGAAGAAGGAATACTCTGGATAATTTTTTAATTCAGAGTACTAATTCTGAACAATTTTAATTTTTTCAACATAATTTGTTTATTGGTAAATATTAACATTTGGTAATTGTTTTAAACTAACGCTAGTTATCAATTTTTTTAAAAATTTTGTTGAAAGATGGATTAAATATAGAAACAGTTTAACTCAGTTTTTGACAACAACAAGCACCTACCCATAGCCAAGCATCTACTGTGTAACTTTGCTCCTTCAGACTTTTAGTCTGAGGCTGTCTGCTACTATAGTAACAAGTGAGAGCACATCTTCAATGGGGGTGAAATGGAGGAAAGAAGATGTCAATTGGCTTACTCACGTCGATCTCTACAAAGATTAAGACAAAACTATTCATCCCACACCCCTATTTGAAGTGACTTTTCCTCATAACCATAGTACCTGCCGCAACGCAAGATAAGTCTGGAGTTCTCTTGAAAGTCGCACTATAGCCCTATTTTTTACATGCTTACATGCATGCTTTTACATGCTTACTTTTTCTCTAACTGTAAAAATAACTCCTAACATGATGGTTACAGAAATCAATTTTCTTTCATTATTTAAAAATTGTTTTCATATCAGTTGTAATACATTTCAGGTTGCCGCTATTGGTAATTACTTCATCCGCCAAATGACTTTGGTAAAGCACAGGGGAGCATTTGAACAAGCATATGTTGGATTCGGCAAGCTATGTTCCACTCTATGGAGGTATGAGTAGTTGGTTGTTGACATATTATTTGCTTTAAAGAACAAAATAATTCTTTAATTTTTTTATCCATCCTTATTTTTTCTTTTTAACATTCAGTAGAGACATGTTCATTATTTTATAAGGATCAAAAAATTATATCTATACATACAGAGAAACCTCAGTTTAATACTGTTGGGACTGAAAAAATTACCTGCTTAAGAGAGTTGTCCGTTTACCGGAAGAATGCATTAATAACGAAGTTTAACGCCCTACATTGTTTTTAGAATAATTGCAATGATGTAGAAATACAGTTGGACCTCTATTTAACAAAGTCGCTAAATCCCGTTAATAAGTTCGTTCTTGGGAAAATTCGTTAAATAGAAAATCACATAGAATAGACTACTTATACAACACAAAACAGATTTTAAATTCATAAGCATTAGACATAATTAAAATAGCAATTGATACACCCTTATCTAGTAAACTAGTATCTACTATTTATTTTATAAGTCTTAACCATAAAAGAAATCTGAATAGAAAGCAAGAATAGAGCAAAACATTATCCAGTGTAACCCTATCATGCTACATACATTTTCAACTAAAAAAAAGAAGCTAAATTTATGTATAAAATTATAGCTGCATTTATTACAAAAGTAATTTTAAACATACATTATCACATGCATTCTTAAGTTTAATTGCTACTGATAAAATCCAATAACTTGGACAGAATTTTTTGTTTGAAATACAAACAAAAGGGGAAATTGATTTTACTGCTTTTTCTTACATAACTTTAGACAAAGCAGTAAAACTTTACAAAAAAGCAGTGACTTTGAAAATTAATTTAAGGTCATTTCCACATAAAATGCGTCAGCAAGTTTAAAATGTTCTGAAATATTTTGGAAAATATGGAAAGTGGATCGCAAAGAAAAGTTCGTTAAATAGAAAATTCACTTCGCTATTTGGAAATTATTTTACGAAGAAATTTCCAAAATGTACTTGGTTCCTCAAAAAAAAATTCTCAAAATAGAGAAATTTGCAAAATGGAAGTTCGTTAAATAGAAGTCCGACTGTATTCAAAGTATCTATAATAATATATAACTGTTCACGATGATATTTTTTTAAACTTTAAGAAATACTTTTTTCAATACAAAGAACCTATATATACTAATATCTATAAGAATCTGTATATAATCTACATACATAACTCATAAAAAAATAATATTCATTTAAAGTTTAAAAAATAGTTTTTTTTAATACAAAAAGAATGTATGAAAAAGTTTGATATCTAGTACATAGTTCTGGACATAGTTCTGGATGTAGCTACAGAGAAATGAATATGTTTTTCTTATTTACACAGACATTTTATGCCAAGTAAGAGCTTTTAGTCTGATGTCACTTGCTCAAGCAGTTTAATTTGTACGTTTACATCCCAATCATTTGATAGGAAGCGTGATAATATCTTCTTGAAGGTAAACCTGCCATGATGAACTGAAAAAATAAAGCAGCAATGCAAGGCATGATGTGGATTTGTTATATCCACAATTGATTATCAGTCAAGTGTCTGAATAACTGTTTCATTTATACGAACTCTTCACTAACTAGATAACTTTTCTCATTTTCTACCCATCTGTTTTAAATACAGTATCCAAATCGATTAGAAGTAGAAAGGAATTTTCAGTGGGGAAGGATTAAGGCATCATTTCCATACCTACCAAGTCTCCTGTTTTTTTACAAAGACTTCTGTATTTTACGTCTTTCTCCTGTTTACCTGTATATTCTCAAATTTCTCTGTATTCTTTGAAGAAATTAAAAAAATCAAATTGGCAATAGCATATCTGCCGATGCAAAAATACTTATCCTACTCCTCAACAGATGGTACTATTGCCAGTACAGCAGCATGTTGAGTGTTATTAGTTTGAGTAAAAAAAAAATCTTCTTTAGGTTAAGCTTTTTATACATATTTTTTCCTTTGCTATATGTAAGTGCTTATATTATTTCCAATGCTGAATTTCTCTTTTTGACTTACATGATTATGCATGATGTATCAAAACTTACTCAGCTTAAAAATGTCGCTAGTAAAATCTGCGTTATTTTATTTCTCCAATGTTGGCAGGTATGCTTCAGCTTGTAGGGTATAATAACCACTACTGTTCGAATCAAAAGCTATCGCTGTCTGAAATATTTCACATATGCAGTATCATTTTCTCTCCTTTCTTTGCAAAGATAAAGAAAGGTGACTGAAGAATGACTCATTCTTAAGTAGTGAAATAGCTTAATAATAGTTTTATTGGCGGTAAGAGAAACATTAACTTTGCATTTTTTTCTTGAAATTTAAAGCATAAATATTTTTTCCCCTTCAAATTTAGAAAAATCGGTGTCCAGTTTGAAGAGATAAAAAATAATGTTTTCGCTGAAATCTAATATCTCTAAATTTTCCATAAAGTTAACATGTATACCCAGTTTTACCCCATGAGTGGGGTAAGACCTGGTTTCAAAGTTGAACAAGTTAGTACCAACTGTCCTTTGAATCTTAGCTACCCAGTCTGACCCACTTTTTTTTTTACATACATTAAAATAAGTTTTACTATATTTTGAATTATTATAGTAATATTCCATTTGAATGAAATTAATTGAAGCTTTATAATGTAGAGAAAATAATTATTACCAAAGCATAGAGTTCTATTTATTTAAAAAAATTATAATAAGATTGATTATAACGTTTTTTCTTCAAGAAGTGTTTTTTGACACCTTAAATATAAATTTCATATATTTAATATATAAATTTCATATAAATTTCATATATAAATGAAATTTATATATGAATATAAATTTCATATTCAGTGTTTTGTGTTGTGTTTTGATATGATTCTTTAAAATTGTTAAAGTCTGTCCTTTCTTTAAAAAATCTTTTTGTCAGCCTTTCAAAAGAAAAAAATGATTAATATTTTGTGTTCCAGGTGTAACGTTACAAGTCTTAGGGAATTACCCAAAATCTGGTTGAAAGATTTACTCTTAGCCATTAAAGGTCAGAATGAAACCATTCAATTATGTCCCACCAGAAGAAGTGCTGGTCTGCCTTTCATCATTCAGGTAATCAAAGAATTTTTTCTTGTTTTAATTTCAATAATCTTCCAATCTTTTTAGCTATAGTAAATGCAAGGTATCCGCAGACCTGGAAGGTCATGGAAAGTCATGAATTTCAATATTGAACAAAATTTGTCATGAAATGTCTTGATTTTTACTATTTTTTTTAAAAAAAATCATGGAAAGTCATGGATTTAGGTCTCCGAAAAATCTAATTTTTAAAATGGAATCCTCCCNCCCCCCCCCCCCCCCGTCCACTTTCATCCTGTTCCAAACATCTGAATTTCCAACAAAATCACCACTCAGTCATATTTTATTAGAATATAAAATGATTTTATCATCTTCTTAAAAAATTATGGTGTTATTTCAAAAAATGAAAGAAAAACATAATTTCTAGAGCAAATTATCTTTTAAACTCTCTCTTCTGTGATTTAAGAATTTTTATTATATATATTTTTTTTAATTTTATTAATTTAAAATTCTAGTTGAAGCAAACCAGTCATTGGCGAATTCTTTTTATTCCGAAATGAGAACAGAAAAATCACGAGTATTTCTTTCCTTTCTGATGAACAAGAAAAGTATCTTTAGAATATACTGCAAAAAAAAAAATATATATATATATATATTATTTGCTTTTGTATTTTTTTCAGCTATTTTATTGTTTCAACTCTTTCTTTACTCTGTTTTTTCAATTTAAAATCTATAAATATGAAGATGCATAGTATAACAGTTTTGGTTATACCTATCATTTCAATTAATGCTATTATAATGCTTTTTTAAATTTATTCTTGTGTTATTGTTGGAGAAAATAGTAACTTCGTTAAGTCATGAGAAATTCTTGGAATATGTCATTAAAAGTCATGAATTTGAAAATCTAAAATGTAGCAGATACCCTGTAAATGTTTTTTTAAAATGCCATTACTTAATCTTTAAGAAAATTTATCCCACAATATTTCTTCTGAATGATATTCTGGTCCACAATATGTTTTCAAGTGATATTTTTTGTGTAATATTTTGTTGCACACTATTTTATATTCTTTCATCTGTTATTTCATCCACTTGGGGATTATGCACCAGCATCTCGGGAGAGAGACAATACTGAAATAGACATTACTACGTTAGTTTTCAAGCTTGCTCATTTGTAAAAAAAAATGAAAGGAAAAATATTCTTCCTTCAGTTAAAGATCAGAGAAATGAATAATGTTTTTATTTTTGTCTCTTAGCTAAATTTATATTGATGATTCATTAATTTTCTTTTTTTAAAATTTCACTGAAATATCCTCTATGCATATGTGCGTTGTAGTGCCAAGGAGTGAGTGAGTGAAATATCAAGTGAAGAATTTTTTTTCAGATTTCTAATATTAAGCAGGACATACACCAGGCCCATAGGCTTTTGTGATATATTTTCTGCATATGAGATTCTGTTCCATGATATTTTGTCCATGCGGTACTCTGTCGCAATGCATATAGTTTGTCTATGGTAAGAACACCCCTACCATAAAGTCTGAGGCTGTCTGTGCTTTAGAAACAAGAGTAGTGCATTTCTAGGAGGGTAGTTTCTTTTCACTCTAGGGCTAACAAACTAGACCGAAGAAAAAGATTCTCTCGCCGACCTGAGCCAAAACTTGTTCTAAACAATAACACCACACCCCTACTTGAAATATTTATATCTCGTTATCATAGTCACTGCCACTGGTCCAGACGAATGGCTAAGGGAGTTCTTACTTTAGACAAACTATACCAACTTCTTTCTTCCTATTTTATTTTTTAATTTTTAATTTTTTTTTTTAATTTTTTTTTTATGATTCAATTTTTTTTAATGATGTGAAACATTATTTAAAAAAATCATTTATGAATAAGAAGTGTTTACATGATTAAAACATACTAAGGTGACATTCTTTTGCCATTTTGTTGATTGTCTTTAAAATTCATTACCAATAACCCGAAGTTTACTGTATCTTTTCAATTTTCTAGATGTTGTTATGATATTATCTTTTATATATTGTAACTTATATATTGTATCTTATATATTAATGTAACTAAAATGTATTAATAATATTTTAATGCTTAAGAAAAATATTTTTAGCTTTGAAGGTGTTTGCTTGTTGCCCAGTTTTTGGGTAACACCTGTTTACTGACCCCTTTCACTTCCTGTCCATTTATTTGAAATCTTCCCATTGTGAGAGAATAGAGACAGAGGCCAGATTCATTCCTTTCTCCTAAACAAAAAAGGGTTTTTCTTGGGTTGAAAGGAAACTAAGAAAATAAATAATCGAAGAATATTTATTCTAGTAATGCAAATAATTTTAGTTTTTTGTTTGTTTTTCTCAGAATTTTCTTTTCCTTTAAGATTGACATGTTTTACATGTCAATCTAGGTGTGTTGACATAACTTCTACATGTTTTTTTTTTACAGGCTGTACTTACATCTGAACCTAATTTAGCCCATTCTGCCTTCTTCAAGGAAACCGTCTCAAACTTTTTAAATATAGCATTAATCAAGAGTGAAAGTAAAATAGCCAATGAAGAAGTAAGTTTTCCATTTTTTGTGCTTTTATAGAATATTTATAAAAAATGCATCAAAAGTATAAATGAGCTCATTGGTAAATAAACTTTTTTATTCTATTTCATTTCCTTTTGCTCAATATTAATCTGGCATAAACTTAAATCCATATTGATATTTATTATATTTCTTTATCTTTTTTCATATTTAGAAAATTTTTAACTTGCTTCATATTACATAATTTTTTCCCCTTGAACTATATAGTATGTTGATTTTTTTTTAAATTCTAAGACATTAAAAAGTAGCAAAAAATGAAGTGATACAAAATTTATCGAATTTCATTAAAATTCATAAAAAAAAACCCATTCAATCTACTGCTTGAAATGTGTTGAATTGTTTTGAATTCGTGTCTAAAATGAAGAAATTTTTGTTTGTGATAAAAAATAATACTGTGAAAGAATTAAATAATTAAAATTTCTAAATAGTAATTAAAAATATTTTAAAAAGTTAAAATTTAATGGAAATTGGAAAAAGATAGCATGATTTTTCTAACATTATTAAATGATATGATAAAATTTACATTGTCTAAATTTTTCTTTTAAAAATTTATTGTCTATTTGATGAATTATAAATAAGAATTTATGAATTGGCATGAAAACATTTTTGAAAAAAGTCATAATTAGAAAACTTTTATTTTTTATGAAGCTTAATCCAATATCGATTTTTGAGTTAGTTTGCTGTTTTAATTTGTCTGCAGCGAGGAGTTGTCTGTAATTTATTTTCTTACTTGACCCAATTTACGCCATGAATGATGGACCAATGTCTTTCTATGTTTTTAAATCTATTTATATTCTTATTTCTTTTCTAAAAGTGTGAATTTTGTTCTAAAAGTTTTATATTATGAGAATTACTATTTTTCTTTTCCTTTTTTTTAAAAATATTTTTGAAGGAAAATAACTTTTTCTTCTTCTGCATAATAGATTTAAAGTTTTAGTCTGTGTGAGTTCTTTTCTGTTTTAGAAACTTTTCATTCATTTACGTTTTTTTTTTTGCCAGTATTTTTTATTTCACTTTATTTATACTGAAAAATAATTTTAAAATAAAATACATTATAGGTACATCAGTTTTGTTTTCCTTTAAATTATATGCACAAATTAACTTATTATGTTAAAATTGTTATCTTTACTTACAATATTTTTTATAAGATGTTCAGCTTTTATAGTTGCAGTATCCATATAAATTTAGGAGTAAGATGTTTGGACAAACGTAATAATTTTTTGAGTACATTCTCTTTTGTGTTTTAATTATTTGATTTTTTTTATCTGATTTAATCAAATATGATTTGGCTTACAGTAATGAGATAACTAATGATGAGTATATTTTTGAAATTACTTTACAGATTCATGCTTTAAATATTTTGAGAGCCCTGTTTCGGGATGCTTGTTTGAGTGAAGCTTTGGTACCCTTTGCTTCTGAAGCCTTAAAGATTGCCATAACTGGTTTTAAGTCTAAATCATGGGGAGTAAGTATTGTAGATAAACAAAATGATTAGGAAAAAATTTTTTTTTTTAATTTATTGTATTTATTATATAAGTATAAAAATAATAATGTGCTGCCACATAAAAATATTAAAATACCTATTTTTGTTAAATTATATTTTACTAAAAAATTTTTAAATATAAGAGTATAATGTTTTATGCAATTCTTTTATAAACATACTTTTAAATGTGTTGCTTCATTAAATCATGTATTAACATGTTGAATGCCATGCATGTCACCGGTGAACCGGCACTGAGTTTGTTCGTAGTGCCACAGGGTTCACCAGTGACCTAAGTGAATTAAATGAGTCACCAATGATTTTTATTTTATGACCGCCGTTGAACAGTCGACCCAATTTTTGGGTTTACGACTACAAATGTTCAACGCCGTAGCCTTGTAATTTTGAACCAATCCAGAAGACAAGGAAACTCCTGGATCGGTACCCCCAGAGGTATTGATTTGTTATGGGAACATGGAGGACTTTGAGACTCGACAGATTTAACGTGCATCAGTCACCTAGTCAGTCACCAATGATTACAAAAATTTAACTGTTTTGTTGTAAATAATATTTCATCAAAATATGCAGTGCATACTGAGAAAATCATTTTAGCCAGATGGGCAAGCCATGTAAAATTAGCGTGGCATTCAACATATTAATATGAGTCAATTTTATGCCAGATCAGCATTTAATCAAATATATGCTTTCAGATACAGGCCTGCCAACTACTATGCTTTTTGAAAATTATTTTGTAGTGTGGTAGACGTTTAAAAACTGAAGCTTTCAGAATATTTGGTAATTTTGCAAACATTTTTAAAGCCTCACCACGGTAGAACTGGAACTAAGAGGCTATGCATATGAGCTTTTAAGCGAATGAGCTGAGTTTAAACGAATAAAAAAATATGCATTAAAACATCAGTTTAGCTACCACTAGAATAAAAGTTTTCAAAAAGCTTAGACAGTCGGCAGCCCTGCTGATATTGTTAAGAACAGCATTTAATGCATAGTACTCAATAGAAAATTGCAGATATATTTATTAGAATTTTTGTATTTACCCTAGTAATTGAAAGAAAAAAAAGTTGTTTTTTTTCAAAGCAAATTTTAATAACCACTGCTATTATTATTTTCTCCAAAAATAATAGTTATAAATCGTATCAAATATATTTACTTTGTTGTTAGCAGGGTTAGGATGTTGATTATCAGAAAATCCTTAAAAATGCAAAAAAGGCATCTGAAAGTTATTAAAAATACCTAAATAGAAAATGTAATGGCCCCCAAAAAGTTTCAAAAACAAATATCTATTTTAAATATTATTTTTAAAAAAATTATACGTCATAACTTATATTTATAAATTTAATTAAAAAAAAAGATAATAATCTGAATAAATATATAATTTATGAATAAAATAAGTATCTAGATAAAAAAAAGTAATTTTTAGTTACTATCTGCAAAAACATCTGAATAGCATTGTATTATAAAATGTTTTTTGATATTCTCAAAATTGAACAAATGTTTATAGTTGAAAAGCAATTTCTTATATCTTGAAAAACTGTTATTCATCATCAAAACTTGTTATTCGAGGTAATTTAAAATAACATGATACAGTCTAAAATTTACCTTATTTTATAAAGAGAAATCGTAATTTACCAAAATGCTCTTAAACTAAAGGTTATGTATAAGAGTTTTTTCCCTTTTTTATTTCTTGTTTCCATTAAAACGTTTTTGTTCTTTATTATTCGTTTTTAGAATTGTTCAATGAATAAATTTAAAAAAATTCGTAGACAACATGCAAACTAATTTCTTGACTCTTGAAAATTAAAGGAGAAAAAACTTATTTTAAGCAGAACATTATGGAAATTCTCAATAACTGTAATATATGATTATAAAACCTGAAATCGCTATAATTGCTGCAAAACAGTAATAATTGGCACCTCTAAAATTATCGAAATTTGCATGCTATCAGCAAAAGAATAAAGAAAAAGAATTATTTACATAGCTTGTTTAGAAATTAAGCAAATTTTAGGAATAGAATAATGTACAATTTTAAAGTGAGAAAATTAAAATTTTAATTTTTTTTCCTGCTTTCAATTATGTGAATAAAGATATATTAATTTGAATAAGGAAAATTATGAAAACTTCTAATTTTACTCTGGAAATCTCAGGGAATTTGTCTAGAGAGTGACCATCGTTTTATTTAAACGGATTTTTTCCTTTATCCTTTGAAAGTGATGTAATTACTATAATTTAGAATTTTTTTTTCAATATAATAACTATATGAAACATTAACAGAAAAAAAATTGTTTAGTTGTATTTTGATGTACTTGTTTTGATTCATTTTGATGTACTTGTTTTGATTTATTTTGATGTACTTGTTTTGTATAATTTTTTAGGTACGCAATGCTTCCACACTTTTGTTTAGTTCCGTCCTGATAAGAATATTTGGTGTCAACAGAGCTAATGATGAAGCTCAGAAAAAGAACAGGCTCTCTGGGAAAACGTTCTTTTTCTACTACAAAGATACTTACTCTTTTTTGAAAAAGGAATTAGAAAACTGTGCTTCCATGCTAACTCAAAATCCCTATAGGTAAGTAGATTTAGTAGATTTGCCGCATGATCAGTAAAAAAATCTTTAGATTGAATTTTTTTCAGGGAGGATAGAGCTCAGGGGATTGAGCATTCACCTTCCAATGAGGTGAACTGAGTTCAAATCCCATCGATTGCAGATTTATACGAATTCCGCATCCGGCTTGCAACGACCACAGTGACTTAAAATATCCTCAGTATATATAAAATATCCTAGACGGATCATGGGTTAGAATCCCCTTGCTGTCAGGCTAACCGAAGGAGGTTTTCAAGGTTTTTCCTCTCTGTTAACGTAAATACGGGTTAGTACCACCTAAAAGTCCTTCACAAAAGCAAATTTTTCCCAATTTGATCCAGGAGTTCCCTTGTCTTCAAGATTGGGTTCAAAATTACAACAGAGTTGAACACTAGTAGTTGTAAACCCAAAAAATTGAGTTGGCTGTTCAATGACGGTTATAAAATAAATAAATAGAATTTTCTTTTATTGTGAGAAAAATAAATGGAAATTATATCCAAGAAAAACATTCGCGAAAATGATACTATATTACCTCAATGCATCATCACCCTTCGAAGAAGGCGAACATTAACAACCAACATTTCTATTCACCGGCAAGAGATAAAATGCGCACATGTCAGTTGAACCGAATGTGTTATGTGTGTGGTAGTGTTATGTTATCCGCACCGACAATGTGACGTCAACCGTAAATGGCTATAAGAATGACGTCACGGGAGAAAGAAAAACCTCTGAGGGGGGATGTAAATAGGATACTCCGTTTTATTACAACAATCAAAATAAGCTAAGAAAAATAATATTTGTCTTGTAAGAATGAAAGTTTGAATGTGTTTAACATCATGTGTATATTTTATTCATTCCTATGTTTACACTTATTAAATATTCTAAAATTTCTTTCTTAGAACGATGTATGCATTCTTATTTGATATATTTCATATTTTGTCCTTTTTGTATTCTTAAACTTGTCAATGTGACATGTGAAAATATTTAATCATTTCATGGTAATTAGGCTAGTTTTTTATTTATATATTTTACTTCCTACAAAATACTTGGGTATTTTATAAATTTTAATTTTTTTTCGCTACATGCATGTTAAAAGAAAGATTTTCATTAATTTTCATTATCAATTGGGAGTTGCGATGCAAACTCATATATGTGAACTTTTATACATATAGAAACTTCATTAAATCTTAATGTCTACATTAAAAAAAAAATTCTTTTTTTTCCTTCAACTTTTTGATGAGTCCTTAGTGGGGTTTTTCACATTTTGTAGCAACTGTATAATTTTTATTTGAAAATAATTTTATTATTAGTTGCTGTGTCGAAGTTTATTTAATTTTTGTAACATAATTTTTTTGTAGTGTTTCTAAAGTTCCGACATTGTATCCTGTGTTGCTTGTTCTTGGTAAGCTGTATCCTACACCTGGAGAAGTTGATCCTCGTTTAAACTCTTTCATACCATTCCTAGAAGTTTGTGGGGGGAGTGCAGTGTGGAAAATACGAGTCTTGGTGGCCAAAGCTATGGTGTCTTTGATTTCCATTGAAAACATTCTTCCCACTCTACAATCATTATTTGATTCATTGCCAACTCATGAAACTTTTCTTTATCAACAAAATAAAGTTCATGGAATTTTGTTACAAGTAAGTATATTGAATTATTTTTAAATATAAGTTAGGAGCAGTTTTTAAAAAAAATATTTTTAACTTTTTTTTATTACATATCTTAAGATGTTTAATATGCAACTTTCTAAAAAAAGGGGAAATACTGGTTGGCATTTTTTTTCATCATTAAGATAAGTAGATCATAATAAAAATTATTAGAAATCTTGTAAAAAATATTAAAAAAAGCAAAAAAATACTATGCACTCTAGAAGTTGTTGATTAATATCAAAGTAGGAAACAAAACAAAAATGTAGCAGACAATTAACCAATCATTCATTGTTGTTAACAAAGGATAGATTAAAATAATCAAAAATTAATTTAATTGCCTTGAGGAACTGGAATGCTCTTCCCTTTATACTTCATAGTTGAAAAATGTGATTTCATATGGTTTTATTCCTACCATTGCTGTTTTTGAACGCAAAACTAATTGTTCATATTTTGAAAACTTTTTCCTTTTTCTTGCTTAAATATACAGTCGAACATCATTAACACAAAATCATTTAACATGAAATATTGCTTTACATGAAACACATGTTTGGTCCCATGAGTCAGCAATCAATTATTTTATTTTACATGTTTAGCTTTTGACATTTCCAAGTTGAATATCGCTAAACATGGAAGGAAACTGGACATTGCATAGATAATAAACATGTTAATAAATTGCCAATTATTCATTTTGAAGAATGATATTTCTATTTTTCCTTACTGTAAGAAGAAAAAGAGGGGAAAATGAATAATAATAAAAAAAAAGTATTAAAATTAAATAGTTAAAAATATTAAGTTTATTTACATTTATTTGGTAAATAATATTGTATACATTCATTGATGTTGTACATAATAAGTAATAATATTATGTAATAAATTGTTTACATGTTGTATCGGATAAGATGAAATCTGGTTAACATGAAATAGTTCTGATAGTCCCTTCGATTTTGCATTAACGAGGTTCGACTGTATATGAGTAATATACATGTATGTGTGTGTATATATATATAAGTTCAAAATGTAGAGAAAGCATGGAAAAAATTACAGAATAATGAAGAAAAAAAAGAGAAGAACAAAATTATTTAAAAAAAATTTCATTGATATATTTTGCTTTGGATATATTGATACAATATTAGGTAGCAATCGTTTTTACGGATATAATCGTGAGAGCTGATGAAGAGATTATATCTTCTTTTTTTCCGGATTTTTATGAAATTTTTCTTTTTTTTTTGAAGAATAATTTTCACTTTTTTTAATTTATTATTCTGTAATTTTTCCTTGTTTTCTCTACATTTTGAACTTATTTTATGAGTTCTATATTCTTGCAGCTTATGTGCAGTAAATAAAACTTATTGATTTTCTTAGCTTTCTTCTTTTTTTTTTCTTTTTGTATTTATTTCTTGTGCTATGTATATAAATGTGTGTCTGCACGGTTTTTAAAAATAATTAATAAAATTATGTTTTAAGGGTGGTAGTAAATCACCGTGTAAAGTTTATTTACATTTTATTTATCATATATATTTATTTGTAAAATTTGCAGTTTTTAGTTATATTTTTAAGGAACTTTATTTTTTTGCTATAGATTTCATACATCTTACGAGAAAGTTCACATGGACCAGAAAATTCAACTCTTTTGCAAACCCTTCGGGCTTTCTTATCAAAATATTTCCATTTTGCATTAAGGTAAATCTAATTTTCATCTTTAGTAAGAAGTTAATTTTTTTAAATTGTTAATCACCAGCATATGTGTAATATAACCACGGTTAAACCTTGCTAAATCGAAGAAATTTTTTTCTTCCAAGAACTGCTTTATTTAAAAACCCTTATTTTGATAAATTTATTTTGACCTCCAATTATTCCATTTTTTCCACGCAGAATTAAAAAAGTTTTCTTATAATAAAAATAAATAATATTCCAGAAATTTTTTTTTGTTGAAAAATTAAAAAGCCGTTAAAAAATGAATCTAGAAAAAATTTAATAAAATCTAAATTGGAAATATCTTAAGTATGCTGGCATTAAGAGTGGCCCCTCTTTGCCGTTTCTGATTTGCTGCCGTTACTCTGAAAAAACATGCTAAAATTAGGCCAAATATGCCTGAGCAGTTGTCTATTGAGAAAACTCCATTGATAAAAATCTTATTATTTTCTTAAATATGCAACAATAAAATCATTTTAAATTTTTATTTTCCTTTGTATAATAGATTACTTTTTAGAAAAGCTGTGCAAGTATTTTTTTTCTCAACCCTTTTGCTGGTAACAGTTTATTTCTTGATAATTCCAGCTGCGTCAATTATTGCAATTAATCAGTGATTGTTACAATTAGTCAGTGATATCTACCAACTAGGATAGGAAAAGATCCAATAGGTTTTACAAAATAATATAAATTTCAAGATAATTAATGTATAATGTACTAAATATTTATCTCATAGGGGGCATTTAATTTATCAAAGATGGTTAAAAGATTTTTTTAATTAAAAAGATAGTTCTGAATGAAAATGAACTGAACATTTTCGAGCCAAAAAAAGTTTTGAGCTTATTTCTGTAAATGAGGTTCGCTTCATTATGTATTAATAATACTTATTTAAATAATTCTTATACTTAATACTTATTCAAGCAAATAATGATCTGTACTAAATTTCTATTTCAATAGGGATTTGTTTAGGAAACTTTCTAAATTTTAGGGATATTTCTAACATGTGCAAAACCTAGAAATTTTATTAAACCAGTAGACCAGGAGAAACTGGCAAAATTTAGTAGAGTTTGCAGCAATGAGTGATTATTACAATTTTAGATTTCATAGTCAATGTTATGGTCTTATGGTTGAGAAATAAAATTTAGGTTTATTGAGAATTTCCTTTAGTATCTTTTTAAAATAAGTGTTTTTCCCTTAAATACCATGTGTCATGAATTTTGTTTGCATTTAATGTAAGATTTTTTTTCTATTTCGTGAACAATTTTTAAAACAATTAATAAAAAACAAAAACGCTTTAATGGAAATACGAAATAAAAAAAGCAAAAAAAACCTAATTTTCCTTCTTCCAACAAGCTATTCTGAAACTTTATCTTCTATCCTTGTAGAAAAGCAAAAAATCATAAACGTAAATCTGAAAAGTTGTGAACAAAATTTTTGCAATGTTTCAAATGTAAGTGATAAATTTAACTTTGTGGTGAAGTATAAAATTTCAGTGTTGTATAGATTTTAATACAATACCTGTATTTAAGTGTTACTTTTTTTTAAAATTTCATAGTAAATTCATTCATAATTTTATTAATATTACATACCTGTATATAATTAAGTGGTATATATACCTTAAAATTGTGCTAATTTGAATTTTGTTAATGTTAACTGTTTAAATTCTGTGCTATTATACTTCTGATTACTGAAAAGTTGTCATCTCTGTGATTTGAATTTTGGATATTTAAATTTTTTTTAATATCTTTCTCAAAATTTGAAATTTTGACGTTTGACTATGTAGGCATTTTTAAAAGGTTTTGTATAATTTTAATATTTTAAAATAATATTATTTGTTCTGGCAGGTAAAAAATGTGTTGTATTATCAGAATCTTTACTTCTAAAATTGAGCTGACCACCCAGCTGGAACATCTGCTCTTGCACCCCAGAGCCCATAGGTCAAGAAAATTAAGATGGGCACAGTAGACCTTGACCCTCTGTGGGCTGTTGTGCCACTGAGTTTATTATAGTTTAGACTCACATGATTTTTATTAATTTTTTTAAAAAATAAAACAAGATTTTAAATGTGATAATGTAAATCACTGATTTTGTCCCTTGATTTAAATTGATATTTGTTAGGTATTGTGGTGGGTGTTTAAAATCCATCTGTTAAATTTTATTTATATTTTTTTTACAGCTCCAACAGTTGTTATGCAACCAAAGCTGCCTTTTTAGAAATTATTCTTCACTCAATGGCGATTGGGCTATTGCTTGGTAAGTGGAAGTAAATAAGTCCATTTTTAAGTATAGTTATAATCACACAGTGGCTTGCAGAGAATTCTATTTTTGAAAATAATGAATTTTTTTCTTATTTCTGCATACATAGGAATAAATTAAAAGCATGAGTTAAAATTTTTATGAAATATATCATTTTTTTCTTCTTTTTAATTTGAATTGTCTTTTTTGTTTCTTCAATAATTGCATTATTTACACATCAGCTTTTAAGGATAATCTAATTAAGGAGTTGGTCCCGAGCCTATGTACATTGTTGTTACAATGTCAAAGATGATTGTGGTCTGGAAAAAATCTGGATTTACGGATTTTTCACTAACAGCGATCTGGAAGTTTCCAGAAATCCAATGTCCAAAATTTTCAAGAAATCATCGGTCACATTTATGTATAAAAATTCTTGTATTCTTGTATTTTTATGGCACATTTAAAAATATTCAAACTAGAATTTATACTTGGCGGCCGCTTTCATTTGTAAATATTTTTTTCTGGTAGAATAATAAGTGTAATTAGTGATAAAGTAAACTTATAAATAATTATTCATTTAAATTATGCTGCATATAATTTCATTAGAGTTTAATGATTTGAAAATATCAATGATTTAAATTTATAGAGACATAAATTTTTTAAAAGGCGTCATTAATGATTTTACTCAAGAAAGTTTCAGGATTTTTGAGTTGGGCTCACAATCGCCCCTGCAATGTTTATTTATTTTTTCAATTGTCTTTTTCTTATTTTTTAGAAATTAAGGAAGGTCAGTGTATTAAAGAGAGCTTACTGCTGGACCTGCAATCAGCTCCAGCGAGCCCTGATAAAGATCGTTATTTGTCGATAGCAGCTGTTGTGACCACGTTCCATTCTATGTTAACAGAAGAACACAGTGATTCAAAATGTAATCTGTTCCTGAACTTACTAGCTTGTTCGCATGAATCAGTTAAATGTACTGCAATACAGCTTTTGATCTGGTTTGCTGAAAATTCATTGGATGAATTTCTTGTTGAACCTGTATTCTTAGAAGGATTCCCTCAATCTTCCATTCATTTTTTGATGCAAAAGCACAAACTTCGGTTCCAGAGTATTTTAAAGCAAAATGAGTTAGTGGTGTGTCTCATTGATATGCTTCATAATGAAAGAAAAAATTCTACATGCTTTGGTAAAGTAAGTATTTTTTTTAAATCCAATTTACATACCATGTTTTATATTTCCTTTTTGTATTTACTAACTTTTACACTTTTTTTCAAATTATTTTTCCTTAGTCAAAATTTTTGTTCGCTTTCCATTGATGAACCTACATAATTTTTATGGTAAACGTCAATAATTCCATCACGAGCCATTTCATTTTTTTATAGTAACCAACAAGTAACCATCACACTGCAATGTAGGAATTTGGAATGATTTCTGATGGTCCTGCAAAAGAATAGCAACTTTTTTTGATGGTTTGTTTATGTTGAACCATCAGAAATTTCCATCATAGTTTCTTAGAAATCTAATGTTGAAAGGATCACGAACAATAATCTCTCCGATGTAGGAATTCACACTGATTTATGATGGTCCAACATACAAAAACCAGATGGTATATTCCTGAGAACCAACAAGAATTCCAATTAAACCATCATGGAAATGTATAGTTGGAACCATCGCAGATCACCGTGGCTTGTTGGTCCATGAGAATCAAACTTCTTGATGGTTAATCATCACAGTTTTAGAGTAAAATCATGTTATGATAGAAGTTTGTTGGCTTATAAAAAACCATGAATGCATAATAGAAAATGTTGGATGCTGGTGACCATCAAATGATGTTGGATAATTATGAGATGCACTGAAGCCTACATAAACCATCAAGATTTTTTGATGGAACCAATTTTACAATCAAGAACCCAAAAGTGAAATTACATTTGAGTTGCAATTGAAGAACATTTTTAACTTTGTTTTGTAAAAAACAGTAAAAAGTTTGTTGTGTGATAAGTTGGTTGCACTTGTCATAACAACTTGACTATTTTAAATCATAGGAAAATTTTATAAGCTCATCATTTTAATCATAATGGTTCCACATAGATATTTGTTTAATTGTCATAAACGGTAATATGATATTTGATTCAATACAATATTATCAATGACAATGATTCCATCATTCTATTATTTATTTCACAAATTTCAAATATTTTATCAAAGTAAGCTTTTATTTCAAATTATATGCTTTAGATAATACTTTGGTGCCAAAGAAAGATTACATATTTTTAAAATTTGTGATTTTCCCTTTGGTAAAGATATTGTTTTAGTCAATATTATTTTTTTTGCTTAAAAAAAAAATTATAATAATTTTGTTTCTTTCTATTTCATATTTTATAAAATTGTAACACAGTAATTATTCTTGTATGATTTTTTTTCAAAATGTGTAGCAATTGTTTATTAGTAAAAATATACATTATTTTTTTAGTTGTTAATTGTATTATTTTATTTAGCTGTGTCAGCTTTTATGCTCAATGCCTCACGCTGTTGAGTTGAAATGGTCATTCGTGCAGGCTGAATATTCATCAGACGCATTGAATGTAAGTTGTTTTTTTTAATTATTGAATGTTTAATACTGCCATTTGGTTGAAAAAACAACATAAGTGTCTCACGATAGATTTCGAGTAAATTGGCTTGACAACTATTTTCTATCTATTCTATGAACTCTAAAATAGAATTTTAAAAAACTAATAAAAAAAATTTATTTTTGAGATGAAATTTTTTTTGCAATAGATAGCTTATTATAAAAAAATGTCAATTTTGACAATGTTTTGTCTTTACTCCTGATAAAATAACTTTACTTTTGATTTAAGTATTCGGTTTAATAATATTAAAAAATACATATTAAACTTAAAAAATATTGAACTTGAAATATATTAAAACTTTAAAATTTGCAAAGTTCTTGAATTTTTAATACTCAATGTTCCGACTTATTCTGAAGTTTTGATTTTACGAACTTCATCTGCATGCATACAGAGTGTCTTAAATATATTGACGATTTTTAAAAGCTTAAAGAAGAAAAACATATAAACGTTTTATAAAAATTTGCTAAAAAGCTATATGACAGTGCATAAATTTTTTGTTCCTAGAATTTCTGGTTTTAATTCAAAATTTTATCTACAGATGGCACTGAAGTTCGTCAATGTCTAAATGAAAGAAAAATACTTAAAAATCGCAAATTTTATTATGATTCAGCATCAGCATGAGGAACAATCAACCCTTTTTAAATCAGACTGTTTAGTAGAAGAATAGCAGCACCCAAATACTCGAAACCCCCAACCCCCTGTTATTTTAGTGGTATTTGTGCCCACTGTAATTAACATTTATTTAAGAGCAACCTAACAAATACATTGTAATGTAACAGAAAGAACAGTCAAAGCAGCTCCTTCTACTGATAATATTTTGAACTAAAGCTATGAAAAAAAAATGTTGCACTGTCACATAAATTGTTTGTTTAAATCGTAATGATTTCCAGTTATGAATATAATAAAACATGCAGTATAGTTTAGGTTGTGCAGTATAGTTAGTTACAGTATGTAATGATATGCACCTATATATTAGTTTTCACTTATTATTTTAATTTTATTAATTTTTAGAAATTAGAATGTTTGCTGTCCTTCTTTGAGGAATGTGAAAGGTAAGTAGAATGATTCAGTTCAAAGATTAGTACATTTGTTGTTTATATTCCATTTGATAAACCTAACAAATTTCTTCAATATTACGTTTTGGAGAGAAACATTTGTCCATTAGTTAGAAATTTTAACAAAATAATGTGCAGGAAAGTTTAGTTCAATTTCTCCCATGTTTTGCTGCTTACTAGGACATCTCTTAGATTGCTCCTCACTTCTATTAGTGTTGCCACTTTATTTGTTCTTATTCCCTCTACTAAACTCAGTGGCTCGACAGCCCATAGAGAGCGAAGGTGCTCATCTCAGTTTTCTTGACCTTGGCCTCTGGGGTGCAGGAGCAGATGTTCAAGTTGGTGGTTAGTCCCCAAGCATGCTTGGTACTCATTTTGGTACCCACTGAAGAGATGAAAGGCTGAGTCTACCTTGCCTGGTCCGAGGATCGAACCCAGGACCTGTGGTGCGAGAGTGTAAAGCTCTACCACTCAGCTTCTGGGCGTCTTATTCCCCCAGCTAATCTAAATAGAGTTGGTTGTGTCTTCAAGGAATAGTGTAACTTAAATAGAGCATTTGTAAACTGGAAAAATAACATTTGGCAAACTTTTTTCTTCACACTTTTAAAGACTGTCAATTTGTTTTGTTATTAACATGCTTAAAATTTTTTTATTTTGTTTTTAATTGCACAAATGATATCAATGCAGGAATAAAATAGAATGAAGTATGTTAAAGTATGTACATTACAAGAATAAAATCAATTTTTGAATCAATTAGCAGTCGCTACGCATTAACGAAAATTCGTTAAACCGATATTACGAATTTCAACATTAACCAAAATTATTTTGTTGTATTGGAATTTTTCTCATAAAAAAATTAAGTATTGCATTTAATTACAGTTTTGATCTATTTGTACTCTATGTGTAGAAAATATTAAATCAATATTTTCAAAGCTCACAAAAACAATTGAATTGAAAGGAGCAACGGATTTATACTTACTTATCAGAAATTACGTAATCCGTAATTTTTTTCTGTGCAAATGGTTTAGAACCAGTAGAAATTACAAACTTCTCCAAATTATGCATATTTTCAAACAACTGAACTGGAAATCACTTATTTGGAAAATGACATGCATTTTTACCTCTTCAAACATGAATGGGTTGGGGTTTAGTCATTTCAGGGTGGTCCCTTCCGAGTGATTCATCTTTTTTGATGTATCCCTTTCCTATCTGAAGCCTTTTTTTTCTTTTTTGAAGATGCAAAAATATTTGAATTCTGAGATAATTCTGTACTTTTGAAGAATGGAAAAGTGTTTTGATGAGGAGATAAAATGAGACTTGCTGCTTACTTTGTTAAATCGAATTACCAATTTCGTAATATCGGTATTTTTAAACCATTGTTTCTATAGAGATTCATTTGGGGATTTGAAAAATATTCGTTACATTGAATTACCAATTTCGTAATATCGGTAATTTTAAACCATTGTTTCTATAGAGATTCATTTGGGGATTTGAAAAATATTTGTTACATTGAATTACCAATTTCGTAATATCGGTATTTTTAAACCATTGGTTCTATAGAGATTCATTTGGGGATTTGAAAAAAATTCGTTACATTGAAATTTTCGATATTTCGGATTTGGCTTAAACAGGATTTGGCTGTGCCAAAAATTATTGCACTTATATATTATTCATATTATGAGATGTGTATTTCCATTATCCTCAACCTGCAATTCGTCTTCCAGCCGAAACCAAAATCTGTGCCAATATAAAAATATCCTTCGTGGTAGAGGGGTTAAAGTTCCATAATAAGGTCCAGGGGTTAAAGTTCCATTCCTAATCGTTGGAATTTTTTGTGGTTTCTCTCACCTTATTCTATTTATAAGGGTTAGTTTTATGAAGGATGTTAATGCTGATGATTAATCCAAAAGTTCTCTTGTTTTCTGGATTAAGTTCAAAATTGCAATGTTATTTACTAGTTGAACATAGGTGTTCACAACCTAGACTTGCCTCAGCTTTCACTTGCTAGCTGTAATGTATGGTTAGTAAATTATTTTGTTTGGATTGCATTGATTTTGAATGAAATAGTCAATTAATTTCGTTCTTTGTAGATTCAATAATGTATTGCTGTTTCTGTTTTTCAGAGAGGACATAGTGGATTCCCTTATTTTACTGATTGGTAAAACAGTTATTTGTGTTAGCAACCTGTTCCTGAAAAAATATGAGGTAATTTTTAAAACTATATTAATTTGAATTGTTTGTTTGCAATACTTTTGTATTATGGAGTTTAATAATGTACTTTCATTGATCAAGAAGATAATGGTAGATAAAATAACTTTTCCTTACAGCAGAAGTTTGTGCCATAATAGACAAAGTGAATAAAAAGAGTTAAAATTACTGTATTCTATCATCAGATCTAAAACAGCTTGAAAGGTCAATCAAATCCTTTACTAACTTGAAAATATTTTATTTTTTGCCCACAGTTATATAACAGAATTTACTAGTCTGCCCTAAATATTCAGTTGCCAATGGCGAACTAGTGAGTGAAAGTTTCATCCCTTGAGCATCTTAGATTGATTCGAAACTTCCAAATTGAGTTCACTTATTTGACATAAGCAAATATCTGAATGTGCAGCCTTAAGTTCAGTAACTTGCAACAAGTTGGAAATCGATATTAGAGCACTCGAAATATGTTAACTTTTGCCATCTTCATACAATATGAAATTTCATTATTATATCAATCAGAGATGATTGTGCTCCGGAAAAAATCCAGATTTCCAGATTTTTCGCTAACCGCGATCCGGAAGCTTCCGGAAATCCAAGGTTCAGAAGTTTTAAGATATCATCTATCACATTTATGTATAAAATTTTTTTTATATTTCATTTAAAAACATTAGAACTAGAATTTATGCTTGGCATCTCCTTCATTTGTAAATATTTTTTCTGGTAGTAATAAATGTAATTAGAGATAAAAGTAAACTTATACATAATTATTCATTTAAATTACACTGCATATAATTTAAATAGAATTTCATGTTGTGGAAATATCAATGATTTAAATTTATAAAGACGTTAATTTTTTTAAATGTGTCATTAATGATTTTACTTAGAAAATTTTTCAGATTTTTGAGTTGGGCTCACAATTAACTATAGTAAAATTAATCAAGTATATTTTTCCAATCTACGTTTAAGGGATTATTTATTCATGTAACATGCATTATTTTGTTTAAATTGATTAACGTGAAGGCCTTTGATCTATGCTTTTGATGGACTTGCAATTTAATTTAATTCTTTTGCATATTTTGTAGAGTTTTTCAGTAATGGAGATGGATGAATATTCTTCGATTCTGGAACGAAGTTTCCAAGCATTTAAGAAAAATGCTGAGCCTGAGAATTCCATACCAAGAAGAAAACTCGTAGCAAAGATTTTGCAAGACTTCTGTGACGAATCCTTCTTCAATCAATCAAAAATATTTGGTAATAAATTTTTCCTAAATTTGCTTAATTTTCTGTTGAATCAAATGCGTTAATTGACTAAAAATATTTCAGAAATAAGAAAATAACTTTCTAAAATTAATTTGCTTTTAAATACAGGATTTCCAGCAGAGGACTAACTGATTTTAAAAAAATATCTTGGTAAAAAGGATGATAAAAGAATAAAACAAATAATATAAAGCTCGTTCATCTGGAGTTGGCACTTGGCTCTGCCTTCTTCATGTGGTATGCGACGATACTATTTCTCTATGTTTGTTAGAAGGTTGATAAGGCTGCTATTTGGCAATCGTATGGCAGAAATATTTATTTCATAAAATTTATCAGCATTTTTTTAACATTAAATATTTTATAAATTTGATGATATTTTGCACCATTTTTTATGATATTTCTCTCTTTTGAGTGATTAGTTTGTCCTTTTTGAGACATTTTGCTGGGAAAACAGCCGTTTTTAAATTTAAAATATATTTAAATAGCTAGAGTAACGAAAGATATAATAGAAAATAATGAAGCGAAGTAAGTGACTGAAAAAGAATTCACTGTTTGTGTTTAGCACGCATTAAGGGTTGTCTCAATTTCAAGCGTGGAGATGTTTGTCTACTCACTTCCGCGGTGAAATGAACTCTGCGTCCAAGGAGGTAGAGCTGAGTGCCGACTCATGGTGAACGAACTATGTCTATGGTGAAGGCTATAAAATTTTCAGAATTTAGTTATAAAGCTTCCCAACAAATGGTGTTGTACACAACAGAAGCTCTTGAAAAGAATGTTAATTTCGTAGGACTGTAATATAAACTGTGATAATCCAGTACCAGTGTTCAATAGAATTTAAGGTTTAGATCTCTTAATCCAGTACTAAAACCTCCTTTGGTGTGCCACCTAAATTCACTATATTTCTCTAAAACTTCCTTAATTCTGAAATTTTTGTTTAAGTAAAATTGCTTCATTTCATTTTAGTTTCATTTGAAGGAAATAATTGATTTTTTGATGTTCTTTTAATTGAGTAGATTTTATTTACAATAAAATATATATATATATATATTTTGCATGATAATCATTTTTCATATATTTTACTAATTTATTTATCTGTTGAACATAAAGAGGGAAGAATGGTTTATGCATATTTTTCACAAATAAGACAATTAGATTGCAATTTGTTGTATTTCGAGGATTACTAGTTTTTGACAAATTAATAAATGGAGAAATTGGTTCTCTTGAAGAGGAGTTATTACACAGTGAAAATTAATCGTGTGGTAAAAAAAAAAGTCTTCCTGCCTTGATATTACTTTTTCTAAGAATTTAGTTTTCATGGACATAAATTGTACTTTTCCCTTGATCTTCAGTTGCTATTTTGAACTTAATAGTTCCATTCTATTTTGTATATTAATGTTTTAACTGGCAAAGATCTTTAAAAAAAAATTTTTTTTATCACTAAATGCTTATAAAATTATTTATTATTTTTTTTTGTGCATTTTGTTAAATTAGGTAATCTTGCATTGTATTTATGGGAAACACTCTTAGCTATTCTGACTGATGATGAACCTGAAGTGAAAGAGATAGCTGCCATTATTGTTGTGAAAATTCAAACTATTTATAATAATGGTATGTAATTTTGATTATATAATGAGGGGCCATTCCTATATTACACAAGCATCTAACAGGGAGAGGAAATTTCTGATTTGTTTGTTTTTACTCACAAAGGGAAGGCAGATTATGAGCAATACTCATGTGAGACACGTAATTTACCAAAATGGTCTTAAAAAATTATATAAGTNTAATGAGGGGCCATTCCAATATTACACAAGCATCTAACAGGGTGAGGAAATTTCTGATTTGTTTGTTTTTACTCACAAATGGAAGGCAGATTATGAGCAATACTCATGTGAGGCGCGTAATTTTCCAAAATGGTCTTAAAAATTTTATAAGTGGTTGGAAATAAAATTGCACTAGTTTTGAATTTTAAAATAAAAGTTAAGTTATATAAGGAAGAAAAAGCTGACAATTTTCTTTTAAAATTTTTTAAAGTGTAATGAAATATTTTTAAGTGTAAATATTGTTTTAAAGTCATATTTTTTATTTGAATTTAATTTTCATGCCGTAATACGGCATTAAAGACATTGTGACACGTAAATTTATTTTAAATTTATTATTTTTTCGATCATTATTTTTTTCCTCTGAAAAAAAATATTTATCTTTCTTTAATCACTATATTCAAGAGGCTTAGATTTCTTATCTGTAGCTTTTCTTTTTATAAGTGATTAATTTATTAATAGTTTTTACATGCATAGAATTGGAATAAGTATTTCATAAACTGGATACATCACGTCTTTTTATTCCTGCCTAAGAAAGGACATTTTAGTGAAAATATGACTTTTCGGAAATGAAGCTTGAAATGTATTAAATTTCATTGTTATTTAAAAGATACATAAATAATTGAAATTTTATGAATGATTTTGACATCAAAATTTATTATTAAATTAATTCTAGCCATAACTATTAGTTTGGTGTTTGTTTTAACAAAAAGCAATTTTCGATTTCAAATTTGCATTTGTGTTTTTTCAGTGCAATTTTCGTTTTTATAAAAAAGAATCTTATTTCCATGCAGCTCTATAATACCTTCTATTAAACGATGAGATAAAGCATTTACACTACAGATAGAAAGTTCTATAACATTATTTCTTACATGTGTTTTTTATCTATGTAATTTTAAGAACTGTAACGCTTTAATAAATATTAATAAATATCTAATTAAGAAGATAAAAAAGCAATGTTTAAAGATTAATTTTTAAAACAAACTCTTTTGAAAAATATCTACAGGAATAATCTATTATGAAATTCGACAAGCAACTTTTTTGCAAGATATCACTTTTACTCTGCACCCCTGTTAGAAGTGACTTACCCTCATAATCATAGTTTCCGCCACGACTGGAGACAGATGTCTGGAGGAGTTCTCCTGACAGTCGTACTATACTATTCTTCTTCTTCTTTTTGTTTTTTGTATGTTCATTTTAAAAAAAAATTGTTTACAATATGCGTCTTCTACATTTTTAATTCAGTTTTAAAATGTAAAAATTGCTTATTTTAGGGACAATTATTCAAGATTTTGTATTTTTTTTCTCTTTGTTGAGGCTTTATATTTTTTTTTAGATAATCAAGTATTACCTGTTGTTTCTACTAAAGCCCTTGAAGAAATGCTGAGAATTTTTTTACAATTGGATATTTTCTCAATTCAAGACTACATAGGAATATTTATTAATTGGATGCTTCTGTATGAGAAAAATGTGTTGGATAATATGGTGAGGAAACAGATTATTTAGTTTCTCTTTAATCTCTTATGCTTAAGTCCTGATTATTTTAATCAAAAGCAATACTTTTGCGTATTTTATGAATCTGATAACAAGGTTGCATACCTGCCAACTTTTAATCCTTTTAAGGATGATTTTCCCCAGTGATAGTAATATGGAATATAAATTTCAATTTTAGACAGAAACATACGTGTTATTTTAAATAAACTAATGCGGACTACCATAAAAGTCTTACATATTGATATGTATGCTAAATTTTTTTTTAAATACTGGTGATCAAAAAGATTATAAATTAAGTTTATAAATGCTAGGAATATATAGAAAGTATACATTTTATTACCACTTTAAATATAAAAATAAAATTTGATGCCAAATGCGTAAAAGTTGGCAGGTATGAGGTTGCAAAATTCAAAAAAATCTGCACACTCCAAATTTTGGGGAAAATCTCCCAAAAGATATTTGAATTTTTGAAATTTAATTTTTCCTTAATTCTACCTATTTAAAAATTTTGTTAAATATTACTATAGCTACATTCTTGTTCTGTTTAAATTTTTTTGGGACAATACCCTCATTCCTTAGAATTTGACAAGCACTATGAAAATAGCCTCATTAAATAAAATGCGTCATAAATTTTTCCAATTAAGTTTTTTTTCCTTCCATTTCTATAAGTAGTAAAATTGAAACAACATTGATTGATAATGATTTCTTAGCACAAAAGTAGCCATTAAAAGTAGGGGAAAAACTACTGAGTTTACTCAGCATTATTTTGTATATTTTCAGTACATTTCTACTTTTATTTTAACTGATGATCAAGACCTAAAAANAAAAAAAAAAAAAAAAAAAAAAAAAAATCTTGAGAATAATAAGATGGAACCAACTATTTAATTTTTAAAAAGTTCTATTTTAAGTTTTTTTTTTTGTCTTATTGTTGAACTTAATTAACAACAAGAATACAACAAACAAGCCATAATAACATTTATATTCATCTATACAGATGACTTCACAGTAATCACTTTTAAAATAAATATTTTAGTTCCTTGCAAAAAGGGAAAAGATAAATATTAAAAAAAATATCAAAATATAAAAAAAAATTATATAAATAATTAGAAATCACAATTTAATATTTAAATTACGAAAAATAAGAACACTTCTAAACTCTAACGAATAATTTTTAGATTGAGATATTAGATTAGATTAAGATTCGAGATAAACAGGTTCAACTGTATTTTCATCCAAAACTCTTTTAAATTGTTTTCATAAAGTTCATTTTAACTCTTTTTTTCAGGGCGATGAACATCCTTTCGACAGAGGAGAATTGAACGTGTTTGCTGAAGAATTACTCTTATCTCAACTAGCATCAGAACAACTCGCTAATTACTTGACAACTCACTCAGAGTCCCTTAAGAACTCTACTATTAAAATAGATAAGATTACTTGCTGGTCACCCGTTGGAAACAACATGACTTTTGACTGCGCAGTCACAAAGTGCCTGTCTGAAATAGATGCCATTTTGGAAAACATTCATAAGCGAGGTGCCGTATTCTTTTTGTTAGATGGTTATCTGGGTCAAGATATCATCAGGATATGTCAGCATTTATATGCAATAGTGTCCTTAGTGCCTTGGATTAAATCAAAGGAAGCTTTAAATTGTGGAATTTCAAGTGTTTTTAGCAAAATTCAGGATCTTAAAATGAACACCTATATTTTAGATATGCTTTTACTCATCATTAGAAACTCGTTGCTTCAACACAGCAAAAGCTGATACCTGTTGACTGTTATGTATTTTTTTTAAAAATAATAAATATTTATTTTTTAAATCTCTTTTTGTATTTCTATGTCGATTTTTGTAATTATTTATTTTCATAAAATAGATAAATTATTTTTTCTTGGTTTTAAATAATGAATACTTAGTTACTTTTGAGACTTACTTCTACAAATAAAGTATTTCGGCTTAGTTTATGTTCAGAAAAATGTTCTTGTAGATTAAGTACAGTCAATGTTCCCTCATATTTCATTTTCTCTGTTTGTATCATCTTGTTTGAAATGTTTCCTTACAAATGCTGTTCTTATACTAACAAAAACACTTGCTTAGATTGTTTTTGAAACTAGTGGATATCCTCGCTTATCGTTCAGAAATGCTGCCCAACATTGTTCTCGTAAGTTCTTTCATTTTTGAAAGAAAAATAGTTACTCCTCTGGAAGGAAGAAAATGAATATTAGGTACAGTTTGATGATTATGATTGAAACATCAAGCTTGATATTTATGCATCAGTTTACGAAAATGTTGAAACTTGTGGTTGATTCAAGTTTAATTTGAAGAAATGCAAAATGATGCCAATGAAAATGGCGAAACAGGTCTACAAACAGCGTCAACATTAGCGGGATGCCTCAAAGCATTTGGAACATTGAGAAAGTTTCTATTTTCTGTTGCAAAAAATTAATGGCAATCTGTCACAAATGTCAAAAATCTATTGTTTTTGGTAAGAAGAAAAGAGTGTTCAAACCAAACTTTCTAAATGATTTAAATAAATAAATGTGAGTCCTTTTCTTTGTTTTGCATCATAATTATTTATAAATTCATAATAATTGTTCTTGAGTTTTTCAACTAAAGTTTCAAATACTTATTATATATTTATTAATTTTCAAATCCATTTTTTCCTTATTACCTTTTCTTTATTTTTTCTTTATATATTTTCAAATCCCTATTCAATATTTTATGTTGACCTGTGTAGTCCTGTATCTATCGTTCACAAAGAATTCTTCGGTGAGAAAGAATCCTTCGAGGTTCTGCTGTATTTCATTTTGATTATCTGAGAATTTCTGGACGTTTCTTTTATTATATGTTTTTGTTAATACTGATTGGAATGTTATATACTGAAGCAAACTAATATTACAATCCACAAATTAATATTTAAAAGTAATTTTAGTTGTTACTGTAAGAATCTTCTAAGTTATTATAAAAAAAAGATACAAGATTTAAAATAAATTTTATTTTTGTTGATTAGTAATAATGGAATAATAAAATCTGTTGAAAATGTACAAAAGTGTATGAATTCTATCAAATTTGTATTATTTTTAATACATTATCATGTGGTTTTTGTAACAATTTCTCTGGAATTATTTAGTTTAAGTGTTAAAAACTTTCACTTCGAGCAAGTAGCTTTAAATTCTACATCTGATTTGCTGAAATGCAATAAAATTTGTTAAGTCATTTATTATGCTACTCTCATTGAAAATTAAATTTTTACTCTAGCAAAATTTTATTCATGTGAGACAGACTTATGCCAGATATTTTATTCTATTACCAACATTAAAGAGAAAAAGGTTAAAGATTTGGTTTTTGCCAAAAAAGGGATTTATATGGTTCTTAATGCTCAACTCTGCAACCTTTTAATCATGCAAGGAATCAAATGTTTTTAAGAAACACACTTGTGAAATTGAATTGTTTTTGCATTACATTTAGAGAAAAATCTCTCACTGTTAGCCTTCAGGTTTTACTTACTGCTTATGATATTCTTAGTCTGCTCTGGGACTAATGTATGCTAAGTATAGCTTACAAATCAATCAGTTCTTGCAAAATTCAATTCAATTTCGATTACACATCAGATCATCCATATAGGGTTTTAGTTTGTTTGAAAGATGATTTGTTTCATGCACAATTAATTCATTCCAGACTCAATTAATTAGAATAATTTCTGAATGATTATAAGTACCAGAAATGAAACACCAGAACATGAGTGAAACAGAACAGAAATGAAATTTCCGTTAGCTTCATCAATTCATTTCGAAATACTCAACAAAACAGACGTCATTGTGAGGACAAATCACAGATGAAATCAGATTTAAAAAACAAAAAAAATGTGAAGGATAAGAATCTCAGATGGGAAAGATTTAGAAATCAAATAAGGATAGATTTCCAAACATTTGGTAAGGGTGGGCTACTATAGTTTGTCTAAAGTAAGAACTCCCCTAGCCATTCGTCTGGACCCGTGGCGAAGACTATGGTAACGAAGTGTAACTATTTCAAGTAGAGGTGCAGGGTCACTGTTTAGGACAGATTTTGGCTCAGATCGACCAGAGAAAGGGAATCTTTTTCTTCGGTCTATTGTGTTAGCCCTAGAGTGAAGAGAAGCTTTCCTCCCTGAAATGCGCTATTCTTGCTTCCAAAGCAGCAGGCGGCCTCAGACTTTGTGGCAAGGGGAAGTTCTTACCGTAGACAAACTATAGTGCGATCATCATTAGAATTTTTCAAAGTATGGAATGATTCTACGGAAATCAAGGTTAGTAGATGGAGAGCAGTGTTGAAAAATTTTTAGAAAAAGGAAACTCAAACCCATGATTCCAGGCAATTTTAAATACTATATCTCTTATGTTCTTTAAGTAGAAAATTAGTGATGTGTTTAGTTATACACAAAACCACACTGATAATATCAGGCTCAGCTAGTAATATCAGGCTCTTTCAGGTTGGTGATATTTTATCAATTTTTGGACTGATTTTGGGATTACGTTCTAACAATTAAATTATTAAAATTTGAATTGGAGAGTTTCGTTCGTGGATTGTGTGATTAATTCTCTTTAGATCTGTACTGATGAGCCAAAAAAGTTGGAATGTTATTTAACTGCTGCTGGGGAAGGTCAAGAATCATTCATTCAATCATTATTATAAGTTTTCATTCTCGGTATTTGCAGTATTTAAATAAAATAACGCTGCGCTCTCATGTTTCTTTGAGGCGTTAGGCATCAAAAAAGCAGAACAGTAAAAGGAAGATCTTGATTAAATTTAAAATAAAATTTCGCCTCAACAGACGTGTGATATGAATTAAACGAGGAATTTAATATACTAAATTCAAAAATATTATTGTGATTCTTTTTGAAAACTTTTAATGCGGATTCATAAATTTAAACGCATTTTTTCCACAAAAAGATAAAAGAAATTTTTAAACTAGCAAACTTTATTTAACATCGATAGCGCGCCACAAGTGATTTTAAAAGACCCGTTTTCTTTTCAAAGAATTAGCAAAATATAAAATGCCTTATTTTAATTGCTAACGATAATTGCAGAGCAATTTAAAAAAATTCTTACTCTTATCTACGAAACTCGTTAAACTAAAGATAATTCGCAAAAAATAAATGCTTTTTAATAAGTATTTCTTATTTTCTATTTATTATTTTCGATTGTTTATATTATTTACTATTTTATATTATTTATGGCAAAATTTAAATTAATACAAATTTAGAATGAAATCTGCAGAGTAGTTCACAAGAGATCAAATTTTAAGTATACGACTTTTTTAAAGTGGATATCTCAGAAACTGTTAAACCGATTTCGTTCAAATTTAGTCATTTAAAGTTACATGCTTGAAAAGGATAAAAATTGACTCACATTGATTAAAAAAAAAATTTTGGACAGTTACTTAAAAAATAATAAAAGAACATTTTTTTTCTTAGGAAAACAAATTTTATAATTGTGAGCAAAAATGTTTTGCTTTGCTTGAAAAGTCCACGAAATACGCAAAAAGTTAAATTAACCCCAAACGTAAGACCGCTCTCGTGTATAAATTACTGGAACCATATTTTCCACAATTTTGGGCTATTTTGTTAGTCGAAAATCCCTATCTGTCAATAAAAAAGAAAAAAATCATTTATTCGAAGAAAGTACGTTTTTTTTGGGGTCTGATTTCGTAACTTAATAGTTAACACTAATTAATTAGAATATTTAAGTTTACTCCTTAAATCCATTAAGGTCGGTTTTTAATATGTGAAAATTCGCTCATTAGAACAAAACTTATTCAGAATTATACTTTTTTTTCTTTTGTTGTACTTTATCATACATGTAGGTAGATAAATTTAGGTAGGTAGATAGATTTGTTACTTTTAATCTGATTCAAAGCTCGATTAATTTAGACTAAGAATTAATAATAATAAATCAACACTTAATTTATAATTTAAAGAGTAAAAATTTCAACTTAAAACTTGTGTATTAGGTTTAATTTTAGTTCTCTGTATTTATTAATGAAATAAAAAAAATAAGTTGATTTTTAGCATTTTTTTTTCTTCAAAAAAATTGTTAAGGGAAGCGGTTAAAGAGATGGTCCCAGAATTATCGATTCGTTTTTTATTTTAGTGTAGGTTATTTATCAGATTAACAATCAATTTAATATGTTACAACTCGCAGGTAATCATTAAAAATACACTATTTTAAAGTATATTATTACTTTTTGAATATTTTAGTGAAATGAGTGTTTTTCAAGTGAGTGACTGAATTTGAATAACTTAGTGAAATGAGTGTTTTTCATTCTAAATTCGAATTTTTGATAATTTGGACATTTTTACCTTCCCCTCTGAGTTCGAAGTACTAAGAGTGTATGTGATCTAATATTTAAATAAATGTAATTATATTTTAATACTTTAAAAGTGAGGAATAGCATAACTATTCGTGTTCTTTTTTTAATTCTTTTTTTTTTAAGCAATCACTTTAAAAAATTGTGATTTAAATAAATATTTATTTTTAAACGTAATGTCAAAGAATAGTACATGATCTTTAGAATTGTAAAATCGTTTTCTATTGTTTGTTGAAAGAAAAAAAAATTAAAAGAAACGTTTTGTTTGAAAATGAAAACGATTTTTTTAACATCTTTTAAAAGACACCTGACTACTGCATTAAAATTTGATGAGTAAATAAAACATCTGCTAACAAAAGGGAAATATTGTATTACCCTTTTATAAAGAAATTTAGACCCTGTTTTGAAATGGAACAAAACTTGATGCTTAAGTAATCGTCGAAGATGAGAATATGGTTTCACAAAAAAAGAAAGAAGGAAAACTAATTAGCAAATTATTATTTTTCTTTGTCAAGATAATATTTTACCCACCAACTCCCACGGTAAGTAAAACTTCTTAAAATGTGTTTAACAAATAATGCAAATTCGATTTAAAATAATTTTAACCATCATGATATATTAATTCTTTTTTACCATAAGCTTTTATCAATTCAAGCAATTATCGTCGTTTTTCCTTCTTTTTTTAATGTGATTCATTCCACGTTTTTCATTCAAAGTGTGATACAAGTTTATAACTTTCACCTTTTTAGTCTATCTAAATGATTAGTCTATTTAAAAACACTTATTTTATTATTTGTTTACTGGAACTGATTTATAGGAGGATATTCGCGAAGCGTTCCCAGAACCCCTACTTAAGTTTGTAATTATGAAGTTGTAATTGTTAAGTTGGCAATTTTTACGTCAGCACTGTGCAAGTTGGATGCGGAATTCGTATTGACCAGTCTTCGCTGGGATTCGAACCCGGTTCACCTCTTTGGAAGGCGAACGAGCAACCACGGCTCTCTATATATATTACACAATTGCAGACCATACTGTATCCAGTCCATAAAATGTTTTTTAAAAAAATAATAATTTTGGATAACACAGCAATTGTATGTTATTTATTGCTGTATTTGTAATGTAGTAAGTCAATACTTAAACATTAAGAATCATTTGTTTTAGGGCAGAACTCCCACATAAGTAATTTATTTAATATTTTCTGAGACAAAAGTAAGTAAGTAAGACATTTTTAGATTTTTGTAAAACATAGTTTATGCGACCTAATTTTCTTCCGTGATTCTGCGAAAAAGGTAGTTAAGGTAGTAAATAAGATTTTAAGTTGACTAATTGTGTCATAACTATTATTCATAAGTGATCTCTCTACTATTTCAGAATTATGAAATTTAGCAGTGTCCTAGAGAAATATTTTTTTTAAAAAAAATGAAAATAATAAAATGTGAAAATATAATTCTGAAATCATTAATTTCTAATTTATTTTATGTCAAAGTTAAATATTTTTTTTCTGAGCAGCGAAATTCAATTCCGAGAAAACTATTAGCAGTATACATAAGATTTTTTTGAAACAGCGTATTCTTAAGTCTAAAAATAATAAAAATTTTGAATTACTTTTAGGGTCATTAAATTTTTTTGTTTCATATTCTTACTTTTTTTTGCTTTTTTTTTTTTTGCTTTTTTTAATGTAAAGAAGAAAAGAAACAATCTAAGTGGAACTATTTTTTTCCTTTTTAAGTGGAGATGCTTTAGTACATCAAAATTCGAAGTAGCATTTTAAAATCACCAAAAATGGCACGGAATTTATTTTTTGCTTAAAGGGAAAATATAACAAAAATTCTTCTCTAGAATAGTGATTTCAGAGGAACAAAAGGTAAGGAAATTCAAAGGAACATCTTTTTAAAGAACTTTTTCTTCACTTTCATTTTAAGACACAGGGGGACCATTCCTATTTCATATCTGTTTAATACGTGTTAAAAAAAATTTAATCCTTGATTCTCCTTTATTTTCTTTTTTCACAATTAAAAAATATTGAACGTTCTAAAAATGAATCTAATATCAATAAAAACAATGTCTTATTTGAGTAGCTCAATCATTTAACACAACTGAAACTTCTTCAAAATAAAACTTGCAAGATTACAAAATATTATAACTAAAAAATGAATAAATAAAAAAAAACTATACATTCTTAAAGAGATGCAATGCAATACAAAATAAATGCTAGTTCTATCAAGAATTTTGAAACTAGAATCATCTTCTTGAATAATAAAAGAGAATAAAAAACACAATGAGAAAGAATTGACTAAGTTCAAGATGAAAACGAATTTTCATCAGGTTTAAAAGAAATACTTGTTCTCATTTTTTAATGAGGAGCATCTGCTAGCAAAGGAAAGCTATGTTATTGTATCTTTTTGATTAAAAATGTAGACCCCGTTTTGAAATAGAGATAAAACAGCTACTGGAGTAATAAAATCGCCAAATGAAATTGTATGGCTATTTTTTTGTTAAAAGGAAATATTTTTTATTAATAGAATAAATTATTTTATAATTATTCTTTATTAACATGATCCTTGTCATCAAGGAATAAACGAAATTAAAAAAAATAATTTAAATGAAATTCGGTTGAAAGATTTCAAAATTTCTATTTTACAAAAGTTGTTCTATAATTATTTTTAGTTTTCTTTATTATTTAGCAAAGTATACACGAGTTAGTCAGCTTCTGCAAGATTTCACTAACGTACATTAATCATGCATGCATGTCGATACTAGATCTGTACATTGAAAAGTATAAAATATGTTAATAAGGTGAAATTAGGTACATTAATATGATTAAAATGTATTCGATGGGCTTGGTTTCACTGGATTAATTTATTAGAAAGATTGGCGTGTGCCTACTTCATTAAACCAGTGATTATGATATTCAATAATTACATAAAACATTTCATTTCGTCAGTAGTACCAGAAACAGTGACCTGTAAGACAGTGCTCCCCTGATTAAAAGAAGAAAAAAAAATCGCATATTTAAAAGTATTTTTGATATGTTTTGGTTAAACAAATATTCGTTTAATTTTATTTCTCTAATTTTGTCTATTCTTCATTGATTGTTTTGTAACGTACGCAATTCTGAAACATCCTATTTCTTTTTTTTTTCTATCCTCTTGAATTTTAGCATAAATTATTGATTTTCCAGGATGCGTAGCGTTTTTAAAAAGTGCTTTAAGGTGCTTATTTTTGATTATCGTTCTTTTAAAAGACCTTAAAGGTGCTTTTTATATTTGTGGTTTGTAAAAAACGCTTAATTTTAAAAAGAAATTTTTCTTTGCCGTATTGATTGTTGTTCTAAATTACAAAAAAAAAAGAAAAAAAATTCATGATTTTCACAATTTTCTCTGCAATATTTATCAGAAACAAGTTATATAGTCATGATTATGTAAAATTTTTGAAAATGTTTTTGAATTTTATTGATTTTATGTTTATAAATTAAGTACATTCAACGATAAAAAAAAAAAAATTATTACTGCACAGATCCTAATTATGATTTTTTTTTAAAGGTGAGTAAAAATATTTTTTGAGTGCTTAAAAGGTGCTTATTTTTTTATGAAAAAACTGACTGTGCTCCCTGTTTTCTTTTCTTTTCTTTTCTTTCTCCTTCGGCAGTTTTATTTCTAACCGACTTATTGTGTTAAAGAAAATGTAGAAATTAAAGAAGCTTCACCCTACTAGATTGGAAATACTAGCTTTTAATAACTTTCCGAATTACCCCACATTTTTTAACTCTAGAATTTAAAACAGTCATTGCGGCTGGTAATTTTAGCAAAGGTAATTTTATATCTTAAATTTGACTTTTCAAGATTATTAAATTATTTTTGTTTAAACTGGCAAAAGGTATTGTAAAGGACGTTAAAAAAATTCTTATAATGTAAATTATATTTTCTGCAAATGCCCAATATTTGTCCTAAATACTCAAAGAATATCTTTAAAATAGATTTAATTTTACTAAACACGATGAGTGAATATTAAAAAAACAATAGAATTGGAATTTCGCATTTTTTTTAAAAAGCGTTATTTTTTTTTAAAAAAACTGGTTTTATAGAAAAATATACCAGTCGATATTTCCTTAGAATGACCGTATTTGTCCAAAAAATACTTAAAGAATATTTTTAAATTAGATTTATTCTGTCCAAAACACTATATTTCTAGCGTAATTATAAAAGAAACTGTAGAATGGGCACTTTGCGAATTCTTTTTTGAAAAGAGTGATTCTTTTAAAACTGTTTTCAACTTAAAATATAAGTGTAATAATTTTCTGAAAAATACCCATATTTATCCAAAGATACTTAAAAAATACTTTTAAAATAGATTTATTTGCAACTTAATTATAAAAGAAATTGTGAAATGAAAACTTCGCGAATTCTTTCAAAATTTTTTGAAAAGCGCTATTTTATTTCAAACTTGTTTCATGTTAAAATATAAGTGTCACACTTTCTGAAAATGTCCAAAAATATTTTTGAAATCAATTTCTTTTGTCCAAAACAGGATGTTTAAATATTAAAAAAACAGTAAAATGGACAATTAAATTTTTTAAAAAACTGATTTTATATTAATATATATGCTTCATATTTCTTGAAAATGCCTATATTTGTCCAATAATACTTACAGAATATTCTTTAAATAGATTTATTTTGCCCTAAACACAATATTTCCAGCATAATATAAAAGAAGCTGTAGAATGGACAAATCATGAATTTTTTTAAATTTTTGAAAAAAGCGCTATTTTTTTAAAAACTGATTTCATTTGACAAATATAAGCGTCCCATTTTCTTAAATACCCATATTTGTTCAAAATACTCAAATAATATCTTGAAAATAGATTTATTTTTACTAAAACACAGTTAGTTCGAGCATGGATATTAAAGAATCAATAGTTTTTTTCAAATAAATGTTAATTTTCTGAAAACATAAAAATTTTATGGGTATATATCAAATATCAACCTTATTAATTATAATAAACTTTGAATTATCCTGTATAATATTATAACTTTGCGTATCAAATGCGTTTCAGCACTGCAGTAAGAACGCGCCCCAAATTATTTCCCTATTTACACTTCAAACCTTTATTTGTGCTTCTGTTTTCATATTTTGTAATCTGGCAATCTTATTTCGAAAATATTTCAAATCATTCTTGAATTGAATGGTTCCGGTACGTGTAAGTTAATTTGAATTCGCTACTCGCTTTATAGATTTCCTTTTTTGTTTTGTTTTTTGTTTTGTTTTGTATTTTTCTTTTATTTTCTGTTTTTGCTTTGCTTATTTCGTATAATTTTCAATTAATGAGTTTTACTTTCGTTTCCATTTTCTTGAGTGCTCCTCACACTATTGTATAAATATATTTTGCTTTGTCTCTATTAATACAATATTAGAAAGCACTCCGTTTTGCGGATATAATCGTGTGAGCTGATGAGGAGATTATATCTTTTCCTTATTTTGTTTCCCAGCTTTTCAAAATTAATTTTTTAAAAATATTTTTATAAATGTTTTATTTTGATTATTTTTTTCCTTCTCTTTTCATTAGTCTCTACTATTTTCCTTGTTCTCTCTCTCTTAATTTTATATATATATATATATATATATNCTTCAAAACACTTCCTGTTTCCTTAAATGCACTGAACCATTGACGAATGGTTTTGTCAGAAGGCGGGTTAACACCATAGTTACGTCGAAAGTTTCTTTGTACGATAACTAAAGACTTCGTTTCTATGAGCCAAATAACACATTGAGCCTTTTGTTGCGCAATCGCCATCATTTCAAATTTCGCGACGTCATTTCAAGGTCAACGCCCTGCAGCGCCGCCAACAGTTGATACAAACATTCCCAATTGGTATGAGTAAAACTTTTTGAGCTACTCTTTTCAGAGAAATCGACTAAATTTTGCTATCTTTTATAGTTAGTGAGATATGAATTTTTAAAACCCCGGAGTTCTTTTATAGACACCCTATATATATATATATATATATATTATAAAATTAAGTTGGGATTTAACATTTAATTTAACAAGAGCAAAGATATTTTCAAATTCTGATTAATTACAATTGAGACCATCAATAGGGGCCAAAAAATATGTTAAATAGTAGTGTAAAAAACAGTTTGCCAATTGGATCTGGGATGCATTCACTTATGGCTAAAAGAACTACTTTTCCACTTCATCTTTAAGTAAAAGGATTTTAGATTATTTTAATCCCTCCTTTGCTTTTCCTGATCTCAATATTGATTGATTTGAGTTCGAAAACATCTACACTTTTTTCCCGTTTGAAATAATAAATTTACAACTTCATAAGTACGTAAGTTATTGTTCAACTGGGGATCTAAAATTATATAGTATAAAGCTAAATTTAAACAAAAGAGATAAAATTGTGATCACGTTACTGCAACCACTACGACAAAATTATTTATTTCTTTTCTTTTCTTTCGTACAGTCTTTCGTACAAGTAATGCTTATTTTTTTTTACTCTTAGAACTCTTTATTTGTGATTATGGTGTTGAAAGTTGATCTAGTCGATAAAGTTCATTGAGTCGAAAAATGCGCGGACAGGAAAAACCTATAACCACCCCCATTTCCAAATGGCTAATAAGTGCGTTCATTATGGGCCACTATGTGTATGTAATACTGTAAATGACCGAAATTGGTGGTCGTTGACTTTCACCGGTGAGTGTTGGCAATCACATAGTCACTTTGATAAATGTCCGAAATATATAATAGATCAAGATAAGTGTCACTTCGTTAAGTGTCACATTTGCCCGGTATGCCCTACATCAATGTTAGGTTCACTGCGGTTTCCCAGTATACATTTAATCGGTATTCCAAACATTAATATTTCTCCTAATCTATCCTCAGCACATAATAAAATATCGAATAATAAATATCAAATCGGATTTAACAAATATTTCTGACATTCACCAAAGCGACTATGTGACTGTGGACATTCACCGGTGAAAGTCGACATTCCCTTGATTTCGGTCATTCACTGTAGCATATGCAAATAGATATGGGCTGAATACTTACACAGCTAATTATTTGACATTCATGCATTTCTCTTAATTCAAGTTTCCTCTGTTACTTCTAATGTAACTATTAATTTTGCATATTTCTGAATTTCAATATAAATGGATCTGTGGCATCAAATAACAACCAGCTTCTACTTTCAATGGCTGATCTAAATTATGTTATTTTAACTCTTAGTTGCCTAGAGTGAATAGTTTAGTGCGACACATGAATAATCCTGTAGTATTGAATTAAATGCGTAATTCAGGTTTTGAAAGGGATTGTCTAGTACGAATCATTCCCCGTGTCAGTCTCATTTGTAGTTGGGACAAATTGAAATGATTGGTTCTAGATTATTAATGCCATTGAAATGAGCATGCACTTAAAATTAAAGTTGATTTTGAAAGAGTTGACTTAAAATTAAAGTTGATTCCTGAACTTTAAGTTCTAGGTAATAGAAGGTGCCCGTAAAATAATGTCCGAGTTTCAATAGCAGCTTAATATAGACTGATTATACTACAAATCATATATGAAATTGAATGTAATTAATTAATCATTACACGTGTTTAATATGAGCACCATACAGTCTCTGGCCAAATTATTAGACGCACTAAGGATTCTAAGTAAAATCTTAATTATGATGTAATACTATACAGCTGTGTCGTTTCTACACGACTGAAACCGGTTTGCACTTCTTTACGTTCGGGTATTAATTGGTTAACATTGTAATAAATACAATACAAATAGGAAATACAATACAAAAAATAAATACAAATAGGGAGTATGTATATAAAAAATATCTTGAATAAAAACCCATTACATCTATGTTTAAAAATAAAAATATTGCGTATTAACTAGTGCAAAACATGAAATTATTTAAAAACTAATAAATTCTAATAAATGGTCAAATATTATAATATACTAATATAATGCTTGATATAATAAATATTCTATAATATATCGTATAATTTATCTAATCCTCCAATTTATATTATATATCGTCAAATTAAACCAATTAATACACGAACGTAAACAAGTGCAAACCGGTTTAGTCACGTGAAAACAATAAAGCTGTACATGGGTACCATATAAAAGTACTTTAAGCAAAAGTAACGAGTAAAAAGTTTTGATTCGAAAAAGTAACGAATAAAAACTACAAGTACAAAACGAAAAAAGTAACGATTTTAAAATATTGATGTGTCAGTGTGGCCGAGAGGTCAGAGTCGTCGTCCTGGAAAGACTGAGATTCAGGGTTCGATCCGCAGAACTGTAAGAAAATATAAAACTCCAAAATAAGCTTTTATTTATTATTTATGTTTCTTCTAGAAGTTTCTAGAATGTTCTAGCATATCATTTCCTGTTCCTATCACTTCCTGTTATTATTCCTATAAAAGACTGAGTGTCTCAAGCCGAGGCCCCAGTTACTTTGTTCACGTTACTTTGTAGGTGTTGAATAAAGCTCTCGTACTTTATAGACTAAGTCCTATTTATTCTACGTGACAATATATTTTGCAGAAATTTAAAATTCAAAGTAGCCTTAAATTTCATCAAGAATGCAATAATTTTTTTTAAAGTTTTAAATGAATTAAATTTTAATTCAAATCAACAATTCTAATTTAAATATATAAAATTCTCGCTCTCGTGAAAATGACGGGGTGAGTTTTCGCACGCTATTTCTCGCTCCCGTTATATTGACGGACTGGAGTGTTCAGTAGTAATGCGCCAATAAGAATAAAACTAATTAATTTCTTTTGCCCGGAATACATTTTATTTCTCATTTTACACACCATATAGCAGTACCAGGAAATTTTTAAGGTTAATAGTTAGTTTATTTTAAACTAGATACTAGCACTAATCAAATACGTGTATTTGGCAAAATAGACACTTGTATGACCAAACTAAAGGCAAACAACGTTAAAGAGCTCTTTTGTTCTCTTTAACGTTGTTTGCATTTTGTTTGTATTTTAGCACAAAGGTCGCCCACTTGTGTATTTACCTTTATGACCGACCGTTTTCTTAAAAATTAACCGACCGTTTAGGGGTTAAAATGCAAGAAAATGCTATAAAATTTATTGAACGCTGAAAATATCCAGAAACCGAAAAATTACTCAAAATTCAATGTTTTTGCTTATGAAAAATTTTAAATTATGTTAATTTTAAAACTATAAAATCTTTAGTAACTTTGTTTTTACTTTCGGAATTTGTTGAGATAAATTAATTTGTCTAACAAAGTCGTATAATTTTTGTTTAAAGAAATAAGTAAAAAAAAAAAATTGTATTTATGGCTACATAACTTCTAGAAATCCATTTAATTAAAAATTATATTTCACTTATATAAAAGTTTAAATACTTTTTTTTGAATTTTAAATCAATACGATTTTTTAATTTGTTATCAATCTTTTACTAATCAAAGACTGAGTTCAAAAGTTTACTTTTCAAATTTGCTCATATGATGAACTAAATAATGGTAAAATTCGAAAAAGGAGGTTTTTCTTTAATGCTAACTACATTTTAATTATATAAAGCATAATTTTTATGTTTTGAAACTGAAATGCCAAGAAAATAATTTAGTTTTGGTTCAAAAAATGTTTGATTTACTAATCTCGTTTTGTTCTCGTTACAAGTACTCGTACTTTTTCCCGTAAAAAGTTACGTAAAAATAAGTGAAAGTACTACATTCAAAAACATTTCAAGTAAAAGTACGTACTTTTTACTTTCAATATCGTTACAGGTAACGAAAGTAAAAGTAGTGTCATGTATGATGTGAGCATCCTTAAATATATGGCACATATCCAACTTGAAATCCGAATCTTTCCTCACTTCTCGATAATAGTATGCGCAAATATTGATCTGTTGTTTAACTTAGAGTGGGGACTTCTGATTGTAAGGATCTTTTATTTTGCCATTTGCTTGGAGTTAGTCTCCAATTTCACTGCTGAATGTTCATTTTGTTTGAAGCTTAATTGTGATCCGCTATGTGACCAGGGGTCCGTTTAGAAGAAATCACAAAATATCTTTTCATAAAAACGGACCCTTCTCAAAATAATTTATCTTTTAATCAAGCCCTTCACAAAATATCTTTTCATAAAAGCGGACCCTTCACAAAATTTGTTTATCTTCATTATTGTTTTGTTAATCTACTAAACCCTTCCTGGGGTGGGGGACGAAAGACGGTTCGAAACAAACTAAGTTTCCCTAAGTTTAAATTCCAAATGTAGTATTCTAAGAAAATATATCTACTTCTACAAACATCGTGTGCACATTCTAATTAAAATTAAATCATATTTTTTTGTAAATAAATAATTGATCAATTTATATTTATTCATAAAATGAATTAATTGAATATTATGTAACTAAAAATTAATTTCTGGCAATTCTTTAAATAAAATACTATAAATTTAAGAATTGTTTAAATTTACTTAATGCGTAACACACTAAGAGTGATACATAACTAAGTTATGTTATTTAAAATATGTCAATTGAAATTATTTAAAATGCGAGTGATTTTGTTTCCATTATTTAACCGAAATAAATATTCTGTGTTGAGCAGTATAGGCTAAATACCAAATGTTTGTAAGTTGCATCTCTAATTTCGTAACAGCAATTGTTGAGCAGAATCTTGTATCTATTCACAGTTTAAAAACTTCTTGAAAAGGTTTTTAGCAATTTTTGCATGCACTCCGAAACGAATTAACTAATTTCTTGATTAGTATGCAATTTTCGAGTCAATCAAATTTATCATCTTTCGAACCAGTCAAAATCAAATTTATCATACAGAAAGTAGCAATCTACATTTAAAAAAAATAGAAAAAAAACCTTTTATTTTTTTTTTTAAAGTTAGCAAAAATGTTTAAATTTGTATTAAGTTAATTCCTTTTTCAAAAAAAAAAANAAAAAAAAAAAAAAAAAAAAAAAAAAAAAAAAAAAAAAAAAAAAAAAACTGTTACCCTTTGGAAAAATGGTGTTGTTCCAGTTTTTTCGTGTTCGTATACCATTTGACTAGACCAACTTCACTATAATCATAAATAAAGAGTTGTGAAAGTCCATAAAAATCAGACTAACATAATCATTAATAAAACAGTAAGCACTACAAGGCCAAATAAAAATGAAAAAAAGACTTCTAAAAAATTATTTAACAGCAGCGGTCGCCATAGCAACGCATGCAATGACGACGCATGTGCACTGTTTCTTAAACACAGTTGAAAAGTGAGATGGCGTCGAAATAAGGTGAGCACGCCATCAAACCCAAAACAACACCCATTTTGCCAATGGGTTATAAAAAAAAACTGGGTCAGTTTATAGTTTGATACATGATTTCTTGTAAATAGTCCAAATTAAAACTGTTAAAGTAGACCATTGAAACATTGTCATTGACTGCGTTCATAAATCGCTGCTTTCTTAGAATATTTTTAAAATATTCGGTAAATAAGTCAAAAAGATGTCTAAAGTTTTTTTTTTTGTTTTGTTTAATTGTTCGAATGCTTAAATTAAACACGTATTTTGAGCTGTATCCATTTTCTTAAACCTCCATTTCGAGCTGCATGTCTAGGGAAAAAAAAAGCTCACTGACGACGTGTTTATCATTCAGTGACTTTACTTTTTTATATGTAAATTAAAATTATATGTGAAAAGGTCATCTAATTTTCTATTTACAAATAAACAGAAATCAATATCATCGCAAATCACTCGGAATATATTTGTATTATCTCAATTTTCTACCTTCGCATTTTCCACTAAAGTAGCTGCAGCCATAACGGCATTAACATGCCTTCACTCTTTAAGTGTAGCGATAAAAAATATTGAATTAAAAATATTTCTCTTTTATTTTAAGCTGAAAACGCCTGATCGCTCCTTTATTGAAAGGAAACAGCTAAAGGTGAAAAAGAAAGGAAAAGAAAAAAAAAAGTCATGCAGCAGAAAATTAATCTTTGCAAAAAATTTTTTGGATGGTAATTAAATAAAGGGTATTTTTTTTCAGAAGAAATATTTCTTTTTGATATAAAATGAAGAAAAAAAAAAGTTTTTATGACAGGAAAAATGTATTGTTAGTGAGGGAGATTTCATATACTCGATAAATCTTAGAAAAAGCTTTTATTCATATTTAAGGATATATTTGTTTCGGACAAATTAAAGAGGTAGTGTGGTTTGTATTGAAGTAGATTTTTTTTATGCATTTTTAATAAGCAATATAGGTTACAAACAATAAACTAATTTTGAAATTAATCAATCAAATTATTCGTGAAAATTACATAATTTGTTGGCAAGTTTTTTAATTTTCAATTCGGTGATGAATAACCGACCTATTTTTGGTGGGTTTACGGCTATCAATATTAAATTCCATAATCTTATAATTCTGAGCCGTGATGGTTCAGGCCATAGAGTGTTGGCCCTCCAATGAGGTGAACCGGGTTTGAATCCCAGCTATAGCTGGTCGATACGAATTCCGTATCCGGCTTGCACTGACAGCAGTGCTGACGTAAAATATCCTCAGTGATAGACGAATCATGGGTTAGAGTCTTCTTGCCGTTAGGCTTACCGTGGAAGCTTTTCGCTGTTTTCCTCTCCATGTAACGCAAATGCGGATTAGTTCCACCAAAAAGTCCCCTACGAAGGCAAATTTCGCCCATTACTTGATCCAGAAGTTCCCTTGTCTTCTGGATTGGGTTCGAAATTACGAGATTACGGAGTTGAACATAAGTGGTCGTAAACCCCAAAAATTGGGTCGGCAGTTCAACGACGGTTATAAAATTAAAAAGAAACTCGTATAATTCTAAACCCAACCCAAAAGACAGAGGGACACCTACATCATTCAATGTGACTTTTGATGGAACTAACCTGCACCTGCGTTACAAGGAGAAATGGGCAACAAAAATCTCCCATGGTTAGCTCAAAGGCAAGGAGATTCTGACACATGATCCGCCTAAAATTTTTTTATAACTGTCGTTGAATAGCCAACCCAATTGTATGTGTTTACGACTACTAATGTTCAACTCCTCCAGACAGAATCCATCACCTTAGTGGACGACTTTTTGATGGAACTAACCCGTATTTGCGTTACTTAGAGAGGAAAATCACGAAGACCTCCCCGTTTAGTCTGACGATAAGGAAACTCTAACCGAATTATCCGTCTACCACTTAGGATATTTTTACGTTAGCACTGCGGTCGTTGCGAGCCGGGTGTGCAATTTGTATCGACCAGTTACCACAAGAATTCGATCCCGGTTCACCTCATTGGAAGGCGAGCGCTCTATACCCTGAACCACCACGACCCCCGACTACCATTGGGGATATCTGCATCGATCAACAAGCATTGCTGGTATCCTAAACTGAGTAGTTTCAATGGTTGGTTAATGCTCCATCGTCTCAACCACCGTGGTTCCAGCATAGACTACTTTAAAAATGCGACTTTTTGTAAACGCCTCTGTCATTTGGTATTTTTAAGGCTCATTAAAATCAACACATATACTTTTAGGCTAGTTATAAAATTCACCAACAAATTATGCAATGAGTTTGAAATTGCCAAGAAGTTTTGACTTGTTAGTTCGATGCAAATGGTATGATACTAATCAGGCTAATTAAGATATAGATTACAGATTATCTGATTTCACTTAAGTTGAATGTGCACAAGTATAAAAACTGTGAGGCTGAGTAAGAAAATAATGGAGACTATTCAAATTAGCCTGATGCGTTGCACAATAACGTCGGCGGCTCGCTAAATGCCAGTTTTTTTTTACTATCTAACTTAAACGTTATCAAAACATGCGAAATTTTGTTTCGAAAAATTTGTTTATAAAAAGAAGAATGGTGACTGAAGCACGTTAAATCTGTCGAGTCTCAAAGTCCTCCATGTTCCCACAACAAATCAAAACCTCTGGGGGTACTGATCCAGGAGTTGTCTTCTGGATCGGGTTCAAAATGACAAGTCTACGGAGTTGAACGTTAGAAGTCGTAAACCCATTAAATTGGGTCGGCTGTTCAACGACGGTTATAAAATAAAATATAAAAAGAAGATCTGATAGTATTTGGGAGATTGGTACCTAAAAAGACTCAGCAACTACAGCGGTAAAATCCATTATTTATGTCCAATACCTACATATTGTTTTTATAAATCTTATTCTTTTTTTTTCTTCAAATTTTTAAAAATCGCCAATTTAACTTAGAACACTCTATGTCAGGGGTGGCTAACCTTTATACACCAACGTGCCATTTTTTCTAAAAAAATGTTTCATGAAATCATAGACTTGCCGTGCCGTCAAATAATTTTGACTTCATGATTATTGGGAAAATAATAATATTTAATACTATCAACTCAAAACTCTTTATTTACATTGAAAAGAAAATACATTTTGCAGTGTCTCAGTTATACGCGTAATTCAACTTAAAGTAGCGTCAGTGAGACTTCTGTTATTGCAGATAAAATGACAAATAACTTATATTAGGTTGTAAAATATTAGTTTAAGCAGGACTGTTGATTTTTTTGCTAGTTATTTATTGTTAGCTTGTTTTTTATGGTTATTAATTGTTTTTTTAGCATTAATTGTTTATTTTCTTATTAATAATTGCTTATTATTTTGCTTGTTTTCTGTGAATTTTAATTTAATTGTTACATATGCTTCATAGTGTNATAGGTTACAAACAATAAACTAATTTTGAAATTAATCAATCAAATTATTCGTGAAAATTACATAATTTGTTGGCAAGTTTTATAATTTTCAATTCGGTGATGAATAACCGACCTATTTTTGGTGGGTTTACGGCTATCAATATTAAATTCCATAATCTTATAATTCAGAGCCGTGATGGCTCAGGCGATAGAGTGTTCGCCCTCCAATGCGGTGAACCGGGTTCGAATCAGAGCAACTGCAGGTCGATACGAATTCCGTATCCGGCTTGCACTGATAATAGTGCTGACGTAAAATATCCTCAGTGGTATGGATCATGGGATGGGTTAGAGTCTTCTTGCCGTAAGGCATACCGTGGATGCTTTTCGTGGTTTTCCTCTCCATGTAACGCAAATGCGGATTAGTTCCATCAAAAAGTCCTCCACGAAGGCAAATTTCTCCCACAACTTGATCCAGGAGTTCCTTTGTCTTCTGGATTGGGTTCAAAATTACGAGACTACGTCATAATAAATAACATGAACATAAGTAGTCGTAAACTCCAAAAATTGGATCGGCAGTTCAACGACGGTTATAAAGTTAAAAAGAAAATCGTATAATTCTAAACCCAACCCAAAAGACAGAGGGACACCTACATCATGCATTGGGACTTTTGATGGAACTAACCTGCACCTGCGTTACAAGGAGAAATGAACAACAAAAATCTCCCATGGTTAGCTCGAAGGCAAGGAGATTCTGACGCATGATCCGCCTACAATTATTTTATAACTGTCGTTGAATAGCCGACCCAATTGTATGGGTTTACGACAACTAATGTTGAACTCCTCCTGGATCGAGTATTGGGAGAAATTTGCCTTAGTGGAGGACTTTTTGATGGAACTAACCCGCATTTGCGTTACTCAGAGAGGAAAATCACGAAAACCTCCCCCGTTTAGTCTGACGACAAGGGAACTCGAATCCATAATTCGTCTACCATTGAGGATATTTTTATGTCAGCACTGTTGTCGGTGCCAGCCGTGTGTGGAATTTGTATCGACCAGCCACCGCAGGGATTCGAACCCGGTTCACCTCATTGGAAGGCGAGCGCTCTATCCCCTGAGCCACAACGGCTCTCCTTTACCATTGGGGATATTTGCTTTGACGAACAAGCATCTATGGGATCCGAAACTGAGTCGCTTTAATGGTAGGTTACTGATCCATCTTCTGAGCTGCAGTGGTTCCAGTATAGGCTAATTTAAGAATGCGACTTTTTTGTAAGCGCCTCTGTCATTTGGTATTTTTAAGGCTCATTAAAATTAACACATATACTTTTAGGCTAGTTATAAAATTCACAAACAAATTATGCAATGAGTTTGAAATCGCCTAGAAGTTTTGACTTGTTAGTTCGTTGCAAATGGTACGATACTAATCAGGCTGATTAAGAAATAGATTACATATTATCTAATTTCACAAATGTGCACAAGTATAAAAACTTTGAGGCTGAGTAAGAAAATAATGGAGACTATTCAAATTAGCCTGATGCGTTGCACAATAACGTCGGCGGTTCGCTAAATGCCAGTTTTTTTTATTATTACTATCGAACTGAAACGTTGCCAAAACATGCGAAATTTTGTTTTGAAAAATTTGTTTATTAAAAGAAGATCTGATAGTATTTGGGAGATTGGTACCTAAAAAGACTCAGCAACTGCAGCGGTAAAATCCATAATTTATGTCTAGTACCTGCATATTGCTTTTTTAAACCTTATTCTTTTTTTTTTAAATTTTTAAGAATCGCCAATTTAATTTAGAACACTCTATGTAATTCATAGCAATTGATTATAATATATAAAAAATGCTTTTAGTTATTATTAATACTGGTTTTTTTTTTAATAAACTCAATGAGACGCTTTGATAGAAAATTGGCTTTGGCATTTTACCTAGCGTGTAAACTTAATAAATATATTAAATTTACTTTAAAACATCAAAAATATATGCTAATATAATTTTTTCCCTCTAAAATATCTGTCATTTAATAAATTATCCGTATATATCCGTCATTTAATGAAATATCCGCCATTTAAAAAAATATGCTTATTATCATTATTTTGAATAATTTTGTAATGCTTTTTTAAAGTAATATAGTAAATATTATATTTTACTGCACTATCACTTTATTTATAATATTTATTAACGCATTTTTGCAGAACACTTAATCAATCTAAAAATTACGATAAAATTATTTAGGTACAAAGCGCCAAAAAAAATTTTTTTTTTCAGTATTACCTTAAATGACCGAAATCAAGAGAATGTTGACTTTCACCGGTGAATGTCAACCATCACATAGTCGCTCTGGTGAATGTTCAAAACATTTGTTATATCCGATTTGATATTGATTGATTCGTTGATATTATTATATTTATTCCATATTTTAACATCTGCTGATGATAGATTAGGAGAAACATCAGTGTTCGGAGTACTGTTTAATTGCATACTGGCCAGCGACACTAGACCTTAAAAAAACATTGATGTAGGACATACCGGGCAAAGGCACTTAACTAGATCTAGTATTTATACCAAAGCAACTATGTGATTGTCAACATTCACCGGTAGAAATCAACAATCACGCATTTCGGTTATTCACATTACACATACACATAGTGGCTCATAATGACCACACTTATTAGCCATTTGGAAATGGGGGTGGTTTTAGGCTTTTCCTGTCCGCACATTTTTTGACGAAATGAACTTTATCGACTAGATCAACTTTCAACACCATAATCACAAATAACGAGTTCTATGAGTTATAAAAAATAAAATACGGATAAGCATTACTTTAACGAAAGACTACCCGGAAAAATAAAATAAAAAAATAAATTTGTCGCAGTGATTGCAGTAACGCAATCGCAATTTTATCTAATTTGTTTAAATTTAGCTTTATATATAATTTAAGAACCCCAGTTAAGAAACGAATTACGTACATATGAAGTTGTAAATGTATTATTTCAAACGGAAAAAGAATTCAACAATCACCAATTTCCGTCAATCACAGTAACATAGGCATAATGTATTGTTAGCGTCTAAAGCAAATAAAAAAAGCCCATAAAAATTGTTCAACTTAACTCCGCAGTCAGTTGAGATAATTGATTTTTATTTGTAGGGGTAACAAATGTACTACACGATACCTTGTCACACGGTTTCTGAACAAGTTTAACACTTTGAAAAATCGCGTTTTTTTCCTTTTTATTCTCATCACATTATTTTACATGCGTGGTGAAAGTAGAATATGAAGGAAACGTTGAGAAAAGAACATTTATTTTTTTCTTCAAGGGGCGAATTTTTTAAACTTTCTAAAAATTCACGTTTTTGTTACATATTTTTTTTGCACATTCTTTTTGTGATACTTAATGAATCTTCATAAATGGCTTCTTCTATGAGACATTTTAATTTCTTTTTTTAAACTATAAAGTTAAAATTGATGTACAGCAAATACGTTGAGTTTATATGAACAAATTTTGATTTATTTTTTAATAAAAATATCCGTATTTTAATTTGCTTTCAGAAATTTCAATAAAGTGCATAGTTTCACTTGTTATATATTTTTTCGAAAATGTATACTTCTTTTTTTGAAAATAAATCAATTTAAGATATAAAGTTCCACATTTTATGCAGTCTTCATTTCTTAGTTTTATGATCTGTTGTCGTAAGCTATTAAGACAGCGGGTGCGATTGTACTTGTTTTCCAATGGCGCCATCTGTGGCCAAGAATTCGACTTCTGCCACACTCATAAGTCACATCCGTTTATGGGGCGGATCCATTTATACATCTATTCATTCAACAGATCGTAATCTTGACCCGAACCAGAGAACGATTAATTTACAATTCAGTACCCACAAGCCGCGATGGCTCTGGGGATAGAGCGTTCTCCTTCCAATGAGGTGAATCGGGTTCGAATCCCGGCAATGGCTGGTCGATACGAGTTCTGCATCCGGCTTGCATTGACCACAGTGCTGACGTGAAATATCCTCAGTGGTAGACGGATCATGGGTAAGGGTTTCCTTGTTGTCAAGCCCACCGTTAGAGGTTCTCATGGTCTTCCTCACTATGAAACGCAAATGTGGATTAGTTCCATCAAAAAGTCCTCCACGAAGGCAAATTTATCCCAATACTTGATTCAGGAGTTCCCTTGTCTTCTGGATTGGGTTCAAAATTACAAGGATACGGTGTTGAACATTAGTAGTCTTAAACATGTAGTAGTCATGCTTTTGTCAATCTCTGCCCCTATGTGATTCCTCATTTTGAAAATTTTTATCACTTGTGTTCCTAAAGTTTATATATATATATATATATATATATATACCATAGTTTNATTCAAAAACCACCTACGAGTTTATAAAGCAGCATTGGTCAAACCCTAAAATAAAAAAGGGAATTGAGGAAATAATAAGAAAATTGTTTAGTAACAAGGCACCTCCCTGAATCCTGATGGCCTTTTGCTGCCTCTTGTTAGGAAAAATACACCTAAATCACGGCTTATTAACTTACCTGTTATGGTTTGATTATTACTTGAATTTTCTCTTAAAATGTTTTTTTTGGAGCTTTAGTCTCATGCTTTGTCAATCTCTGCCCTTATGTGATTCCTCATTTTGAAAATTTTAATCACTTGTGTTCCTAGAGTTTTTATATATGGTATATATATGTCCTTTCTGTTTAAAAAAAAATAATAATAATAATTACTGGAATTTGATAACTTTAGTACTGTTGTGCCAGCCATAATTATATTCTGAGTTACAAACATCCTTTATTTTCCATGTGAAATTGTTTCCTTTTATTAACTTTGCACCCCTACTGAAGATGCGACATCAATATCTCTTCTGATTGTTACTGTTTATTTCCTTTGTAATGTTTGTTTGCATTTTCTGGATTTCATATTTAATATTCTAAATATTTGTTAAAACTCTAATTTGAAAATTTTGATTATGTTTGCTTATGTAATTGAACTGTTGCGCTCACTTCGAACTTTCGAAGTGTCCCCGGATGCCCCCTTACGGAGGTGGGACCGGGTTAAGCTTGTTATTAGTAGTCTTAAGCCTAAAAATTGGGTCATTTGTTTAAGGACGGTATTAAAATGAAATTAAAATTCAGTACCCTCAGAGGTATAATTTATTATGGGAACACGGGGGACTTTGCGATCCGATAGGTTTAATGTGCACTAGCCACCGTTTACTATACACGGGGAGTCTTCGGCTGTCTGGACACCCGTTCTCATGATCGTGAGTCCAGTGTCTTGCCACTCAGGCTATCCCAGTAGTTTTGAGTTCTGAACCTTATATAATAAAATAATAATAATAAAAACATAGCGAGATATTATTATTTATGAACAACACAAAAAAGGAAGAAAAAAAAAAGAAATCTCACAATCTTTATAATGTTTTTAGAAGTTTTTATTTATTTTTTGGGCAAAATTTGCTTAGCTCTCAGTTGTCTAGCCTTTAGCAGAAAAAAAAAGAATCATTCTGGGCACCGTGAGGAGACATCTGTCAAATCGACCCCCTTTGCAAGTTTCCCCCCAGCTCAAGCCCCCCCCCCAGTTTCCGAAAACCAAATTTATTCCATATAATAAAAGGGTTTAAAACTGACTAGTGTATTGAGCAATGAATCAAATCAAATTTTTATAATAATGTTTTCAAAATGCTTTTCTAAACAAATGACCAAAAAATTTTTTTGAGAATATTTAAAACAGAAATCTCCAAACTAAATCCTTTTGTTAATTTACCATGTAGGAAAAAATATTACTGTTTGTTTTATAAATGTTAGTACAAAACTCTACACAAAAGCGTATTAACTATTGTTTTGTAACATTAAACTTAACATAAAAAAATTGCACTTCATGCTCCCAGGATAGTAATGTAAAGTATGTAGAGTGCGCAAAATAAAAAACCGGACCACCCTGAATAACTTTTGATCTTATGCTCCGATCTTCACGTTTTAGGACTCAGTCTTAATGGTTCGAGAGGGTGACCTCAAATATGTTAATTAATTAGTGCAAACGATGCACAAAAACGTACTTTCTCTGCATAAACCAGGGGTGATTGTGAGCCCAAGTCAAAATTCCGGAAAATTTCTTGAGTTTAAAAAAAAAACAGTTTAAATTGAAAAAATTTTAAACAAGGTTTTTTTTCCCTTTTTCTCAATATTTCTTAGTTTACTTAAAATATATTTACAATTTTACACATACCTATACCATTTACACATACCTATGATGACCTGGAGAAGTAATTAAAATTTACAAATATGTCTTTCTTTCTTGAGTTTATGATTATAACAACTATTTACTGATAAAAAATGAATATTAATCATGAATATAAGCTTATAAAGTATCTCTCTGGCTCTCCCTTACAAACAAATAAAATAAACTGTGTTTTTAAGTTCCATTTTTGAAAATTTGATCTCCGGAAACTTCTGTGATCAATGATTTTTTGAAACGTCTGGACCTTCGATCTCCGGAAACTTCCGGATCATTGTTAGCGAAAAATCAGGAAATCCGGATTTTTTCCGGAGCACAATCAGCCCTGATAAACATACTATTTTTACGACGAATTCAGATTTCTGACCCCCCAAATATAGGCGGTATCCGTAATCATCGAAATAAGGTTCCCATAGTTGGGTCAAAAGTTTTGACCCCTTAATCTAAATCCAAAGTTTTGACCCCATAATGTTAATTTTATTTTTGAGTATTTCGCCATATTTTGAGAACTTTTTAAAAGAATTGAAAAATTTTCGCACGTAATTATAAGTTTCGTTTATCCGAAGATATTTTTATGAAAGAAAAAAAAACTTTTGGTAGATACTTTTTTTAATTATTCTATTTAATAGTGGTTGAAAAAGTTTTTAATTATACGGTATACAATTTTTTTACCTTATTTTAAAGAGTGTAATTTTGTAAGGCAAAATACAAAATTGAAACAAAGTCGGTTCAATAGTTTCTGAGAAATCAAATTTTAAAGAATTGTTATTTTTAAAATTTGATTTCTCAGGAACTATTCGACCCATTTTGCTCAAATTTTCTATTTTGCCTTGTAAAGTTACATTCTTTAAAATAAGGTAAAAAATTTTATTCCTTGCAATTTAAAATTTATTCGATTATAAAAAACGATAAATATTTACTAAAAGTTATATTTTGTATGGAATTATCTTTAGGATTAACGGATTTTTTTGTTCTTGCAAACATTTTTCAATTCGCTCAAAAATTCTCGATATATAGAATAAAATAACGAAACAAAACGATAAAAATAACGAAAAATAACTCAAAATAACGAAAAAAAATAAAATTAACATTAACCGGTCCAAACTTTGGATCGCTCGTCTGATTTTCATCTGTGTTCAAGAGTAATAGTAAACAGTGCGCATGCGTCGTCATTGCATGCGTTGCTATGGCGATCGCTGCTTTTTTATAATTTTTTTTAGAATTCTTTTTTTCACTTTTAATTTTGTTATGCATTAAGTTGGTGAGTTTATTTTTGGGATATGGGGACCAGAGAGGTCCCATAAATACTTCTTGTGTTGTGAATAAAAGAGAATTTCATCTTTTGAACGATACTTTTGTTTTTATCGTTTTAATTAAGAATCAGAAATTCTAACGTACAGTTCAAACTGGATCGTTTTCAATACTAATCCAGGTGAATATCACAAATACAGAGGGTAAAAAAAAAATAGACAACAACCATTTTGCCAATGGGTAACCTTTCGGCTATTAAATTTTTTTTATTTTTAAATGTTTGTTTTCTGTTTTTTTTAAACTTTATTTTTTAACAAAGATTCTAAAACAATTGAACATCGAACACCCGGTGTAAATTCCAATTTTAATAACTGAAAAAATATTTTAAAAAAAAGTTTTGTGAGTGTGTGCATTGGAAACAATAAATCAGCCGGCACTCTTGATTAAATATAATATATTTCGACATCTTCTATATTTCACTATAGCAATTTGAATTAATTTTACAATATTGGTACAAATTCACTTTGGCAAACAATATAACACATACAACATCAGGCACATATACAATTATACAATACACACATCATGATAGTAACACATTTCATTAAGACATGCTATTGTGTTAAAATTGATCATTCTTATATCTGTTGGTTAGGCCGAATTTTTTTTTAATTCAAAGAATGTAGATGAAAACTTGTCAATAAATTTCATACTTTACACTCTTTTTAATACTACTTTAATAAGATTCCGCATTATTTCAGTGACATTATTGATAATATATTTGATTTCTTCAACTTTTGGTTTATTCATTAACTGTTACACTTCCATATGGAGGCTTGTGTGCTGATTACAAAGTACGGCTAATAAGCCCATGCCAAGTTGAAGAATATACGACACAAGCTAAAGAAGGTCGTAACGAAGATACCACCTGGGTTACAGCGGGATTCGAACCCGCTACCTTGTGAGTGTTTGGTGGTCTAGAACGCTAACTTTTCAAAGCATCGATGGCGCAGTTGCTTCTGAAATTTTCCTATCTATAAGATCAAACACGCAATCATCAATATCCAATAGACAACTCTATTTTCGGTGATTTTCAATTCGTTCATATTTAATCTTTTATAAGGTATAACATATTAATCGATTAAAAATAAATAATATTTTAGTGGTGTGCAGTTCAATATTTGAAACCAATTTTCTAGGTTTTATCTATTAAGAGCAGTAAAGAAATCTCAATTTTCGTTGATGTGAATTTTTTCTTTATATTTTTTTAGAGAATAGTAGAGGGCAAAAGATATTAATCGGAATATTTTAGTTTTGTTTTAATGAGCAAAGGCATTTTTTTTCCGTCATTGCTTACAATCAAACGGAGTTACTTCATCACAAAATAAAAGTTGTTGAATTTAGTAATGAACAAATTAAACAAGACATACAGATAATTCTGGGCTTAAAAAATAGTTTGAACTCTAAAGTAAATAATAAAAACAAAAAAAGAAGAAGGCTTAAAAAAATGCAGAATAAAGGTAAAAAATAAAAATATTGTTTTCTCACGTTTTTCGAAACTAAAAATTTATTTTTCTTATTTCAATAAGGTAAAATAATTTTTTGTCATTTCACTAGCAGATTACGCAAGGTGTTACAATACTCTATCACCTGAATTGTCTCAATTTCTATAACAATAAGTGAAAACCCGAAGCACTTTGGTTCAGAATTCCAATATATATACTATATGTATACATACTTTCGATATTTCGAAAACCTTGCTATGTCGAATTTTGATTCGAAATCGAAAAGGAATTTTTTCGCAAATCACAATGTAAGTTTATTGTAAACCAATTATTTACTATTTAATGCATAGTCAACTGTCATTACATGCATATTTAATAGTAGTTATTCTTATGTTTCATGGCTTTATTTTATAGAGTAATATTTTAGAACATATTTTTCTACTTTTTGGAGCATATTTAGTTCTGAACTGTTGTCTCGATAGCTCGAAATTTCTTTAGCGTCTCTTCTACTTTGAGATATCGAGAGTATATACATATATAATCTCAAAACCGATTGAAATTTCTTTTTTTTTAATAGATTTTTACTTTTATTATTTGAAACTAAATTTTAAATTTAGATGATCGTCCCGATGCAGCGAAAGAAATATTAAAACGAATATATTTTTTTGTATAAGTCTTTTTTTTTCCAATTTGAAACAGAAAACAAAAGTGTATTGATTTGTTTGTTAGTATTTCATGAATGTAACCTTAATTATATAAATTTGTATGTTTGTAAGCAATTAATATATATTTTTGCATATTTTATAATATATATGATTATGCAGTAAATATTTAAAGAAATAATGAACTGTAATTGTTTTTTAACTCTTATGCAGAAATGTATCAGACATTAAAATTTTTTTTAAAACTATATAATGTTTTAAATTCTACACGACTATTTTGTACTTGGTACAACGCACTTAATTCTTTAATAACGGAAAAAAGACGAATTAGAAAACATCCGACACATTTAACAAATATTTAATGATGAACCATACAATTAATGAATGAATAATAACACACAACTTAAAGGAACACGCGTTTCGCAAACAAATATTTTCTAAAAAAACAATAACAGCGAATAAAATATTTTTAGCGACATTAAATAAAAATTTATGAAAATATTGCGTCAACAAAAAATACATATTATTCGAGTAAATGTGACAAAGAGTTTTTAATAAGTAATCATTCTCTAAATTATGTTTTTTTTTAACGCACAGTGTTACAATAATTAGTATTAATAATTATAAAAAGTTGCGTAAGTTTTTCACAAATCTTGTTTAGTTTCAAATATTCGTATTGTATATGTCGCAGAATAAAGTTACTAAAAAAATAATGAATTGCAATGAATAAAATTTTTATTACCAATTGGATGCTCAATGAAAAAAAAGAAGATAGAAATCGAATGTATTAAAGAGTAAAATAATATTACAAATGTTTGCACACGATTCGAATATAATTTTAATAGAAAGAAGTAACATTAAAACAATCAAGATATAGGTTAAAAATACAAGATGAATTTTAAATTTTTTGAAAGGAGCAAAATTTTTAGGCAAGATATTTTTATATGTATATTTTTTCAGGTCATTTTACGTCATTCAATATTACCGAAAAATTATGACTTATGTTACCATTTTTTCTTTTGCATTAATTTTAGCCATATATATTGATTAAAAAATATTATTAGATAGTAAGATGTTCTTTAGTTGTTTAAAATTAAATAATTTTTTTACTGAAAAGACGTCCAAATTTTCTTTCTTATTTCTTTTAAAAATTAAGCGTATTATATATATATATATATATATATTGGAGAGTCGTACGTGTACTAAAAACATTCTTTTATACAATTTCGAGAACTCGTTAAGAATAAACTCACCAGTTATTTGTCAAAATAAGTTTCTTCCAATTTTTATAATATTATTTCGTTACTAATTTGTCAAATAAATTCAAAATGAATTTTTCAGAAAAGAACAATTGCAAAATAAATCATATGCATTTCGAATAGTCAAATATGATCATTCTTCATTTTTAATAAATTGTCTTCAACCTGAAACATCGTTATTATAGTTCAATTACCTGAATAGTAGTTAATTACGTGAATAATAGTTTAATACTTCGTCAGTGCTACTTCTTTAGATAGAAACCTTTAGTCCACCCCCCTCCTTTGTTAAGATTAAAAGTAGCGTGAAAAAATATTTTCAAATCTTCAAGACCGTATAATCCTTTTTTTTTTAAAATTTTTATTGGAATAATTTTCCCCAATTTTACAAATAATCAAACAAAAAAATTACTAATATACAAAACTCAATAAATTAAATTAATAAATAAAATTATAACAATTCATATAATTAAATTATGACGCTACAGCATGGAAAGTAAAGTCTACTGAGCCCATCTCGATTTTCTTGATCTTGGGTTCTGGGGTTCCATGATTCAAACGGTCAGCCGAAAGCGGAATCTTCAGTAGTTAGCGTAAGCATGCTTGGTACTAATTTAATCGATCTTCTGAAGGATTAAGTCGATCTTAGCGGTCCGAAGATAGAAATCCGAACCTTGGCACGTGGCAGGACCCTCGAAAGGGGGTGCTATTAGTTCCATCTACGTTTATTAACTATCTTATTAGATTTTCGTAGATTGAATGTTGTTATAAAGAAATTGCTTCATTCATTCAGTTTCAAGTTTTGTTAGAAAGGGAATCTTCATTTCAACGAAAACATAATTGTTGAATTTCTTTAGTAATAATGTCAAAAGAATGTTTACTTAGTTATTTGTATTTATTTAGTTATTTATAATTTTTTTTGTTGTAAAGGTGTGAAGAGAAATTCAGAAAATAACTTTTTCATCTATTATATTTCAACTTTTTCATCCTATGCGATATATAGGTCGTGAGAAAAATTAAATCTTAATACATTTAAATATTCGAACCAAAAAAAAATCAGATTTTTAAGCAAAACAAATAACTAAATCTCTTTTTATATATAGAACATCAGTTAATCTCGAACAATTTGAAACGAATTACAAGTTGTTTCTTAAAATTTTTTAATTAACAATTTCAATTAACATAGTCACCATAGCTTTAATGTGCAATATTTCTTCTTTACAAATCAATATTCGAAATTAATAAAGAACATATGAGCATATAACTAGCACATGACCAGATGAAACATGGATTGTGACGTCAGAGCTGAAGATCATTTCCAGTACCTCGTCAATTTTCAACTCCTCCTTTCGAGAGGGTTCTGCAGGGCAGCTTCCCCTCAACCACCGGGACTCAACTGATAATAATTATAATTATGTCAATGTAAACACTATTTAGATGTTATAATAAATTTTTAAAATGTGATTTCTTAAAAAAAAAATCCAGTTGTCTTTTTTTTTAAAAAAAAACAATATTACAAAATACATTCCTTTTAAATTTTTGTTGTAATTGAACCATTAAGAAAGTACACGCAACATATTACACTAATCATCTTCGAAATATATTACACTAATTAATTAAACTGGCTTTGTCAGCCTACTACACACAACTGTTGATTACAATTGTAATCAACAATTACACAAAATCTATTCATTATGAGGATTGATTTCTTTTCTCACATTCGGACTAGGAAACACACATTACAGAGAATCAAACGTATTTATTCTAAAATTAGAGGAACGATTCATTCGAAAGGGGAGTTCATTATCAATGGCAGGTGGAAACATGTTATCGCTCTCTTCCCCTTTTATTTAAAATATTTCTTCTGAAAGAGATGAGGAGTTTTTATCATATTTACCAATAGATGGGTGGGTATTCATTTTCCTGCACTGTTATCACCTCTGATGTTGTATATTGATCAAAGTAGATAATAATACTGATGTTTTTTTAGGGTTAAATTGACTGCGGTATTCCTGATACAGACGTTTTTTAAGGTGAAGGGCAGTTCACTTGCCCGGTATTCCTAACACCGATGCATTTTTAAGGTTGATGGCAGTTGAGCTGCGTACACTTGCCCGGTATTTCCTACAATGATGATTTTTAAAGTTAAGCGAAATTGCCTGATATATACGTGTCCAGTATTTAGTACATTGATGTTTTGAGTAATCGAATCTTGTTTATAATAACTATATAAGCCGGTTGAAGTAAAATGTGTGTTTTGTAAAATAGTGATTAATTTTGTAAGGAAAATATTGTTTTTGTTTGTCATCATCTCAAAAAGATTTTTTTTGTTAGGAAATTAACGAAAATAGTATTTTTTTACCACCGAAGATTTTCTTCCCTGAAGGTAAAGAACTTATTCAATTACATCTGTTAATGCCGGAATTACTAGTAGCGCCAACTGGATTTCATTTGTAAAATAAAAAGAAGTTAGTTCTTAGCTTTCATTGCGCCGACAGAGATAGGCCATTGCGCTGTTCAAAATAAGCCCATTAATTATAAATCCGCTATTCATTCTTTCAGTTCTCATTTATTAAACTACGGATTTAACAAATTAATTCCTTCAACATTATTTTCATGACTTCTTTCTTAATTCGAACTACGAAAAACCGATAATTAAGAAAAAATATTAATAACACCCATCCAACCAGAAGGGAAGAGAGGATCGAATTTTTTTTAAAATCTGCTTTCGAATAAATCGAACCTAGAATTTTATAAACAAAAATTTGATGAGAGTTCAATCTCTCATTCATGACGTATGATGTCATCCCTGCAAAATATGACACATGGCAGAAAGAAATGAACACTTGTAATCAGATCAAGAAATGAGAGGACCCTAGGGACTGTCAGAGATCCCTCTTGTCGTTCCTTTAAATAAAATATTATATTCAATCACGTATATCAATTATTTATAACATAAATGAATTACAATATATCAGTAATTTTGAGCCTATGTTTTATTTTATAACCGTCGTTGGACAGTCGACCCAATTTTTATGGGTTTACGACTACTAAAGTTCAACTCCGTAGCCTTGTCATTTTGAACCCAATCCTGAAGATAAGGGAACACCTGAATCGAGTATTGGCTTTCGTGGAGGACTTTTTTGGTGGAGCTAACCAGCATTTGCGTTACACGTAGAGGAAGACCTCGAGAACCTCCCACTGTAAGCTTGACGGCAAGGGGACTCTAACCCATGATCCGTCTACCACTAAGGATATTTCACTTCAGCACAGGGGTTGTTGCAAGTCGGATGCGGAATTCGTATCGACCAGCCATCGACCAGATTCGAACCCGGCTCTCCTCATTGGAAGGCGAACGCTCTATCCCCTGAGCCACCGCGGCTCTCTATATTTGATTTAATCTTTACTAACTCATAATTCTAATAGACAATTCTGTAGGAAGAACACACAAAAAATATTCGTATCTTATGAGGGGGCCCTAAGTCTGGACCTTTCCGGCCTTATGATAAATCAGACACTGCTTGCAATATTTACAATTAGCAAATAAATAAAACCTAACTTTACCAATAAAATTCAAGTGAACAAGTTAAATAAAGAATGACTATAAATATTTAAAAAATATTTCATGAGAAGAATTAAAATTTTGTTTTTAGTGTTTAAGCTTGCGTATTGAAAAAGTTTTCTGAAAAAAAAATTTTAAAAAAATTATTGTAATTATTTAAATTTTTGATACGTTTCAGTCAATACACATAAAATAGCTGATTGATTATTGCACTTTTGAACCAGTTTTCTTCAAGTTGTATAGATAAATATCATGATAAGAGTTTTATATGTGCAAATATATATTTTTTAGTAATTTCTAAAAATTAGCTGTATGCAACATGTTTTGCAGGGATGTTTTATATTATATCTACATGCAATTTAAAATATGACTAGGTTTCAACATGACATTATAGGAAAAAATGTATATTAATACAATAAAAATCAAATCTATTTGACCAGTTCCGTATTATAATAAAATGAATCACTAAGTAAATAAATAATCTTGACAAAATAGATTTTTTAAATCCGAAGTAATTGATTAAGAACTATTTAAAAAAAAAAGATTTAGTCAAGATTTTTAAGGTAAAATAGTATCAATCATAAATTTGAAAAAAAAAGTTCTATAGTCAGGAAAATAAATACAGATTTCTTTTTACAGTTATTTACATAATGGCATTGTTCAGTCAAGACAACAATCAAAGATAAACTAGTTTTCTATAATATTCGCATAAAAATCTTTAAATACACATATCCACAATTATATGATCACACAAAATTGGAAATATACTTGTCCAAGGCTGAACTAGATCAGTAACTTCACTGTTAAGTATCAGGCTGTCTTATTGTACTCAAATGGACTGCCATAAACGCAATGTTAGGCGTACAAGGCCCTCTAAGTAAATAATGGTTAAAGCTGTATGTTACGCTTAGTCAGTACTTTTGGTTAATTTTGAACAAACGAAGAAGATTTATAATAAGAAGATTTCACAAATTTACGTTTCTATCCGCACGTAAGATTTAAAGTAAGTGCGCATGCGTCAGTTCTAGGGAAGTGCGCATGCGCCAGTGAAAAGTTTTCAAACCTACGTAAGTGAAAATAAGAGATTTTGCAAAATTCAGTAACTTAAAAACGCTAACGTAGTGGAATATTTTAACTTTGACCACAAAATCAAAATAAACATTTACAATGTAGACCTTTTCTTTAAAGCTGTGGCATATTATTCAAGATGATTTGTTCTGCGCAAAACTGCGGATTTGTGAGCAGGAACAATTGGGTAGATTTTTGATTTTGATAAATTCAGCGATGAAGAATGCAGCTTATTATTATCGATAATAATATTTAAAAAAATTATTATTGAACTTCTATTGATTATTTAACTTCTTTTAACTAGCGAAAATATATCTAGTTTCCTATGGAACTAGTACAATTAGGCAACCATAATGTTAAACAAAAACCAATAAAATTACTTTTTTATTGAGTGAGCGCAATGTTGGTTGTAAGATCACATGATGCATTTCTAAATTTCATCAATACATTTCTTCAAATTCGCATTCCAGATCTATGTTTCTAGTTCGAAGGTAATCTTAAACAGAAAACTACATTTAACAGCTATAAACAGCGTGCTTGTAGCTTTGTCTTCGTAGCGTAAATCATGCCAACATAACTTAAAGATAAGTAGCATCTAAAATAAATGCGAGCATGCGCAGTTGCTTAAATCTTACGCACGGGAGCCCTATTATTAAAAAAATATTCGTGTCTCTTAGTTTTACTTTGAAAACTCCCAGTAGTATTTAAAACCGAAACTATTAAAATTTTCGTAAATTAGAGATGTCAGATAATAATCATTTATGCATCCTTACTTCACTATTAAAATAATAAAATCAATGAAAGCATTTAATGTGATAAAGAGAATTTGAAACACAGATTGTTTTATTTAAATAGAATATTGTGTATAGAATAATTTGAAAGGTACAATACCGTTCTTTACAAACTAAAAATCGTGTTCTCCCATTCCAAAGCTGCTAATGTTAAATATCTAATCTTAATATGATCTAGCACACTGAACAATTGACAAGTCCTTTTTTTTTCCACAAAAAGATAAACCAGACATACAGTAAAAACAACGCTCTTTACATCATTAAAATATCAATTAGTAACGTTCTTAACACTAAACATACCATGACCGGTCAAGTGACCGTTTAGGATCTTTTGCATGGAAATTCGCTGATCATCTTATCATTTTTGCGCATTAGACTTCATGACTTTTTCAAACAATTATATACAGTTAATATTCTATTATTATTTTTTTTGTTTATTGTTTGTTTCGAATAATACTTGTCGTATACCTATTTCTACCACAACTGGTCATTTGACCGGGAGAACAATTTATTTTGCTTTATAAGGTTATCGGATCAGAATTTACGATGTAATGCGTGTTCAACGTATTGCATTCGATGAGTTGTACATTTCTGCAAAGACTGTTGCGTAGTTAAGTTCAATCAGAATAACTGTGAATTCAAATTTCAAGAAAGTACCTAAAATTTTAGATTGGCATTTTTGTGTCAGAAAAAGTGACAAAAACTAAATGTTTTGGTAAGTTGCTTATATTTTATTTCAATAGCTTTATTTCATTTCTAACTAACTGTCAGTTTTTACCCAGAAAAATGTCGATACAATCAAGACAGCACAAGTTCTTAGAAGAAATATTATTAATTACAAGAATAATTATAAAAATTATAATTCTTATATATTCTTATAANACTAAACATACCATAACCGGTCAAATGACCGTTTAAGAACTTTTGCATCGAAAGTACGCTTATCATCTTATCGTTTTTGCACATTTGACTTCATGACTTTTTCAAACAATTATATACAGTTAATATTCTATTATTATTTTTTTTTGTATATTGTTTGTTTCGAATAATACTTGTCGTATACCTATTTCTACCACAACCGGTCATTTGACCGGGAGAAAAATATGTTGCTTTATAAGGTTATCGGATTAGAAATGACGATGTAATGCGTGTTCAACGTATTGCATTCGATGAGTTGCACATTTCGGCAAAGACTGTTGCGTAGTTAAGTTCAATCAGAATAACTGTGAATTCAAATTTCAAGAAAGTACCTAAACTTTTATATTGGCATTTTTGTGTCAGAAAAAGTGACAAAAACTAAATGTTTTGGTAAGTTGCTTATATTTTATTTCAATAGCTTTATTTCACTTCTAACTAACTGTTAGTTTTTACCCAGAAAAATGTCGATACAATCAAGACAGCACAAGTTCTTAGAAGAAATAATATTAATTACAAGAATGATTTTAAAAATTATGATTCTTATATATTCCTTATAATTATAAAAATAATTATAACAATTACATAAATAATAATAATTAGAGGAAATATGCTTGCGGAAAATGTACAATGAAAACACCCCGTATAAGTCAAAAATGCGTTGATCAATGAATTAAAAATTCGTATTCTTTGTAATACATAGAAATTGGCTTTATACAATTTTGTTTAATTATAATAATGTTTTTTTTTAAAGTTTATTTCCTTCCTGACACCCATATTTCATACATTCAGTCAAGAAACGCAAGGTACCTGCTATGGCAGAAATATGTATATGTTAAGTGTTAGTATGTTTAGTGTTAAATATACTCTAACTTAATTCTTTACTTGTCAACTAGAACACGTTTCTTAATGTCGAAATTTAATATGTCATATATAACGTAAATGATTAGTTCTAGGCTAGTAGAGATAGAGTTGAGATGTTTTGACATGTAATGGACAAGCCTGCTTACTAACGGTTACGATCGAGTTTAGCCTTCTCAATTGATACAAAAGCTTCATTTCTTTGAGTAGCAACAATACTTGTCTGGGTTACATATGTAATGATTGGACGACGCATGAACATGAAAATACTTAATGTTATATTCATTCAAAATGCACACCATTGTTCTCTTTTTTGTATAAACGATTAGGTTCTTTTCAGTGACTTTAAAACGCGAAAAATATTTCACAGTTTATTTTTTTAAAAACTAAATAAATTAAACAATGTCGTAGCTGGGCTAAAATAAATTGGCGCAATATACCATAAGAGAAATACATCCATAAATTATCACACCGTAAACATATCTTATATATTTCTAAGCATCCAAAAATGACGGATGAAAAATAACATTGAAAATGAAAGGCGTCGAATCTAATTTGCTCCAAAATAGCGTTCGGTTTTACCCACCATAAGTTATTGAATCAAATCCGATTGATTCAAAACAGAGTTCCGGAATCACCAATCTTTGTATAAATGTTCTTAATCGCTTTGCAGAAAACTTTGCTTGTAAATAGTTCTCCATCTTAAAATCTGTCGAATCATTTGTAAGTATCTTGTATGGTTGTAGATATTATTAAAGTCCGATGCGTTCTAGTCTGATAGATGGCGCAGCGGACGGTATTAGGAGCTTGCGTTTTTGAAAATAGAATAATTGTCCAAGCGTATTTTAGACATTGTTCTGAGATGGATTTCCTTCAAAACCATCGATAACTGTTTGAAGAATGAAATGTATCGTTATTTTGTAAATGCTCTCCATATTTTCTGTGTAGCGGTCGTCTAATGTCTCTTTGACTGCTGCTAGAAATGGCGCTTCCATTTTCTGAAGGGGAAAAAAAAAGAATTAGTTTCATTCCATTGGATGAGGGTTTATTTTGAAATTTTAAGAAAATGTGTTAAAATTTTTGTAGGTTTATAATATCTGTAGTAGATGTAAATATACAAGTTTTATGAACTTAACAATAAATTTCTACTGTACCTGGTCAAATTATTAGACGCACTGTGAAATTCTAAGTGAAATCTTAATTATCAGTAGATACTATACCGCTTTATTGTTTTTACGTGACTGTTTGCACTTGTTTATGTTAGTGTATCAGTTTGTTAAATGAGACGATATATAATATAAATTAGACGATTGGATAAATCAGACGATATATTATATAAATATAAAATATTTATTATATCAGGTATTATATTAGTCTATTATAATAATTAGACCAATTTATTAGACGCACTGCAGTGTTCTAATAATGACATGCTTTGCACGAGTTTAAAGGCACTACTTTTATATTTATGCATACATGCAATGAGTTTTAATTCAGGAGATTTTTCCTATACTTCCTATTTGTATTTATTTTTAACTTATTGTATTATAATGTTAACCCATTGATACACTAACGTAAACAAGTGCAATATCGTCTAATTTATTCAATCGTCGAATTTATATGATAAATAGTCTAATTTAAAAAACTGATACACTAACGTAAACAAGTGCAATATCGTCTAATTTATTCAATCGTCGAATTTATATGATAAATAGTCTAATTTAACAAACTGATACACTAACGTAAACAAGTGCAATNGTACTATCTGTCCTTACTGTGGGAGCAACGTTGGCACACCTAATATGGTGCCCGTGAAAGAGTGGCCAACAAATCTGTCTTTCGAATGCCTGTATGACGTAAATCATTCCCCAGGCGGGCATAGAAAAATATATATATATAAATTCGACTATTGGATAAACTAGACGATATATTATATAAATATAAAATATGTATTATATCAGGTATTATATTAGAATATTGTAATAATTAGACCAAATTATTAGACGCACTGTAGTTTTTTAATAATTGCATGTTTTGCACAGAGTTTATAGGCAATACTTTAATATTCAAACAAACATGAAATAAGGTTTTAATTCAGAAGATTTTTTTATATACTTCCTATTTGTATTTATTCTTAATGTATTGCATTACAATGTTAACCAATTGATACAGGAGCATAAGCAAGTGTAAACCGGTTTCATTCGCGTAAAATCAATAAGTCTGTATAGTATCAACTGATAATTAAGATTTTATGTTAAATCTTATAGTGCGTTTAATAATTCGGCGCCAGGTAAATGTTGGTAAATGTTCCTACGATATCGGGAAACAAAATAAGAAGTAAAAAATCTGGTGAGTAAATTATGGGAAAACTTCATCGCCGCATGAAGGTATATTTTTTTTAAACATCATATGAATAATTTATTTTAATGGCTGGCACTTGGGTCTATTTCCTATTGGCCTCAGACCAGAATTGCTACTGCCTTATACCAGTGGGCATCTGTGGCTAAGCAACTGCGGTGGAATAGCGTCGCCCACCTCATACAGCCACAAAACCGTTTATAGGGCGTGTTACATTCACACAGAAGAAAGGACATAAAACACAGAGAAAGAAAGAAACATCCATGCCTACGGTGGGATTTGAACTCACATCCTATGGTCCCGTTGTCCAGTACAGTCACCACAAGACCATTGATCAGCTTCATGTGAATAATAAATATGGAAAAATTTTAAATCCAGGTGAGGAAAAGGATATTTATCTTCAACATCATGTAATGAGTAAATATGGAGAATACTCAGCACCATGTGAAGATAAAACATGGTGGTTTTTCCAACATCGTGTAAAGATTAATTATTTATAATTTTAACTACTTGTAAATTTTAAATATGGAGTATCTTGACCATCAAGTGAAGATCAAATATGTAGGTTCTTCAACAGCATATGACGAATAAATAAAGTCCCTGGCAAAATTATACGCATTAAAAGTTTCTATGGTTAATCTTAATTATCAGGTTATACTATATAGCTTCATTGTTTATAAGTGGCTGAAACCGGTTTGCACTTGTTTACGTTAGTCTATTCATTGGTTAATATTATAATGCAATACGTTGAAAATAAATACAAATAGGAAATATATAAAAAATCTCCCGAATAGAAAACTATCACATATGTGTTTAAATATAAAAGTAGTGCAAATAAAATCGTGCAAAACACGTATTTATTTTATAAAAAACTACAGTGCGTCTAATAATTTGATCTAATTATTAAAATATAATACAGTACAGAACCCGTTATCCGGAAATTAGAAAACCAAAAAACCGGAACGAAATTCGATAAATTTTCACGCCATTTTTAAAAAAAAATTTTTTTTTTTTCCTCATAAGATTTTACGATTTTTCCTTCTCTTTTTAAAGATGTTTACCTTACCATCTTTTTGGAAATAATCATTAGTGTATTACTTCATCGTTTTTTCTTATTTTTAAGATTATTTTCAAAAAAATTTTTTTAGTCGGGTTTAACAGTAAAGAAAACGGCTTTTTGTAGCGATTCAGAAAACCGGAAAAGTCTGTTATCCGGAATAGCGATTGTCCCGACCGTTCCGGATAATCGGTTCCCTTCTGTAATATAATACCTGATACAATAAATATTCTATATTTATTATAATATATCGTCTAATTTCTTCAATCGTCGAATTTATATTATATATCGTCTAATTTAACAAACTGATACACTAACATAAACAAGTGTAAACCGGTATCGGCCGCGTAAGAACATTTCAAGCTGTATAGTATCACCTGATAATTAAGATTTTACATAGAATCTTATGGTGAATCTAATAATTTGGCCAGGGACTGTAAGTAGTTTCCTAGAAAAGGTGCATTGACAAATGTCAGTTTTAGCATTATTAATATGGAAGAATTTACCCCGACCCGCCCTTATTTAGGGCATACGGGTATTACGTGCATTATTAATATATATGCCTCACCGACCCCCTTTAAACAAATCATTTTTCGTTTGTTTGCGCAAAATAAAATGTATCGTTTTATGAGATCTTTCAATATAAATCAGGGAAGCCTGATTTTCGTTAACTTAAAAATTCCTCTTACCCAGAAGTATTCGCTTTTGAATCCATTGATCTTTCTGTGCCTTTTTCCGACGCTCCTCAAGTAGTCGATGCACTGGTCAACATTTTCCAACGTGTTGATGCCCTCGTCCAAAGAGTTCATGACGGACACGGCGTGCTCCTTCAGTTCTTCGCTCTCTTCCTGTTCTTGCCGAGATTTCAGGTGCTTGAATTTCTCGAACAGTTCCAGAAGCTCTGCATTCTCTTCGAATAATCTGAAATAGAAAGATCATCTCTTTTTACATACTAAACTAAATTCAGTGGCCCATAGAGGGAACCTGTGGCAGAATTTGTTTGGACTTACTGTGACATGCCTCTCTAATACTTATATTTTGTGAAAAAAATCAGAAACCACCACTAGATGGCTTCATTAATTGTTAATTGTAGCCGTAACCGCCATAAAAGATTCTTGCAAAAACACATCATCTACATTTTTTTTAGTAGTAGTATTATCCATTGTTCTGTATTCATCACGTTGATAAAACATATACAGTGCACTCCCGATTATCCGGGTTAATTACCGGAACAGGTCGCACGGACAATCGAAAAAAACGGATAATCCGAAAACTCCTTTTATTAAAGAAAAATTCAATACCAGTACAAAAAAATTTAAAAATTACTGACATTTGCAAGAATAACATCAAACTAGGAATTTTACTTCTTAAAAAATGTGTAATGCGTCTTCGCAATATATCGATGCACATATTTTACGAACTGCAGTAATGTCACCGTAATCAAATCCTCCCATATAATCTAATAAAGTTTCAACAGAGCAGTAGAATGAGAAATTATATTTCATTCATTTACTACATCTTCTGCATCAGTTACTATCATCACTATTTGATTCAACAACATAACGATGTCTTCATCAGTTGGAGCCAGGCTCACATGCATCACTTTGAAACCAATCTTCTAAATTTTCTTCATCAAGAATTTCAAAACCTTCGATTTCTTTTGCTTGTTCGAGAATACTGTTATCATATTTTTCTTGAACATCTGAAGAGGATTGTTCATCAAGCGGTATCATCTTTCTCCAAGATCGTGATAACGTAGACGATTTTACCTTTGACCATTCTGCTGATGTTCCATATACTGCAATCCAATAACGAATATTGCTTCCAAAAATTTGGTAGTGTTATAACTTCATGAATCAAATTTTTTTAATCTTGAAAATGTTTCTCTTAATATTTTTTGTGTGACTCCGGAATGAGCACGGATAATCCGCAAACCGGATAATCCGCGCACGGATAATCGAGAGTGTACTGTATATTTTTTGTTACTTACCCCTTTGACTAGTTATTTTTCATTTGAATAGTTTTCCTGTATTTCAAGAAAACTGGATGTATTCGCTAATAATAGTTTAACCAATCTTCAGTGTAAACATAAACCCGATAGAAATAATTGAAGTCGAAAGACAAATATCTTTCTGCAAGATACATTTAAAAATAACTAATGTACATGTTACTAAATTAAAGTAACACAAGCATCAACTTCAAAAAAATAAATAAATAAATAAATAAAAATGAAAAAGAAAAAAAACTTTTCGGATCAAATAAATTTTTTTTAAAAATTAAATATGTAATTTTTATTTTAATATTTTGGGCTAGATTCTCACATTTTGTAGGGGAAAACTCACTAATTATTTCATTTTTTGCATTTAGTAAATCATAATCTTAATTAAAAAAAAAAAAAAAAAAAACCGTGAAATCCGTAGCAGAAAATTGGAGTTTAAGGGTTACTAAATGCACGTTTTCATTTCGAGATTCAGTTGTTGTAATAAATAATATCATATTAAAAATGTCGGATTTTAAGACTATGGTAATAACTGCATTAACAAAATTAGAACGGAATTTTCTGCAGAAAAGAAAACCAAATTTTTCACTTCATTAATCTTTATTTTTCATTGTTCTCAAATGAAAGTAGAAAAAGAATTTTCTTTCAACACCGATGAGCGAGAAAGGCTTCTTTTGAATATAATTCAGAAGAAAAGATAAAATCTTTCGAAAATTTCTGCAGGAAAAAAAACTTTTTACTTCTTAAAAGAAAAATCTTTCCGCAAGAGCTCGGTAACGTTTTGCGACAATGTAGCCACGATTCCGTTACGGGGGGGGGNGGGGGGGGGAGGGGCAAGGCCTACTGTGCCCATCTCAATTTTCTTGACCTTGCGCTCTGGGGTGCAAAAGTAGATGTTTCGGTTGGGTGGTCAGCCGAACGCGGAGCCCCCAGTGTTTAGTCTCCAAGCATCCTTGGTACTCATTTTATCGACACACTGAAAGGATGAAAGTCGGACTCAAATTTGCCCGGTACGAGGATCGAACCCAGGACTTGTGGAGCGAGAAGACGAAGCGCTACTACTGATCCATGGGGAGTCCTTTTTACATTTTAAGTGGACGCAGCGGGGTAAGTCCTTCATGCCAAATTCTGTTTCTCTTCCATTGGTATTTTAGAGTTTAAACGAAAGTGAATTTAGGTAGTTTAATTCTAAATTTGATTTAAACATTCAAAATAAGCATTTTTTTCTGTTCTTGCGAATTTTTTTTCTGTTTGTAACTTAAAATATCTTCTACACTTTTCAATTAGAATATTAAAGGTCACCCCCTCGAGACATTAAGATTGAGTCCCAGAATGTGAAACTTCGATCATTCGATCAAAACTTATGCAGGGTGGGTGTTTTCAGGTGCAAGTTTTTTCTTTTTTAACGCGCTGCACAGTACAGTGAATACTAAGATGCATTCATACTAGGGTTAAATGAAACAAAAGTAAAAAGAAATAAATTTAATACAATTAACAGATTTATGCCAACCAAAGAATGTAAAAATATAATTATCTTTATTACGTAACTAAAAAATAATAATAATAACTTTTATTACAGTTAATTTCGGTTTCTGAAAATATTTAGCAACGTGCGAGAGAAAACAAATTTCCACTTTCTCGTACTCTATTGTAAACAATTTACCATTGTCAACTGACAGTTACCAAACGTGCATCAAATTCGGTGGAAACAATTCAAAATACAACTGAGCTTAGTGTAAGCTTCTTCAATGGAATACCTGCAAGTGACGTAGTGTGGTTAGATCGATCCTGATTGGTTGTTAAAACATAGCACTTGTTTACGTTTTCAACTGTTCTTTTCATGCTATTTCGAGTAAGCCAAGCCCGTCAAGCATCAATTCTCTTTAATGACACATTATATATTTTCACACAAAGATAAGACGATTCTTTCATTATATATTCCTTACTTAACACAATGGCAGACATGAAGCCACATAGAACATCATCCTCAATGGCTTGGCCTTATAGCCTTCTCAAAAAGTTTTTCCAGGATAAACTTTATCCTGATAGTGTTTTCCAGTTTTGTTAGTTTTTAAGACCAAAATGTCTTTTTCTGTAGAACATATAGAAAAAGACATTTATCATATAGAACATAAACAAACTAATTATGTATCGAAGTTGCTAAGTACTCAAAACATCACGTTCGCAATAAAATATAAAAGCAAATAATAAATCTAACTTAAGTAAAATACGTAGAGAAATAATTATATTTCAACAAATTCATTGTGAGATACGGTGCTGCATTTAATTAACTTCATGTTAATTAACATTCTAACATAAGTGGAGAAACTTAGCTCAACTCTAAAACGCCATTTTGTTTAGAAACCATCAGCTGGAGCTGACGTAATAGGTCACGTGTGTAGGCATCCTGATCTTTCTTGTTCTTCTAGAAGTGCAAGTACCCAATTATTGGTTTTTACTTTAAGTACACCCTTGAAATTGTGTACGAATGCTAGATTCGGCATTAACTTGGAATAAAAGTATTTATTTATATAATTTTTGAGTTTTTCAACTCCAAATTTAGTTAGGGATTACACAACAGTTTTAACAATATATATAAGTTTAAATATATATATTATAAGTAAGTATACATAAGTTAAGATAATTTCATTTGCATAATGATGTGGTTGAATTTGACACCCTATTGAAACTCTGACGAATTTCTAACTTGTAACAGTTCAATAAATTATATTTTGATAAATGTATAACAGTTATCAAAATTATTTTGATGGATTGTATCTTCAACAAACAGATGCCACTTATTAGACGCACTATTAGATTCTATGTAAAATCTCAATTATCAAGTGATACTATACAGCTTTATTGTTTTTCCGTGACTAAAACCAGTTTGCACTTGTTTACGTCATGTATCAATTGGTTAAAGAACACGATATATAATATAAATTCAACGAGTGGATAAACTAGACGATATATTATATAAATATGGAATAGTTATTACATCAGGTATTATATTAGAATATTGTAATAATTAGATCAAATGATTAGACGCACTGTAGTTTTTTAATAATNCCAAATTTAGTTAGGGATTACACAACAGTTTTAACAATATAAATAAGTTTAAATATAGACATTATAAGTAAGTATAAATAAGTTAAGATAATTTCATTTGCATAATGATGTGGTTGAATTTGACACCCTATTGAAACTCTGACGAATTTCCAACTTGTAACAGTTTAATAAATTATATTTTAATGAATGAATAAAAGTAATCAAAATTATTTTGATGGAGTGTATCTTCAACAAGCAGATGCAACTTATTAGACGCACTATTAGATTCTATGTAAAATCTCAATTATCAAGTGATACTATACAGCTTTATTGTGTTTACGTGACTAAAACCAGTTTGCACTTGTTTACGTCATGTATCAATTGGTTAAAGAACACGATATATAATGTAAATTCAACGAGTGGGTAAACTAGACGATATATTATATAAATATGGAATAGTTATTATATCAGGTATTATATTAGAATATTGTAATAATTAGATCAAATTATTAGACGCACTGTAGTTTTTTAATAATTACGTGATTTGCATGAGTTTATAGGAATACTTTTATGTTTAAACATACATGTAATGGGGTTTTATTCAGGAGATTTCTTACATACTTACTATATGCATTTAATTTTAACGTATTGCATTACAATCTAATTGAAACTCGAACGAAAACGAAAACAAACCGGTATCATTTGCTTATAAGCCTTAAAGCTGTATAGTATCAACTGATAATTTATAATTTGGTCAGAGACTGTATATTATATGGATAATTACGAGAGTTTATATTTTGTTTAAATTTGAAATTTAATGAATTTAAGAGGAAAAGTTATTTTCTTCATGTCACACATTAACTTTATTAAGTATTTTCAGAAAAATTTAACTAGCGCTCCATTAAAAGTTTCAGAATAAATAATTTAATTTCTCGAAGCATTCTTATTTTATGGATTTTATGAATATTTAAATTCTAAGATTTCGTCAGAAGTAAGCGATCTCTTTCTAATTATTATTTAAGGTCTCAACACATAAAATGTTTAAGACTTAAAAATCATTAAAGAAGAGGGGAATTCTAGAAGGAAAAAAAAATTTATTGTACGCGTTTTTAGAGCAAAAGAGACAGCAAACTTTTTTAAAGGCAAGGATGAAATATAAGTTTAATATTTTAAAGTGGAGATTATAAAAAATTCCTTTTTTCTTGAGTTCTTTACCTTCTAAACTATTCATTGCAGTTTCTTAAGTTTTTTTTCTTTTTCTTTTTTTGAACACGAATCTTTTACAATATTTTTTTTAGTGACAGAAAATTTTCATATTTTATGCGACGGAGAAAATTAAGAAAGGAAAAAGTAAATAGCATTTTTATTATTTCAGATAAGTATAAAATATGTCAGATTGATATTCTCTAATTAAATAGAAACCTTTCTCAAAAACACTGAAACTGTAAAAATTCTTAGCTTTTGTACTGACTGTATTGTTAAAATAATACTGAAAGATTAATACAAAAAAATTGACACATATTTCAAATTTTCTCATAAGTAACTCTATTACGAGGGTTATCCCGAAAGTTGGGTATCCTATTGATTTTAGAAATACGGAAATCAGTCAATTTTAAATAATATTTGCATCATCTTAAAGTTTGAATGTTTGTGTAGTTTTTTGCTTAATCCCCAAATCTACCGACGCATTTCTGTAGAGGCTGCGATAGTTCTTGAATGCTCATGACATACCAGATCCCCGCCATATCCTTGAGAAAATATTCTACAGCCCACCAAAAAAAGAAGAAAAAAACTAATCACCCTAAATAGTTTTTGATCTAATCATCGGATCTTCACGCTTTAGGACTCAATCTTAATGATTTGAGGGGGGTGATCTCAAATATGCTAATTAATTAGTGCACATGAGTTTCTCCTTTAGAGGTAATTAAATTTCTCACTTATACGAACGTCTTTAAATGGTGGTAACTATGCAGCAAAAATGTTGCAGAAATGTTTTTTCTTATAAAAATAAATTTTATTTCGAGATTACCTTTTTATGGGAATTTTTCCTAAACGGAACTTATTTTCCGGATATGCCTCGCATATATATATATATATNTGTATTCAACTTTAATAATGCAGTCAAAAGCCATAACAAGTTATAAAAAGGTTTATTTAAAGTTATGCTGGTGGTTATAATAGTTCACATCTCCACTCCACAAGGGAGGGGGTGTGGACAAGACTCCGGATGGTTCCGGCAGATGTTTATTGGAACACGTTATTCAGCAAGAGACATGCGAAAATCATCGGTCCCGCATTAAATACTACAGATAATGATGTAATTAGGTTCCAGTCATACATGCCTTTGTAACTCTACGCATTATGAAAAATCATTTACTGCTTCCTAATATGGACGTGAAAGAGGGACAAGATTCTAAAAATAACTCCTCCTTTGAAATATAAATCTAATTATAATTCAATGGTATGTTTTCAAGAATATCTCTACTCATACTTTTTACCAAAGACATTTTATGAAACCGAAAGAGTTTTAATTCTTTTATTAATGCAAAAGTATTTATAATTTTTGCATTATATATATATATAAACTAAAGTTCATTTTAGATAATTCCATTTTCTTATCAGATGAGTTCAATTAGCAAAAAGATTAAATTTTAATTTGCGCTTGGTCATTAGCAAATCTAGTGTCTAAATAACGTAATGAGACTGAGAATTTCGAAATTAGCAGCCTACCTGGAATGGCTAGTCGATGAGTTTCTCCGCAAAATTAATACCAATCTAATTTACTGTGCTGCGTGAATTTGCTTCCATTGTTTAATGACTAATAATGGGAGGAAAGGTAATTATGGAACGAAAGGAAGTCACCTCTTCACATCAGTTTGTTTCCCAACATCCTTGTTTCTTCATTTAAATTATTTCGACCATTGTCAGGACAACTGGGGTCGAGAGTTTTATATCCAATTCTCATTCTCCAAAGTATAATAATACAATTTGGCGAATGTGCTTTTTTTCTGAAAGAACAGCACTTTACTTGAATATACAAATATCTTTTGTGTTTTAATGATGCGATGCTATAGCCTAAATTCATACTCGGAATGTTTTATTATAATCTAGAACAGTTTTGATGCTACAAGACAAACTTATAATTTAAATAGATTTTAGAAGTTTTATTATATATTGTCCTACAATAAGAGAAGAGAAGTTTTCAATTTTCAGCAATTTTTTTTCTTCAAATTTATTCAAGATATTCTTAAAGAATTATTTTATAACAAGTTCATGCAATTTTTAATACGTATCAATAAAGTTTAAAGATTTCAGGGGGTTGAAAATCTGGCAATAAAACGAACGAAAAAGAGAGTTTTTGAACACCCTTGCAACTTGTATCAATTATTTTGATTATAATTCGGCAATGATTGCATGAAATTTCATAAACCTACCTTAAATATTGACGAAAATATGAACATTTTTATATAAAATACTTTTTTTTCTTACTTTTTCTTATTATAACTGCTAAAATACTCAATAAAATTAAACGAAATCTTCGGAGGAATTTTTAATTAATAACAAAAATATCGTTTTAAAATTTAAAAAAAAAGCCGCCCAGGCGGTCGAGCGGTTAGCGTGTCTGACTGCGAAACCAATGGTTGAGGGTTCGAATCCCGCTCAGGGCATGGATGTTTCTCTCTGAATGTTGTTCTCTATTGTGTGAATGTGGCCTACCCTATAAACGGGTATCTGTAGTAGTATGGCGTGGGTAATGTTGCTCGCCTCTGAGACTTAGGTTCACGGCTGCCCACTGGGTAACGTTAAATGAGTAATACTTCCGGCGTTTTCCGAGGTAAAGAACGAAAGTTCAGTGCCTACCATTAGAAAAAAATTTTAAAAAGAAATTGCTAAAAATTGCGAAGGATACGTACATGCTCTGCAGAGGGGATGGTAGCCCGACGACCTGCACGTGAAGTTGAGCACTTTACAGTAGAACGAGGACCAATATCGCACACCCTCGGTCCCTACGCAGACTAATTAACTGTTTTTAGAAAAATTATTAAAAAATTAAAAACTACTATTAAAAAAATATTAAAGCTTAGGTATTACGAGCAACGAGATACCTGCAAGTGGCGTAGTGTACGTATCTCTAACCTGATCGGTTGTTAAAAAGTGACTTTGTTTACGTTAGAAACTGTTCTTCCCTTCCTATTTCGAGTTAACATACCCTACCAAGTATCAGTTCTCTGAAGTGATAGATTCCATAATACTTCACAAAGATTCTTGCACACTGATTCTAATTCTTTTACCATACTTTTTTTACTTAACTCAAAGACAGGCACGAAGCCATGTAAAACAGAAACAAAACTAATTATGCAAAGTTGCCAGGTACACAAAACAAAAGCATATTACGTAAATTGCAAAGAAATACGTAAACACATAATAAATCTAATAAATTATATTTCGACAAATGTGTGATACTACGCTGTATTTAATTAACTTCACGTTAATTAACATTTTAACATAAGTGGAAAAACTTTAAGACGCCATTTAATTCATTGACGATCAGCTGAAGCAATAGGTCAAATGTGCAGGTATGTTTATCTTCTTCTTCAGGAAGTGCAAGTATCTAATGGACTTTACACCTCAAAAACTTTTCGTGTATCTTAACACCAAAGTGATGCTCTACTACGCCAAGAACCAAATATAGTTCCTGGTTACACATAAGAACGACTTTAAAAAAGTAACGAGTAAAAGTACAGGTAATTTAAGCAAATGTAATGCGTAAAAAGTAACTAGTTTGATTTGAATAAGTAACGAGTAAAAAATATCATTTACAGTTGGGACAAATTGAAATGATAGGTTCTAGATTATTAACGCCCTTGAAATGGGCATACACGTAAAATTGATATTAATTGCTGAACTTTAAGATCTCGGTAACCCAGATAGTAAAATAAGGTTTATTTTCACTCAACCTTTTAATGTAAACCTAAAAAAGTTTTTTCGTGTGATTGACATGTAAACCTTCTAACCTTAAAACGAGATCTGTGATCATCTGGTATACTCTACGCGCATTACCCTAATCCAAAACCTTGGAAAACAACCTTCGATATAAAAACCTTAAATAGAGGTTATCTTAGGGTTTTCTAGCGTGAAAAAAATCCTTGAATAAAGAAAGGTCTCAAGGTAAAAATAATCTTAAATCTAGGCAATTTTAAGGTTTTTTTTTTTCGTAACGTCTTGTATGCTCAGGTAAAATCCACCTTGTCATGAAATTTTAATGGACAATGCAATTTGATCCCATCGCTAGTGTGACGTCATCAAAAACGGCAAAATGGACATAAATGACCATTTTATTTGAGTGACAATACTTTTTAAAAAAGCGTTAAAAATTAATAGTGGTCCGCGCCCCCTGCTCGCTAACGCTCGCCTACCCCTGAAAATTGCTACGCACTCTTATATGGTTTGCTTCGCAAACCAAGCTCGCTACTAACTTAGGTACATTGCAAATACGCAAAATTGTAAGAATTCAAAACAATAATAAAAATCCATATAACAAAAATTATTTTAAAAGAAATTACATATTTTTAGTAAATACTAAGTCATTAAAATAAATTGGAATTCCAATAAATGACATGTAATTCGTTAAACCTATTAGAAATGTGCTATAGTATAAAATCTTTAGATAAAATTTCTAAAACTGATATCTCTTTAAAAAGGTTTAAATTTTGGCGTGAAAAAAAGGGCTTTCGAGAAAATACTAAAATAGAAATCTATCGACAAAGACTACTCACTTCTGCCTAGCTTAATAGTATGAGATTGCCGCAGCTGATAGGGTGAATTTCGGAAGAGATCACGTTTGATGAGAATGCTCTCTCTTGTTATTTCAGTTTCCGTTTTTAAAAGCGCCGTATGTTGAGCCACCTTAGCTTGATTTGGCATGTGACATTTTTAGCGGCAATCATGGGTCGATTTTCTAGCGTTGCCATTCGGGGAGTTGTAATGAGGCTTTTTTTTGTCGCCGTGTAAGAGAAATATATTTATAGATTCTTAATCCTTTTAGGATGAAAGGTTTGAAACTGCAATATTTTTGCTTTATTGAAAAAAGGTTTTTTACTACTAGCATTTTCATGAAAATAAAAATTCCAACACAAGGTGGCCGTAAGGTTACATGCTTTCTAGGTAATAGAGGGTGCCCTTAAATTAATGTCCTAGTTTCAATAGCAGCTTAATATAGACTTATTACAACACATCATACATGAAATTGAATGTAATTAATTAATAGTTACATGTGTTTAATATGAGCACCATACGTGGGAACGTTACTCTTAAAATTAACGAGTAAAAGTATTTTAAGTAAAAGTAATGAGTAAAAAGTTTTGATTTGAAAAAGTAACGAGTAAAAACTACAAGTACAAAACGAAAAAAAGTAACGATTTTAATATACATTTGGTGGAAATTTGGAATTCAAAGTAACATTAAATTTCATCAAAAAAAAATGTAAGAAAAATATTATTTTAATTTAAAATGAATTAAATTTTAATTTAAATGCATAAAATTTAAAATGAAGGAAAATGTTACAAAATTCATTGAAATATAAACGTTGAAAATATTCAGTACCAAAAAAATGAAGAAAAAAAAAATCAAAATTCAATGTCTACATTTCTGAAAATATCAATGTAAAGCTTTGACTGCATGCAACGACACGAGAAATTGTGTTTTCTTGAAAAAATTCAAAATTCAATAAAACCTGGTGTATCCACATAGCTTCTTTAAAGTCATGCCTGTTTAAAACATGCAGCTTGCAACTTATAGCTTTAAAAAAGGCTGTCCTGTACTTTTGAGTAAAAAAATTATTTATTATTTGTTCCCTTTTCAACATTTCGCTATAAGAATATTGAAATATTATATGGTAGTGAAATTGTCTTTTGATATTCTAATGATATAACTTACTTATTTACAGTGCCTGGTCAAATTATTAGACACACTATAAGATTCTATGCAAAATCTTAATTATCAAGTGATACTATACTGCTTTATTGTTTCTTATGTGACTGAAACCGGTTTGCACTTTTTTACTTTCGTGTATCAATTGACTAAATTAGACGATATATAATATAAATTCAACGATTGGAAAAATTAGACGATTGATTGTATAAATTAAAAACATTTATTGTATCAGGTATTATAGTAGTATATTATAATTATTAGAATAAATTATTAGAAGCACTGTAGTGTTTAAATAATTGCATATTTTGCACGAGTTTATAGGCAATACTTTTAGATTTAAACACGCATGTAATGGGTTTTTAATCAGGAGATTTTTCATATACTTCCTATTTGTATTCATTTTTGACGTATTACATTAGAATATTAACCAATTGATACACGAACATAAACAAGTATAAACCGGTTTCAACCGCGAAAGAACAATAATGCTGTATAGAATCACCTGATAATTAAGATTTTANATTAATGCATACTAAAGCGTGCTACTCTACCATTGGTTCTGATAGTTGTTGTTGTTCATTTACGTCGCACTAGAGCTGCACAATGTCTGGGAAGCATCCCTGAGGATGATCCGAAGACAAGCCATCACAATTTTGATTCTCTGCAGAAGGGATGGCACCCCCGCTTTTGGCAGCCCGATGACCTGCACGCGAAGTCGGGCACTTTAAGGTAGAACTGTTTAACGAGGACGCATACCGCACACCTTTGGTCCCTACGCAGACTGATCCAAGTGGTCACCCAACCGCACACTGACCACAGCCAGTGATGTTTGACTTCGGAGATCTGCTGGGCACCGTGTCTTAACGATCAGTCCACTACGGGACAGTGGCTTTTTGGAAATCGTCTGTGGAGCATATTTTTTATATTTAAATTTTTTATTTTTCAGTGTGATAGAATATCTGTATTTTTCAGACTGACAATATCTATCTGCATTGTAATAACTGCACATTTTTTCCACAAAATGTTTAATTTCTGCAACCAATGTTTATAATTAGTTATTCCGAAAAAATGCAACTGTTTCTTAGCTATTGTCAGATTTCAAGAGTAAATATTGGCTTTCTGCCATAACGATGACGATTATTTTTAAAAATTATATTGATATAATCCAAGGTCTTTAATGACAAACTGGCAAACCTTCAAATAACTGGCAGTAAATTAACGACCCTCCTATTCATCAGGCAAATCAGAACTGCATATTTTGAAGCTTCCCAACCAGAGGGCACTGAAAACAAGTAAATATATACGCAAATATGGAAGAGAAAAAAAACCCAGATATTAAATGTTTTACTATAAAAATCGGATGATATTATTTTGCTGCAAGAATGATAGCCAACCAATTAATATTACAAACAATCTTGAAAAAAAAAAACGACTTCCTTGAATTATTTTATTTTTAACGTTACATTATACTTACTTTTAATTAATAAAACTTTTTTCGATTTGTTAAACATTTAATAAAATATTTTTAAAAAAGCTCCTTTCAATGTTAATTATTCAACTTTTTTAGTAAATTTATTTATAATAGCATGCAATTAACTCAATTATTTTATATAAAATTTAATCACTTTAGTTGGGTATCCATTGTTTTTTTATTGAATTCTGAAAGAGTTAGTCTATTTTTTTGGGGAATAAACATTATTACATATTGTTTTAATTCTATTCATTTGATTAAAAATTATATTAAATAGATGTTTTTAGAAACGTTTCATTATAAAACAATTACAATCATTTCTTTTATCGTATAAATCAACAAAACAGATATTTTCTCTTTTGTAATACTCAAATACAAAAAATTAAAATTAATATTATCATCATGATTGCGAAGCAAGATTAATTCCTCGGTGTATATATTATTTAATAAAATTGTATAATCTTTGAAATTAAAGATAATTAAATTGTCTAAAAATCTAAAAACAAATTTAATATTAAGAGTATAATTTTTTTGTTGATAATAGTGCAAAAATAAGTTAGCTAAGAGGGATGAAAAATTATATCCTTGTGGTATTAGATCATTTTGAATAAAAATATCTTTTCCATTGTAAAGATAATTACTAAAAATATAAAAATTAATTGGAATTTCGTAATAATCAAAATCGCAATCAAGGATCACAGTAATAACTCAAAAGTATATCTTCTAGCTTAGAAAGGGAAATGCTATTGAAAAGATTCTGAAAATCAAGAATCCAGTTTTATTATGTTTAGTAAATTCTTAAATCTGTTGATTATTAGTAATAATCCAAGAAAGACCTTCTTTAATAATACTGTTAATAATTTTACATTAAAAAAAAAACAGAAATTATTTTCTTACAAACACCCCTAGCAACAATTTTACCTTGGCCCCAGATGGGTTTAAAATTGGCTTACTATGGGGTTCTGTATCAACATGTACCAAGCGACCAATATTGGAATGTCTAGAATTTTTTTAATATTGGCCCTATAGGTCGCTGGGCCCATGTCCAAGAGTTCGTGGGTTCGATCCCAGCCGGTCGAAGACTCACCGTGTAGTAAAATGGTGACTGGTGCACATTAAATCAGTCGAGTCACAAAGTCCTCCATGTTCCCATAGCAACTCAATGCCTCTGCGGGTACTGATCCAGNGTTCCCTTGTCTTCTGGATTGGGCTCAAAATGACAAGGCTACGGAGTTGAACATTAGTAATCGTAAACCAAAAATTGGATCGGCTGTTTAACGGCGGTTATTAAATAAAAATAAAATATTAGCCCTATATGGGCCTAGTATCGGTCTTTATGGGGCTGAATGATGAATATTAAATATCGGGTAAATCTGACAGTTAGGGCTGATATTGGCTGCTTAATGAATATGAAAATATCGGGTGAATCGGACAATTCTGTGTAGGGCCTCCATTGGCTGAATGAATATAAAATATCGGGTGAATCTGACAATTCTATATAGGGCCTCTATTGGCTGTATGAAAATAAAATATCGGGTGAATCTGACAATTCTATATAGGGCCTCCATTGGATGAATGAAAATAAAATATCGGTTGAATCTGACAATTCTATGTAGGGTCTCTATTGGCTGAATGAAAATAAAATATCTGGTGAATCTGACAATTCTATAAAGAACCTCCATTGGCTGAATGAAAATAAAATAGCAGGTGAATCTGACAATTCTATGTAGGGCCTCCATTGGCTGAATGAAAATAAAATATCGGGTGAATCTGACAATTCTATATAGAGCCTCCATTGGCTGAATGAATATAAAATATCGGGTGAATCTGACAATTCTATGTAGGGCCTCTATTTGCTGAATGAAAATAAAATATCGGGTGAATCTGACAATTCTGTATAAGGCCTCCATTGGCTGAATGAGTATAAAATATCGAGTGAATCTGATAATTCTATATAGGGCAAATATCGGAAAATAACAGCCCTTTGAACCCTTACTGAGCCAAGATTCGCGAATATTGGTTCAATTAGGGCTTAAGTTATTTTGCTGCAAGTGACAGTAAAATACAAATATTTATCAACTTACTTAACAAACATGGCGACTCCCGTTGTATCCATAGCTCTGGCAATGGCTTTCCAAGACTTGGATATGCTGAATTTCTGTCGGGCTGTCAGTGGTATCCGGGGATCTTGGGGAGGAGGGGCGGCGGGAGCTTCTGTAGCGTGATTAAGATCCTGGACACTCCCGTTCTTTTGCGCTTTAGCGAACGTGCAGCCCATTGTGAGTTTTAAATACTGTTTTCTATAACGTGTTCACAATCTTAGGAAGTAATAACTCTTGCATCTTTGCAAATGCTTCTCAGTAACGTTTTGTTCCTTCAAGTTCAAACCTGGAAGAAAAAAAAATATTTCTTGTTGTTTTATTTTGGAAGAATTTTATTTCAGTTATTTTTCAATTGAAAATGTTGCAGTAATTTGTAAAATTTCTTTACTGTTGAGTTATTTAAAATTTTTTTTTTCTTGAATTTGTAACGAACTATCATAAATAGCAATGATATCAATCTTAATCATTTAACGATGGATTATAATTGAATAAAAAAAATTCCATTAAGCCGGTGAAAGTAATTAATTCATTTTTTTTGATTAAAGAAATAAATATCACACAAAAAAATAAGAAAAACTAGTCAGTTAAAGTATATAATAAAAATTGTAATCGCCATGTTACAATCATTGGTTACCCATTCCTCATATGCTTTTTCTTCTGGTTTGACTCCGATAAACGTCACAACATTTCAAATCATGGGTTGCAAAACTGTCTCAATTCAAACAGCAGCGGTCGCCATAGCAACGCATGCAATGACGACCTATGCGCACTGTTTACTATTACACTTGAACTCAGTTGAAAAATGTGATGACGTCCAAATACCGTGCGCACGCCATCAAACACAAAGTAATACCCATTTTGCCGAAGGGTAATAAAAGTTAACTTTTATAACCAACAATGGTCCTCATTTTTGGAATAAAATGTTTATGAGGTTAAAATTGCAGTTTTTGATCATTTATAGCATAATAATTGCTTTGAAATAAAGAAAATAAATTTTATGTATGATTTCAGCACATAAACGAATCAAAGCTCAGACCAGAAAAAAAGTAATGTATTTTTTTGAAAGAAAAATTAAAATGTTAAAAGACATTTATCCTTAACTAGCACTAGCTTTAATGCTAAAAAATATTTAGCCCGCGTAGCTTCTCAGAAATTAGTCTCATCGGCTTGGATTTGTTTTTACCCATTGGTAAAATGGGTTTTGTTTTGGATTTGATGGCGTACACACCTTATTCGGACGTCATCAAACTTTTCAACTGTGTTCAAGAGTATTAGTAAACAGTGTGCATGCGTTGCTATGGCGATTGCTGCTGCTTGACAATTCACTTTTTTCACTTTTAATTTTGTTATGCATCAAGTTGGTGAATTTATTACTCATTGTTTAAATATTGTCTTAAGTTAAAACTTTAAAATGAACAACTGAACAACTTCGGTCAACTTCAAAACTATTATATCAAAAATAGAATTGAACAAGTCATAAAAAATCAGGCTAACATAAGCATTAATAAAAAATGGACACAGCAAGATCAAATTGAAAAAAGGCAGACGATAATTTTGGAATTTTTTAAAGTTGATTGTTTTCACCTCTGAGTTTTTTCTTTGAATGTCCTCAGCGAATGTTTTTATGAAATGTTAATTTAAATTATTTTCATATTCATTTTGTGATTTACTTATTTATGATTAATATCTTGGCCGTGATTTTATATGATATAAATATGAATACTGAAGAAAGAAAAGAATTTTGTGACGTCTTAAAAAGTATATATTGACTGGAATTAATGAAAACCAAAGAACAACGATAAAAGGACAAATCAATTGATGCAGTTTTTACAGCCAATGACAATTTTTGTTTATGAAGGTCTATTATGGAAGAACATTTGACCAATGAGTAACCAGTGATTGCAATATTTCAATCACAATTTTCTTTCTTTCGTAATTGGGTATAATATGAAAAAAACACAACTATTTCGATTTAGTAGGAACAACATATGACGCAATGCTAAGCGAATGGAATTTAGTTGTTGTTTATTCAGTTATTGTTATTAGTAGTTGTTATTTGTTTTAGTTGTTGTTGTTTATTTAGTTGTATTTAGTTTCANGACGTAGGCTATAGTATACCCAATTGGGTATAATATGAAAAAAGCACAACTACTTCCACTTACTAGGAATAACATTTACCTTTTAGTTTAATTAATAAACTGAGTTCTAAATATGATTACTGAATTCATATTTCAAAAGGAACTAGACCAGTGGTCGGCAAAGTGCGGCTCTGGCACAAATATCCACGGAAGGCGCAATAATATTTTCATTTAAAAAAAAAAACTTGGTAAGAAAAAAATTACATCTTATTTTGATAAATTAAAATTCTTCTATAAATCGAGAACATGCATAATTTTTTGTTTAAGTTCGATAGATAGGTAATTAAAATTTTATATTGTTGTGAAAATACGTAACGAACATCGAGTTTAATTTTATTAGTTTTTGTAAACGTAAACACAAACCATGTACAAGTTACCGGCTGAAATTGTTCGTATGTTTTCGGCGTACTCCGGTGAGATACAAAGGTACCACAAGCATGCGCGCGCATACTTTTTCTAAAATAGTGGGGGTACAAATTGGCATCACAGACCTGCTGTGTGAATAGTTATGTTGTCTGCCGTTGTCCTGTCTTATTAAAAAGTTGTTGTATTTTTCAATCTAACTGCATATCTTACAGGTATTTTTATACGATTTTATTACACCTGCTATGTATGTTTGTGGTTTCGGTACAAAATTTGCCATCGAGTTTTCGATAACTTCTATTTGTCCAAATGTTGGAAGTTTTCTTCCGATGCTTTGCATTGCAAGGAGATTTGGCTCCCAATTTTTTATTAAATTGTTGTAATGTTCATATTTGGCTCTTTGGCTAATAAGTACTAAAAAAATATATANTTTTGATTATGTTTACCGATTTGAAACTCGTTTCTATAAATCTAAATTGGGTATAATATGAAAAAAAACACAACTACTTCTACTTACTAGGAATAACACTTACCTTTTAGTTTGATTAATAAGCTGAGTTCTAAATATGTTTACTAAATTCACATTTCAAAAGGAACTAGACTAATANCCCAAACAAGCTAAAAAGGAACTAGACTAATACAATTCCAACCTGCCGAGTAGCGACTTTATAACAACACATTTCATTTAATGTTTACTTGTAGCTAAAAATCAGGTTCGCAGAAAATGCTGTTTACTAGTTAAATTTAGTAGGAATAACACATCTTGTGACGTAGGCTATAGTATACACAATTACCTTGTTTATTCTTTAGACAAAAATTTTATTATATATTTGTTGTAATTATTATTTTTCTCTTCAATTTAACTTTAAAAAATGCACTGGAAACATAGGTAACATGTATAGTATAGTATAACACTCAAGTATAACACTCACTAAAGTAGTGTAACACTCACTTGAGTATAACACTCACTCAAGTGTAACACTCACTTAAAGTATAACAATAAGTAAAACTATGCAACACTCACTAGATAAGTATAACACTAAGTAAGTATAACACTCACTTGATTAGATAAGCAATGTCGGACGCATAATTAATTATGAGTCAGAGCTATTAGATGCATATCGATTTGGGTGGTGCGATTTCATTTGACTCGGCGGAAAAAAGTTATATCGGAAACATTTTATCACTCTCCTGGATAGCGACGAGTATGATAAAGTATATGCTTATGAATGATGTTTTTGATATAAATGTAAACAACAACAATCTCGAGCTTTTGACTAGCTCCATTTTCCGGCTAGAAAGTATACAGCTGCTTACTACAGCTTTTTCTGCGAGGCGATGTTTTCAAACAGACAATTTTGTTTTAAGTAAAATAAATGAATTACATAATTTCTGAGCTCAAATATGCTGTATTTCATAAGATATTAAATAATTCTGGTGAGTTTGAAGTAAAAATTTGTTTTAGTTATTTAGAGACGTATTGTTAAAAAAAGATGTCATGGTTGCTAGATTTAGAAAGAACTCGTTTTTTTGGCCTACCTGATTTGGCCTCTTTTTACTTGTTTATTGATGTTTGTTCTTGGTGCAATCCTTGCATTATCATACGTTATTGTTAGCGTATTGTTCGAGCAGTGAGATTAAGTTCATTTTACGAATTATCATTTAGGTTTAAATTTCGAAGTTGATTGATTTGAGGATTGATTGGGAGAAACAGCAGTGTTCGGAGTACCGGGCAATTGTATACCGGGCAGTGGCACTGAACCTTAAAATACCATCAGTATAGGGTATACCGGCACTATACCTAGTATATATTTCGGCCATTTACCAAATTTACCAAAGCGACTATGAGATTGTCAACATTCACCGGTGGAAATCAACAACCACGCNATATATATATATTTGTTATTGAAATAGAGTGTTTGTTATTAGTTTTGGAAGAGAAGCATTCACCATTTCAAAATTAATATTTAAATGTTTAATAAATTGAAAAAAAAATTGAATTTTTTTTACTTAGAATGTTTTATAATATAGAAACAAAATGAAACAATAACAGTACCTACATCAATATAACAATAATAAATATCAGGAAAACGTTTTTAAAACCATATTTGAAAGTTAGATTTTTAAAAAGGAGAATAATGTCTCTGTTATCAATATTTATTTCTTTTTAATTAAAAAATAGTACTTCGTTAGAAATGAATCAATCAAGATATGTTCCTTAATTAGAAATTAAGATTCTGTTCCTTAATTGAGTAATTAAACTAAAATTATAATTAACAATTGAGCGATAAAATAGTAATTAGAAACGAGCAGATTTTTCATTAGCGAAGGGTACTTTTCAAAAGGAAACATTTTATATCCGCACCTGAGTCAAAGACATTTCTGTTTTAATGATATTCAGAACAATTATAAAATAAGAAATGCTCATATGAAGTTACTTTGAGAACGAAAATTAATTAAATTTGTTCTTTCGAGAACTGCCTCGGAAATCTACAGGCATGAGACGCATTTTTTATTTAAACCACCGAATCGTAGTAGCACTTTTATAACACGAAGCGTCACTGCATTATTTAGGTCCTATCCTATTTGAATTTATTTTTAAAAAAATCATTTTTATGATTAAATACTTAATTATTATCATATTTGAAAAGATGCATTTTGATGTATGAATTACAAAAAAAATTATCGTTGCCAATATTCAATGTAAAAATAGATACACGTAATTAATGACAATGTCGTGGTTTTAGACGGAAATGTTCCCTGGAAAGTTCTTTGGGGGTCTGTCTATTGGATCAGTTAATGAATACTTAAAGAGTATCACATTGCTCACTTAATAAACGTTTGATTCACAAAAAGTCATAATTTAAAATTTATTTCCATTTTTTCGCTCTAATTTGAATAACATAGCTCAGAAAACAAAACTGAAATGTTTAGATGGTCCCCGAAAGACCATTCTATGTCTTGTTTCGTCCTTTGACATTCAGAATGCGTGAGGTCTTTTACAAATGAATTCTTTTCAACTTGAGATTACGGCGAGTAAATTTCTGGTATGTATTCATTTCATTTTAAGGGAAGACATCACAATTTGCGAATGATCCAGTTCAAATGGTTTAAGTGACTGCAACAAGTATTTATATTTTGTTGCGATTCTTCTGCACTGAATATTTCGAAACAGTTAAAAATCGCTTTATATCTTTGCTTAACACGGTTTATAAAATAAATATTGAAGTTACAAAACATGGAAGGAATAATACTCTGAGAACAGAAGATAATAAAAATAAAATGGTTAATTTTTTTTTTTTATCGAATATAATAAAGATGCTATGAAAGAAATATCGCTATCAATATTATTATTTTCCGTACCGAATGATGTCGAGCATGAAGTTAATCTTGATGAGTTAATTTCTTTTTCTACTTTGATAAGTTCTAATATAATAAAAAGCCTAGAAAAGATGAGAAACAATAATAATAAAAAAATTCAAAATTACTTCATTATTCGTCTTGGTTTTTTTTCTCTTCCTTTTGTTGTCTTTCAGTTCTGCGCATGGTTGGGTGGATTTATTTTCTATTATAACCGTCGTTGATTTGCCAACCCGATTTTTGCGTTTACGACTACTAACGTTCAACTCCGTCGCCTTGTAATTTTGAACCTAATCCAGAAGACAAGGAAACTCCTGGATCAGTATCCCCAGAGGTATTGATTTGTTATGGGAACTAGGATGACTTTCTGACCCCGACAGATTTAACGTGCATCAGTCACCATCACACGGGGAGACTTCCACGGACGGGGATTGAACCCAGAATTTCTTGGAGATGGGCCGCGTGCTCTACCAATCAGGCTATCCCGGTTCTGGGTGGATTTATTTATTTTATTTTATAACCGTCGTTAAACAGCCGACCCAATTTTATGGGTTTACGACGACTAATGCTCAACTCCGTAGCCTTGTATCTTTGAACCCTATCCAGAAGACAAGGGAACTCCTGGATCAAGTATTGAGAGAATTTGCCTTCGTGGATTACTTTTCAGTGAAGCTAACCCGCATTTACGTTACATGGAGAGGAAGACCGCGGGAACCTCCCACGGTTAGCCTGTCTGCAAGGTGACTCTAACCCATGAACCGTCTACCGCTGAGGATATTTCACGTCAGCACTGTGATCGGTGCAAGCCGGATGCGGAATTCATATCGACTGTGATTCGAACCCGGTTCATTACTTACTCTTCATTACCTACTGCAAGGGGTCGCAGATTCGATCCACGCCGGTCGAAGACTCCCTTTGTAGTAAATGGTGGCTGATGCGCGTTAAATCTGTGGAGTCACAAAGTTACCCATGTTCCCATAACAAATCATATCTCTGGGAGTACTGATCCAGGAGTTTCCTTGTCTTCTGGATTGGTTTAAAATTACAAGGCTTCGGAGTTGAACATTAGTAGTCGTAAACCCAAAATTAAGTCGGCTGTTCAATGACGGTAAAAAATCACACAGAAGAAAGGACACAGAACAGCGAGAGATAGAGAAAGTTACACCCTTGCCTACGGTGGGATTCGAACCCACAAACACAGGTCCCGTAGTCCAGTATAGTAACCACTAGACCAGTGATCGGAATAAATTGTATAGGGTAAAATTAGTGAATTTTGTAAGTGGCCAGTTGTAAAATTTTTTAACAGGGGATATTGCTTAAAACATATGTCCCCTTTTCTCAAAGTTTAAAGATTTTAAGCAATTGAATAAGCTGCTGTATTAAAGTAAGGCATTTTTTTTAACATTAGTCAAAATATGGTAAACACTACATGGTTTATTTTAAAAATTCAAAGAGACAAAGGTGAAATAAAATAATTTTCAGAATATTATAAAATATTCATTTAATATTTATTCTAAAATAATATAATGCACATGGGGTGTAATTTTAACAATAAAAGTGATGATCGTCCCACAATTTTTTTTAAATTGCAATTTATTTTATTTAGTTGCCACCCTATGGCGAATAGTGACCGTTAATTTTGCCTATACCTTTTAATATGTTATTGAATTTTTTATGTTCACTGAAACATGTTTCAAAAGCGTAGCTATTAAAAAAATAAATAAAAACGTTACAGACAACGGGATACCAGCAAGTGACGTAGTGTGGGTATCTCGATTCTTATTGGTTGTTGAAACGTGGCATTTGTTTACTTTAGCAACTGATCTTTCCTGTCTACTTCGAGTAAGCCAAGCCCGTCAAGCATCAATTCTCTTAAGAGACACATTTTAAATTCTTTCCCAAAGATTTTTTAACTATATATTTGCACAGAGACTTAACACAAAGACAGGCACAAAGCCACTTGGAAAATAAACAAACTAACTACGCATAGAAGTTGCCAGGTACTCTAAACAAAAATTATATCACGGTTACAATAAAACACGTAAATAAATAATAAATCTAAGTTAAGTAAAAGAAGTAGACGAGAACAAATTATATTTCAACTACTAATTAGATGAGCAATACGACTCTGTTTTTAATTATCTTATCGTTAATTAACATTCTAACTTATGGAGAGAAACTTAGCTCAATTTTAATACGCCACTTTGCTGACAAAGATTAGCTGGCGCTGACGCAACACCTCCTAGAATAAGGAAGGCCTCAGCACGGATCAAATTAGTAGTCCGATGTGACGAAGTTAACTGCGCAGTTGATGAAAAATAAGAAAGATGTCATTACGTTCGGGGTACTAAGCTGCGCAGTGGTTGAAAATACGAAATAAGTCACTACGTTTGGACTACTAAAGGATATTTATGGTAACCCGTGCAGAGGCCTACTCTTTTCTAGGAGGTGTTGGCTGACGCCATAGGTCACATGTGTGGAGATGGGAGGTCTTCTTGAAGTGCAAGAACCTCACTTCCCTTCTCTTTCATTTGATGACGTCACCTCTTGTTGATTTTGCTTTGTTTACTTTTCTTTTTTATATATAAGCGTCGTTGAACAGCCAACCCGATTCCGGATTTACGACTACGTTCAATGTTTATGTTCAATTTTCTATTTTGGGTTTAGGACTACAGATGTTCAACTCCGTATCCTTGTAATTCTTATCCCAATCCAGAAGACAAGGGTGCTCCTGAATCAATATTTTCAGAGGTATTGATTTGTTATGGGAACTTGAAGGACTTTGTGATCCCGATGGATTTAACGTGCACCGGTCACCATTTCCCACACGGGAAGTTTTCGGCCGGCGGGGAACGAAGCCACGACCCCTGGCGCATGGGCCCAACCAGGCTATCCCAACTTCTGCTTTTCTTACTTAACATAATTGATTAAAGATTAATTATTATAAAAAAAAGCAATAAAACTCAGTTTTGACCAAACAGTGCTGTAAGACAGCAAATGCCACTGGTGTTATCTTATAAACAGCTGGGAAAAAAGAGAATCGTTTACAGTTTAATTTATAAAAAAGCCTAATGCTGCCGCTGTCCAAATTTCTAGACCTTAGCTCAAACGGATCTGGAATTATAAGAGATACACGCACATTATAACAGATGACACATTTTATTATTATGAATAATATTTTTTTCCTAGTGTGAAAAAAGGGCTTGTAAATAATGCAAACAATCATGCTGCCATAAACAAACACACAAATGGAATTTAATTTAAACTTGAGTTGTTGTTAAATAACTTTACATAAAATGAAGACCTTTTAAAAGAGAGGTTATGAATGCATAAAATATGAAATAAAGACATTCTCCTGAAATTTAATCAAGAGTGGAATTGTAAACATTACTTCTATGTTTATTTCATGAATCTAATCATTGTTTGGTTTGGACAGAACGAAATAAGATACCGGATTTGCATTCCAAAGCTCTGTAATTAATGTAAGCAGGAGCGAAAACAAAATACATATATTTTAAAAATACTTTTAAAAAAAAGGTATTCCGGAGAAGAAAAAAAATATTTAATGTTTTTGTTGATAAATCAACATTATGAAGACTTCATGAAAATTTATTTTAACTGCAGATTTTTTTGAGAAGGTAACGAATGACATTTAAATCACATTTTTTACGATTGATGTAATGCAATGATTTTAAATTATATATATAATCTTGCCGTGAAGAATTATTCGGAATTTAGAACAGAAAAATAACTTAAATATTTTAAAAGTTATTAAACTTTTTTAAAAAACGCCAATTTGGGTGAAATCATTTTACCTAGATAAAAATAATTAAAATCACTGCCTTATTCTCAGTTTTTAAAAATTTTTATGAGCCCAAGTATTGAAGTAAGTTTGTAACTATTAAAAAATTAGACCACAAACGCACAAAACTCTGGCTTTTCTCCATTTTGACGTTTTGCGTCGTTTTCAAAATAAGCGTAGACAGCGCTGACTTTAGACAAGGCTAAACCTGGCCTTGATATCATGAGTAACAGCTGCTATCATGAGTAACAGCAGCTAAAATCATGAGTAACAGCTGCACACTCACGCCAATTATAAAAATAGTATATTACTCGAAAAAAAGCATCAGTTCCAGGGCCGGATTACCCATTAGACTAGGTTGGACATGTCCTAGGGCCCTCAATGATTAGGCATTTTTTGCTGATTTTTTTTCCACCTTTGTTTGTACTACAAAGATATAGCAGTTTTTAAGCAAGGTGATAACACTAGATAGACTAATGATCTTAAGTCTTTAAATGCTTTTATCTCCAGATTAGATTTCCCCCCTTTTTATACCACCTTAAACACGATGTCTCATCCTGTTTTTAAAATAACTGTCTACAATTTTTCATAAGTGTTTCTTCGTAAAGACAAATCTCAAAAATGCGATTTTTTAACTTCATTAGTACTTCTTTTTCTCGCTTTTACTTTCGCTAACATTTACCTCCCTTTTACTATTGTTTTGTTACGTTCTTTCATTTCGTTATTATCATTAACTTAATTTTTGCTTACCTTTGTAAGGCGTTCGTTAATTTCAATATTTGCTCACTTTTACTTTCGTTAACTTGATCCTTTGCTTACATTGACTTTTGTCGCGTGTATCTTCTAAATAATTTTTGCTATATATTAGTGATTCTCTTTTTTTTATTATTTAGTTCTCATTGTTACGGAATATGCTTTTAAGACATTTCCAATGTCCTTTCAAACTCTCATCAAATCCTTAAAAAAAAATATATGTCGTTCGGATTTAAATTCTGCAACACTACTTTCCCTTGTGTTGTTATTCCTAAAAATTTAAACCGATATTTTGTAAAAGGAGAGTATTGATGATCACACACACATGAAAGAACCTGCAATAACTAGAATAGTGCAATAACTAGACAAGTGCAATGCCTAGAAAACAAAATAGGGCACACATAAGACATTTTCTCCTTAAAAGAAACAGATAAAGTAAAACGAAGAAAAGTTTTATATTGCAACGAAAGAAATAAACATGTAATTCTTACCTAAGCCTAAAAGTATGTAAAAAAAAACCCAGTTAAAATAGTTTTAAAACACAAATAATTGTTAGCGAATTTCAGTTGATTTTTACTTGTGCTGAGCTTTTACTCAGTTTTACTTTCAATGAAACTTCACTCCCTTTTATCTTTCCTGTCTTTGTTAACTTGAACTCTACGCTCCTTTACTTTTGTTGAACTTTGTGAACTTGAACTTCTGTTCACTTTTACTTTTACTGAACTATAGTTAACTTGAATTTTTACTCACTTTTTCCTTTGCTGTTGTTGTTGTCATAGGCTATTAAGGCAATAAGTGCGATTGTTCTTGTTTTCAGTGGCGCCATCTATGGCCAAGAATTCGACTTCTGCCACACCCATACGTCGCACCCTTTTAAAGGACTGACCCATTCAAGCATTCATTCATTTATCCACAGTTCTTAATTTTTTCCAGAACCAGAGAACGATTTATCTTCAATTCAGTACCCCCAGAGGTTTAACTTGTTATGGGAATTTGAAGGACCTAGTGGCCCGACAGATTTAACGTGTCCCTGTCACCATTTACTACACGGGGACACTGGATTTGAACTTCCGCTGTCACGAACGTGAGTCCAGAGCCCTACCAACCAGCCTATCCCTCCACTTTTCTTTAGCTAGACTTAAATGAACTTGCATTTTTGTTTACTCTCGCTCGCACGAATATTCTAATTAATATTTAAAACATAATTTGAGGTTCCTTTTTTTTAATTATCATAAACAATTACAGCTCTATAAAATTTGCTTCTAAGACAACTCCAATATAATCTTTCTTGAAAGAAAACAATGTAAGATATTCGGATTTAATTCCTGTAGTAATACCTCTTCTTGTGTTCTAAAACTTAAAGTCGATATTTTGTAAAAGGAGAACACTGATCACACATACAAGAGAAAACTTAAGTGCAATAAGTAGAAAACAAAACAATGGCACACATGAGACATTCTCTTCTTCTTAAAAGAAGAAACAAAAAGAAAAAGAAGAAAAGTTTTAGCTTCCATCGATGGGAACTGGGCAGAGAAGAAACCTTACCTGCGCCTCGATCGATTTCTTGGGATTCAGAAATAAGCTCCACCGATCAATGGCCGAACGAGAGAAAACATTTCCCATCATTCATTGCACTATTCTTCAGTTATCGTTTGCATAAAAGGAAATTAGTTCCATTCAGTTCTTATGCAACTCATTTTCAAATTAAATTAATGGTTGCGTAACTAGATCAGAATCCTTACGCAATTCTGATATTTTTATGCTATAAATAAACTAAATAAATGATAAAAGATGAGACGGTTTTTGGTTAAATAATCAAAATTTGATATATTTTATGTATTGATCGCAAGACTTAATTTGGAATGTGGAAAAATTAAATGCTGTCCACAATTGTTCAGAAGCTGTGAAAATTTAAGCAAAAATAAACTACCTAACTTAAACTTTTTTACCTTTCTCCTTTAAAAAAATGTCAGTTTGAAAATCGGAGAACTCATTGATAAAATTGTTTCTAAAAAAAGGTATAAAAAATGATAGATAGATTTAAAAATTATTGCAGAAGTAAGAAGAAACTATACCTCATTCATCTAGAATCGCGTGAAAATGAATTTCAAAGCGTAACTTTTAAATCAGTTAAATACTAAACTCAATGATTGATGTTAAAATCAATTGAATAAGAATCGCGATATGAGCAGATTCCGGCGCAGTTTGTAAGATTTAAAATTCCAAAGTCAGCCAAACCGAAGAAATCTAATTGGAGGGGAAAATCACATGTATGAAAATGTCTATTCAAAGAGAGTTGGGCATGGGTTTCAAAAATTTTGTCGGATTATAAGTTTTTGATTTGGGGAAGTCTGCAAACCAATGGTCTTGAGATACGTGGAATTCTGCGATATTCGCGGAAAAATCACATGCCCTGGTCCTAATTTAGACCCGTCCTGGGTTGAAAGAAAATTGACATGAGGGGTGAAAAGGCGCTGGAACACTAAACAATCAGAACATTTTGACCAAAAATGTTATTTTCGGAACAAGGTTAAAAAACGATTTAATCGGAACAGCTATGAAATTAGTTTTTAAATCAGTCATACGCTCATCACAGAAAGAATCTTATCAAAGATTTAAAAATTAAAATATAATTATCCTTATTACACATTTAAAAGCATACATACATATTTAATGTCAAATTTTATTCCTTTTGTTGAATTAAAGCATTGAAAATAACATCTAACTCTCCCCCAGTTCATTCCAGATTGTAAACAAACTACTTGCGATATTCTTGGCGTTTCTTACACTTTTGATTATCAAAGCGTGACAACATTGCTGTTTTCGAAAGTTATAATAAATCTCGTATAGTGTGAAAAGTTGAGATTTTGGTTTAAGATTATACAATTTTATATGTTCAGATTTAACTTGCACTCTTTAAATCGTATATGAACACTCGATTTGTTGTTAACCTAGAATTAATAAATGTTCCTTCAGATGATTTTTTTTTGGGTTGTTCAACACGATATTTGGAGAAATTCTACAGAGTGGAACATCTCTTAATAAAAATTAGTCTCTTTTGAAAATATATTAAAAGTCAACAGTTTTTTTACTAGGCAGTCAAGAAAACGTGTAATTTATAATAGTAGTATTAAATTGCCATCGAACAAATTTAAATTTCTTTAAAATCACTTTATATGTTTAGTGTTCAAAATACGAAGAGTTGCCTGTAAAATTACACGGATGCACCCAACAATGTGAAGTACACTCTTTGCATATAAAAAATGAACATTTTCGAAAGTGAAATTCATGATTTTATGAAATATTTCCACAATTTCAATGCTCAAAATCTAGCAGGAAAAGGGAAATTCCATCATAAAAGAAAGAGGGGCAATTTCATTGAAAAAGAAGAGGAACAAATCTATTGTAAGAGGAAGAGGCAATTCTATCATAAGTAGTGGAGGAACAATTTTATCGTAGAAGGAAGAGGGGAAATTCCATCTTAAGATATCCGACTAGTTACGACAACTTTTTTATAAATATTGGGAGTACAAATTAGTTCGGTTCGTTTTCAAACGATGGCTCTGGCTGTTATGAATGTTTCATAGTGACAGCTGGTTTCGGTGGTTTCAGAGAGGTTAGACATCTGTCAATAATATTCATTTTATATCGTTTTGAGTTTCATACAAAAACCCTGTTTTCTTAATTTGTTGAATATGTCAAATTTTGTGGTAACTGAGCAGCATTTGCTGGAGGTTTTTATGCTTCTGCTTTAATTGGATGAAAAGTGCAGCTGTAGCTCATCGTATGCTTGTAGAAATTTATGGTGACAATGTTCCAACTGGTAAATCATGTAGAGAATGGTTTCGACGATTTAAGAATGGCGAAGAAATAATGGTGAATGGTGTTGTATACTATGAGCTGCTACAACCTGGCGATTCCATTACGGGCGATTGGTATAGGCTACAATTGATTCGTTTGAGTCTTGCATTACGAGTAAAACGGCCGGAATAGAAGGACATGAGAAAGTTATTCTTCTGCATGATAACGGTTGGCCTCATATCGCAAAAGTCGTAAAAAGCTATTTGGAAATGCTCAAGTGGGGTATTTTACCGCGCCCGCCGTATTCGCTGAACCTTGCTCCTTCTGATTACTGGTTGTTCTGACGGATGCAGCACGATTTGGCAGGTCACCGGTTCACTTTCGAAGAAATAAAAAATTGGATTGTAACTTGGATCGCCTCAAAAGACGAGGCATTTTTTCTGCATGGAATTCGAAAATTGCCTGAGAGGTGGGAAAAAGTAGTAGCCAGCAATGGACAATTCTTTAATTAATCTGTTCATTCATTTTGTTCTGAAATAAATGCATTTTTGACCACAAAAAAAGGACTGAACTAATTTGTACTCCCAATATTAATACAAAATTTAAAAACACAAATTTATTTATTTGTTTAATTATGTATATTAACTTGTAAAACTAGCAAAAAAGGATAATTATTATTTTTTTAAATGGCCATTTTTAGATAAAAATAGGGAATTTTTTTACATATATGCTAAGCACACTAACAAAAAATTTCTATCGCCTAAAACCAAAATTTCGTTAAGGATTTTAATTAGAAGACTATGAACTAAGTTTTGAACAATTTTCTTAGAAACAAGTGTATGAGGCGCAGGTATGTTTTCTCGCTGCATTGTTAGTTGGAAGGAAGTTAAAACTATTTTTTTTTGTCATCTGTTGCCTTTAATAAGAGAGTACTCCGAATGTATGCCCCTAGTTCAGACAGCATCAGTATTTCTTTATCTGGCATTCAGTATATTGACAGAATACTCCTTTTTGTTTGACACATGCTCTTCGCTTTTTTAAATTGAGATATGCTCTCTCTGGAGCTATGAGAGAGGAACATATTGTTTCCAATTTGCGAGAGCCTCTTTTTCCATTTGAGGTCTAGACATGGAGTCTCCGTCTATCTTATTAAGTAGAAATGTCAGAAGAATCTCTTATTTGCATGGTCAGCATCATAAGGTTATTGCCAAGAAAGAACGGAAAGCACAAAATGTTACAAAATTGAATCATAAGTTATCCAGTCAAGTTATTTTGAGAAAAAAGAAAGTAAACTTCTGTAGAGAGTGATTCTTTTGAGAAGTGATTTTTCAAGAGTAAAAACAAAAAGTGTGCGAATTAAAATATCTGCATGAAGTATTTACTTCTAAAAGACCATTATTTTTGACTAACTACACATACAGTACTTGCCCAAATTATTAGACGCACTATAAGATTCTAAGTAAAATCTTAATTATCAGGTGATACTATACAGCTTTATGGTTTTTACTCTACTGAAACCGGTTTGCACTTGCTTACGTTCGTGTATCATTGGGTTAAATTAGACGATATATAATATACATTTGACGATATATTATATAAAGATAGAATATTTATAATATCAGGTATTATATTAGCATATTATAATAATTAGACCAAATTATTAGACGCACTGTAGTTTTTTAATAATGACATGTTTTGCACGAGTTTATAAGCAATACTTTTATATTTAAACATACACGCAATGGATTTTTATTCAGGAGAATTTTTATAGTCTTCCTATTTGTATTTATTTTTAACGTATTGCATTACAATGTTAACCAATTGATACAGGAGCGGAAACAAATGCAAACCGGTTTCATCCGAGTAAAACCAATACAGCTGTATAGTATCTCCTGGTAATTAGGATTTTACATGGAATCTTATAGTGCGTCTAATAATAAGGCCAGGGACTGTACTTATCTAACTAAATGAACCAATGGTACCTTATTTAATAAGTACGTATCTTTTTAAACAGCGTGTTCCGTAGCACAAATCTTAGTAAAAATGTTTTTGAAAAAATTTCTTTTAGAAAGCGTTTGCAAATAGCATTTAAGTGAGGATAAAAAGTGTATCAAAACCTGATGAAATATTATTTTAGTTTTATTTTATAACCGTCGTTAAACAGTCGACCCGACTCTGTGTTTTCTACTACCAGTGTTCAACCCCGTATCCTTGTACTTTTGATCCCAATTCAGAAGACAAGAGAGCACCTGGATCAGTAGTACCCCCAGAGGTATTGATTTGTTACTTTAACTTGGAGGACTTTGTGACCCCCACAGATTTAACATGCATCAGTCACCATGTTGCTACAGTAGGAGTCTTCGGGCGGCCGGAATCGAACCCATGATCTCATGGACATGGGCTCAGTGCCATACCAACCAGGCTATCCCAGTCCGATGAAACATTATTGAGAGATATTCGAGTTTAAGTAAAGTTAAATACATGAAAACCAATGACTAAAAAGGCTACTCATTTTTATAAAGGGATCCATATTTTTATGTATTGTGTGGCATTTGATGCAATTTGATAAATAAAAAAATTTCATACGTATTGAGTGGATCACGTATTGAGAAAAATTTGCCTTCGTGGAGGACTTTTTGATGGAACTAACCCGCATTGCTCTACATGGAGAGGGAAACCACGAGAACCTCCCACGGTTAGCCTGTCGGCAAGGGGACTCTAACCCATGATCCGTCTACCACTGAGGATATTTTAGGTCTGGTCGGTGTGAAGCGGGTACGGAATTCGAATCAACCAGCCATTACCGGAATTCGAACCCGGTTCACCTCATTGGGAAGCTAGCGCTCTATCCCCTGAGCCACCACGGCTCATATATAACAATTTAATTAAACCATTTTTATCCACTTGTTGTTTTTTCCAATAAAAATAAAAACTTTATTTATTTTTTTTCGAAGTACATTCTTTCGCTGCTCAGCCAATTTGGGCGTTTATTTTTAACTATCAGTGCTGAGAATTATCAGTACTGTAAATAATTTTTGATGTAATGAAAAATAGTTATGTAAATATGCAAAGAGTTCTGTATCATCTCATTTGAAGAATTTAGTTTTGATCATTTATTAAATAAAAACACACATACTTTTGAAACTATTGAATTCAGAAATTTCGAAGTTAGCTTATCAGAAACTGTCATCAATATCCGTTAATCTATTGAGACTCGATCTTTAAATAAAGTCAGAAAATGCTATTTTTTTACTCAAAAATAAGTAGCTTAGAAGAAAATAAACTCCTAAATGCGATAATATAGATTTGTTTAAAAAAATAGTTTAATTAAATTTAATTACGTTTTTTAGTATTGTAATTATTGCATAAAAATGATATCAATTGATTTTTTACACTTTTTGTATATTATGGCATATTTTTTATAGTGTTCATTTTTCACTTTTTGGTCTTGAAACAAAATCAATTTACCTCAAAAACTAAGATATTAATATGGTAAAAAATTGTCCAAAAATTTACATGAATCGAGTTTCCTACCTTTCTCATAACTTTTCATTGTAATTAAAAACTCTGTCAAATGTGGATAAATTCAATTGTGCTATTCCAAATCCAACCACAATGAAAAAACACACAAAAAGAAAAAATATATCATGAATTTTTTTTATTTATAAAATTGCATCAAATGCCACACACTACATAAAAATATGGATCTCTTGATAAAAATGAGTAGCCTGTTTAGTCATTGGTTTTCATGCATTTTGTAACTGGTTTTCATGCATTTAACTTTACTTAAACTCGAATATCTCTCAATAATGTTTCATCGGACTGGGATAGCCTGGTTGGTATGGCACTGGGCCCATGTCCATGAGGTCATGGGTTCGATTCCGGCCGGTCGAAGACTCCTAGTATAGCAAAATGGTGACTGATGCACGTTAAATCTGTCGAGTCACAAAATCCTCCATGTTCCCATGAAAAATCATACCTCTGGGGGGTACTGATCCAGGAGCTCTCTTGTCTTCTGAATTGGGATCAAAATTACAAGGATACGGGGTTGAACATTGATAGTAGAAAACACAGAGTCGGGTCGACTGTTTAACGACGGTTATAAAATAAAATTAAAATAATATTTCATCAGGTTTTGATACACTTTTTATCCTCACTTAAATGCTATTTGNTTTATTTTCTTCTAAGCTACTTATTTTTGAGTAAAAAAATAGCATTTTCTGACTTTATTTAAAGGTCGAGTTTCAATAGATCAACGGATATTGATGATAGTTTCTGATAAGCTAACTTCAAAATTTCTGAATTCAATAGTTTTAAAAGTATGTGTGTTTTTATTTAATAAATGACCAGGATTCTAAAAATAAATTCTTCAAATGAGATGATACAGAACTCTTTGCATATTTACATAACTATTATTCATTACATCAAAAATTATTTAAAGTATTTAGAATTCTCAGTACTGATAGTTAAAAATAAACGCCCAAATTGGCTGAGCAACGAAAGAATGTACTTCGAAAAAAACTAAATAAAGTTTTTATTTTTATTGGAAAAACAACAAGTGGATAAAAATAACCGGGTTCGAATTCCTCTAATGGCTGATTGATTCGAATTCCGTACCCGCTTCGCACCGACCAGACCTAAAATATCCTCAGTGGTAGACGGATCATGGGTTAGAGTCCCCTTGCCGACAGGCTAACCGTGGGAGGTTCTCGTGGTTTCCCTCTCCATGTAGCGCAATGCGGGTTAGTTCCATCAAAAAGTCCTCTACGAAGGCAAATTTCTCTCAATACGTAATCCAGGAGTTCCCTTGTCTTCTGGATTGGGTTCAAAATTACAAGGTTACGGAGTTGAACAGTAGTAGTCGTAAACTAAAAATTTGGTTAGCAGTTCAGCGACTGTAATGTTATGAAATAATGAAATTGTTATATGAAAGTTAGAAGAAACAAAAATTGAAGTAATGGAAGAATGGATTAATTAATTTTTAATAATATAAATGATTAATTTGTCTATTTCCTTACTTAAGTGTATACGAGGAAAAATATTTAGATTTGTAAGAAGAAAAAAAATTATAGATTCAGTTTTTTGACAAGTTTTGGAGATCAACCTCGACTAAAGAGACCCAGCATATGATTGTAAACTTTTGTTGTAGATGTTTACGCCTTTTGTGTCATAAAATTTACGAAATCAAAATAATAATATATAAATTGTAAAATAAAAAAATTAGTTATGTAAATTAAAAAGAAAAACAACAACATTCTGAATCAATAGAAATGCCATATTTTTGGTGAAAAAAGAGAAAAACAATAACACACGTTATATATTCAAAAAAATAAAATAAACTGATATTAACGGAAGTTTTATGTGTTTTCTTAGAATAAAACATCAGTATGATAGCTTATAAAGATCAATAAAAACACGTTGTTATACTTGTAGATTGAAATCCAATAAAGAATCGATGATTTGTAATGTTCTTGGCAAACTTATTCGTTTATTTTGGCACAAAAAATAGCTTTCGATTCTACGATGTATTTGGTACGTTATATATATATAATTTATGATAGATTTATTCCTATTTATGTATTATGATTTACAGTGAGTTACACAAAAAAAAAGAATGCATCAACATTGCACACTGTGAAAAAAAGTATGATCAAAACTACCTAAATATGGTAAACTTTACCGTGTTTCTGGTTCTATGGAAGCACCACAATACTTAGTAATTTTTTCCGAAGCGCTTAGGTAATTAGTTTGGTAAAATTAGCAACAAAATATGGCTTTAGAATGTTTTTATAAAAATTGGTGAATATGGTAAAATGAGGTAAATTTTTCATGATATCTTTGTGCATGGAATATAAAACCATTCATTTATTTCCCGTTAAATATGAGGTATTGGAAACTATTATTCTGAAATTCTGAATCTCAGGTAAACAATTACAGAACCGAAATATTATCAAATGAACGATTTAAATACCGCATATTTCGATTTTTTAAAACCTTTTAAATCGTGTTTTTTTCTTCCAGAAATGTCACTACCATACAATAAGGTAATTTTACCAGATTTTTTTTTCTCTGTGTGCTCTTCTAATAACAGATACTATACTCCAACTACTGTTTACAAGTTCGGTTCCTGCGGGCTCATTTACATTGCAAAATTTTTAATTCTTTTTAAATGTAAGAGATGGTTTCAAAAAATATGCTTAATTTTAAGCATAAAAAAGTGTTGTATAATTTTAACAAAGGAAACATTATTATGACGTATGTTGTCAAAATGTAAAATTGATATATTTTCTTTATTTCAGTTGTTTACAAACATAACATAACATACATAACGTTAAACTGGTTCGAAATTGTAACTTAACCGGTCGTGTTTAAACGAATCATTCTCCGAAATCTTTAAGCTATTTAAAAGTCGATAGAGAATTTTTATCAACATTTTATGGAATTAAAGTGCATTAAAAACAATCTAAAGTTGTTTGATAACTGCTAAATCTCTCTAAATTGTTAAGTATTGCGTTTCTTATCTGAGCTATTAAAGTACTTATTGAGTTATCAGACGGGGGAGTTGAACAAACAAAACATTAAGAACAGAATTTTCGATCTCTTCGAGTGGGTTTAGTTTAAAAGAATAATCTAGTTTATTAAGTTTTATTCTTTCATTACTTTTTTAAAACTAAAATCTTATTACCTTTATTTTACATTGAAAAAACAATTTAAACAAATAGGAGAAAAGTAATTTCATTTACTTTGCATATTATCCAGTAAAATAAAGAATTTCAGCGATTAGGTTAATTTAAAATCTGTATTTGTTTAGTGGATACCATTACAACAAGTTTATTTTATTTAAATTTCAGATAATCTATGAGATAGAAAACATCTTGTTTTTCCCCCTTGATTTAAAAATAAAAATAGCTTTTTAAGAGTTAAGGTTTTGAATAAAAAAATCTTTGACATCAACCATTTTATTTGCAAATTGCTCTGAAAAAGAGAACAACTTAACTACTTTTGATCTAATGATCGGATTTTCCTATTGAACTCAATCTTAATTTTAAAGTATGCTATTTAATTAGTACAGAAGATATTTTAATTAATGAAATCAGATACAAAATTGTTCTTTCTCTGAATAAACACGCATTCTTTCTATGAATTTAAATGGAGTCGGTTGAATAGTTTTTAAAAATTAAAAAGTTGAGACTTCTATAATAGGGCGAGATATTAAAACGTGAAATTAGTTTAAACTGTCAAAACTATTGGAATCACAATTTCCTGTTTGGGGCTACCCTCCATGTTTCGACGGTAAATGATTTAAATCCATCCAAAACTCTAAATTTAACCAGCACGTTGAGATATCGTTTGCAATAATTAATTAGTATGTTAAAGGTTAACTCATGAATCATTAATATAGTATCCTACGCAGTTCGTGATAATCAGATCATTAGACCGAAAGTTAGTAAGTTGTTTGCATATTGTATTATCTATTTATGCTGCACTTTGCATAATTTATACTATTATTTAGCAATATAGCCGTAGCTGCAGAGTAAACACTAAAGCTGCAGAGTATCACCTCCTAATTAAGACTTTACATAGAATCTTATAGTGCGTCGAATAATTTGGCTAGGGACTGAAGTTAAATCAGATATTTGGTTCGGCAGATATCATTTTTTTCAAAATCCATGGAAGATCAAGAAAATATTGAGGATTTAAACACAAATTGAAATTCAAAATCATATTTTGAAGAAGAAGAAAAATATTTATTTGGTACGTGCTTTTTCTTGAGCATCATCCTCAATAAAAACATTCACGTATAAAAACGGGAAATCAAGAAAATATTGTAAGGTTCAACAAGAACAGAACTGATGTCAACATAGTTCGAACAAAAATTTGTGCTTCCCCCCTTTTTTGTTCTCAAGACGACGTAAAACGTTCCATATTTTACAATGTTTCTTCCTTTCGTGTTTTGACGCTTAAAGAATGCAGAATATAAAAGATATGCCACGGTTAACAAGGAATCGTATTTGCTCGTCCAACAAAGGATTTTATTTATTTATTTTTTGTTCAGTCCTTTTGCTCCGACATTTATTTATGTTCTGTATAAGAGGTTGTGTCACGATATATGTTTTGTGACACAGAAGATAGAAAAAAAAATCTTTTCCAGAGTGTTGCCAACTTTCGTCTGGAATAATCGTAATAATACAGTTTCTTGTTTCAGACTCTTATTTGGCATGTTTCTTCAAAGATACTTGTTTAGACAATTTTTATTTTGTTTGCTAGAGAAAATTATATAAAATATCAGTAGGTAAGCGTTAGAACATATTTAAACGTTTATATTAAATGTAAGTAATTGTAATACACTAAAAAATTACACTTAATACACATAAAAATAGTAGATTAGACCGTTGTAGTATAAAGTTTCATAAATCAATGCGAGGTTGTACCACCTTTACCATGGCGGTTATAGTATCAGACTACGGACATATAAGTCCAGTCAATTCCAGCAGGAACCACGGGTCATTTCTCTCGCATTCTCCCAATATTGGTGACGCCAAACAAAGAACACGACAGAGAAGTGTACATTATTTCGACTTTTCTAGGTTCGTCTTGATTGAATAAACAAATCGCCGAAACTTCCAAGCAACGTCAATTCTTGAAGAAAAAAAAAAGATAACGGGTATAATGTTAATTTACGGTCGCCTGGAACCCTTTCTGACATATACTGACCGTAATCAAGAGGATAATTTTTTTATGGGTTGTTCCGCATTGATTTCCCTTAACGCATCTTGCGCTGTTGCGATGAAACAGGACATTATTAGTATTGATTACTGCAAAGCAACTTCTGAATGAGAATGTTACTGCACGCCACTATGTGGCGCTCTGCAATTTCACATGTTCCCATACAAACATGTTTCACATGTTTCCGAAACAAAAAGTCCTCCATGTTCCCATAACAAATCAAACCTCTGGGGGTACTGGATTGGAGATCGATCGTTCTCTGATTCAGGTCAAAATTACGATCTGTGGATGTATGAATGAGTCCGCCCTATTAACGGGTGTGACGTATGGGTGTTGGGTGTAGCAGAATTCGAATTCTTGGCCAAAGATGGCGCCACTGGAAAACAAGACCAATTGCACCCCTCTGCCTAAACAGGTATACGTCAACAACTGCAACAATTGATTAGTTGTGGCTCCAAAGTCTAGCAGTGTTAAATCCAGTCTACGACTTTTTATAATTTTATAACCGTATTTTAACAGCCGACCCAATTTTTGAGTTTAATCACTACAAATGTTTAACTCCGTTGTCTTGTAATTCGGAAACTGAAAATTTACCATGATTAGCCTGCAAGGAGAGGGGACTCTAACCCATGATCAGTCTACCGCTGAGGATATTTTACGTCGGCAATGTGGTCGGTGCAAGTCGGATGCAGATTCCAATCGACCAGATATCGCTGAAGTTCGAACCCGGTTCACCTCATTGGAAGGCGAACACTCTACCCCCTGAGCGTTCGCGGCTCCCACTGTTCAATTTTATAACCGTCGTTGAACAGCCGACCCAATTTCTTTCGGTTTACGACTACTAATGTTCAACTCCATAGCCTCGTAATTTTGAACTCCATTCAGAAGACAAGGAAACTCCTGTATCAGTACCCCCAGAGGTATGATTTGCTATGGGAACATGGAGGACTTTGCGACTCGACAGATTTAACGTGCATTCGTCACCATTTTCTACACGGGAAATCTTTTGCCAACGGGGTTCGAACCCACCACCTCTTGGACATTGGCCCAAGGCCCTACCAACCAGGCTATCCCAGCCCCATTGTACATTGTACATATTCTGCGCTAGTGGTTATATAGTTTCTTCCGGTACCCTGGTTCACTCGGGGAGGGGGGATATTCTGTGGCGAATAAAATCTTCGCCAAGCCGACATAAAAAATAATGCAACCCTGGAACAGAACACCAGAACGTTTTTTGCAGTGTGGCGGTATACACCTAAAGAAATGTTAGTAAAGTTTTGTTTTCATCCAAGACTGTAATTTTTTCTTCAAAAGAGTAAAATGCTCATTTTATTAAATCTTCGGACGGTCTAATATGGATAATCAAATAATTACTCCATACTATAAATGACATGAACTTAATAATTAATATAAATGGAGGAAGATAATTGGCTAAGCTATTCAGGGAATTTTTATGCCAGTGGCAGAATCAATTTGAAGTTTTTTTTTATATTTCTAGTAGTTTCCTATATTGCTAACAAATTTTAAAAGAAGGAGTATTTTCGCTAGTTATTATACTTGCACAAAATAAATTACTTTTTCGGTGAAACTGCTACTAAACTGCCTCCAAAGTCAAAATAATTGTAAACAAATTTATCATTACCGAAAAAAAAAGAATTATCACCGACGAGGGTGAAAGAAAAACATACCACCATCGTAAATCGACTAATTTTTTTCCTTCTTAAAAAGCTAAAAAAAATTTTTATTTAATTTTCTTTTTTTTTGGTTAAAAAATAAGAGTTGAAGAAAAAAACATTATTTTTTTCTTCGGATGAAAAGATAAATTGAGAATTGGTGGTCGGGAGTAACAAAAAAAAGGAAATCTTTTATAATATGGGAAGGAAAATAAGAAGTTAAGAAAAATAAGGAAAAGTGAGGAAAAAAGGAAAGAAATGTGGAGTTCCTTCTTATTGATCCGCCTTCTTTTTTTGAGAACTGCGGAATCCGGAAAATATGAACTTCAAATGATTCCAATTTTTCTTCTCCTCGAAAACATATTGCTATCTTTTCTGTGGTATTTTGCATTTTACAAAGTCTCTTCAAACAAGAGGAGTTTTTTCCTATTTTTTTTTTAAAACTATTCTTTTAAGATATGCGACGAAGTTATTTTTCAAATAAGTATTTCTTTGCTTAAATGAATTTTAGTTGTCGCGTGTTTTATTACTACAAATAGGTATGTGGATTTCAAATCAATCAAAATAACAAGATTGACGAAACATTTCAAATGCGAAAGGTAAAAAAAAAAATAGAACATTTAGATAATTGAATAACTATAATAATAAGAGGAGGACTTATTTAGTTTAGGAGATACGTTTCAAAAATGAATTTTCTTATTGGTTTAGCTATAGCCTTTTATAACTATCGTTTAACAGCAGACCCAATTTTTTGGGTTTACGGCTACTAACGTTCAACTTCGTAGCCTTGTAATCTTGAACCCGATCCAGAAGACGAGGGAACTTTTGGATTAATTATTTAGAGAGATTTTGCCTTCATGGAAGACTTTTTTTATGGAAATAAATAACCCGTATAAGCATGCCCCCCCCGTATACATAATAACCCGTATACATGGAGAGGAAAACCACAAAAACCGCCCTCAGTAAGCCTGACGGCAAGAGGACTCATGATTCGTCTACCACTGAGTATAATTTACGCCAATACTGTTGGCGGTGCGAGCTAATCCAGAAGACAAGGAAACTCCTGAATCAGTACCCCCAGAGGTATTATTTGTTATGGGAACGTGGCGGACTTTGTGACTCGACGGATTTAACGTGCATCAGTACCCACTTACTACACGGGGAGTCTTCAGCCTGCGAGGATCGAACAAACGACCGCTTTGGCCCAGTGCTCTACCAAAATATAATAGAAACTTAAACTCTTTAAAATAAATCATTCTATAAACAAAAACTCATGCATCATTCTGAATATAAAAAATCATATTATATTTAAACTGCTCTATTTAATTATTTCGAATAAAATTTCAATTATTTTTCATATTTGATAAAATAATATAAATTCTGTTACAACATAACATAAATGAAATTAGAATTAAACTTTTATAACAGATACTATCTAGATTCTACAAGTCAAACAAAACAATATACTGATCGTAATCTTTCGATTATTCCGCGGAGGGAAATGGAATAAACGAACCATGCTAAAGTAAACTCATTAGAGATGGAATATTATTTGATATTTACGAACGTCTCAGAACATGGTAGTATATTTAATCACGATTTCTGAGAAAACTCATTTTCTATACTTTTATGCTGTTTATAATTTAATCCTTTGCATTTCTAGGGAAATTTCCTCGGGTTGCTTTGAAATTATTTTCCGTATTTCACGCAGATGCTGTTTATGTATGTACATTAAAATTAAAATCAGATATGATAGATAAATATTCTGAAAATATAATTTGCTGCCTTTATTTTATGTATTTTTTGTCTATACTCTATTAAGACCGTTAACTTATATGGTCACCTTCTTCTCTGAGAAAAGATCAACGTGTCTACAATTGCAAAAAACTTCTAACTGTTAAGACTGTTATTATATGCAGTTCCTGGCCAAATTATTAATTATTAAGTCACTCTAAGATTCTATGTAAAATCTTAATTAGCAGGTGATACTATTCAGATTTATTGTTTTTTATGTGACTGTTATGTGCATTTGTTTACGTTAGTGTATCAATTGGTTAACATTGTAATGCAATACGGTGAAAATAAATACAAATAAGAAGCATATAAGAAATCTCCTGCATAAAAACCCATCACATGTAAGTTAAAATATAAAAGTATTGCAGATAAACTAGTGCAAAACATGTCATTATTAAAAAACTGGAGAACGTCTAACAATTTGATCTATTTATTACAATATAATAATATAATACCTGATATAATAAAGATTTTATATTTATATAATATATCGTCCAATTTATCCAATCGTTGAATTTATATTATAAATCGCCTATTTTAACCAACTGATACACGAACGTAAACAAGTGCAAACCGGTTTCAGTCGCGTAAAAACAAAAAAGCTGTATACAGTATCACCTGATAAATAAGATTTTACTTAGAATCTTACAGTGCGTCTAATAATTTGATCAGGGACTGTATGTTTTTAGGCAAGGTAAGAAATATGAAAAGTATTGCATACTTTCCCTAGATATTATATATAATACCTAGGGATTCTATAGAATAACAAATGCTATTTAAGCGAAGTATGAAGAAAACGTCCTGATGAGGTTGTTATGTAAAAGATGTGCATTTCTCAAAAATGAAAATGTTATTCTGAAAAAAGTAATGAGAGTGCCATTAAAACTNATTTGGATAAATTAGACGATATATAATATAAATTTGACGATAGGATAAATTAGACGATGTATTATATAAATATAGAATATTTATTGTATCAGGCATTATATTAGTATATTATGAAAATTAGATCAAATTATTAGACACTTTGTAGTTTTTTAATAATTACATGATTTGAGCGAGTTAATATGAAATACTTTTATATTTAAACATACATGTAATAGGTTTTTAATCAGGAGATTTTTTATATACTTCCTATTTGTATTTATTTTTAACGTATTGAATTACAATGTTAACCAATTGATACAGGAGCGTAAACAAGTGCAAACCGGTTTCAGTCGCGTAAAAACAACAAAGCTGAATATAGTATCACCTGATATGTAAGATTTTACTTAGAATCTTATAGTGCGTCTAATAATTTGACCAGGGACTGAACATAGTTTCCTATCTCATTTCGAGGATGCATACTGTATTCCCTTTACCAGGTTGGTACAGCATGAAACTACGGGGACAAAGGTCTCTGGTTGGATCCAAGTCGGTGTCAAAGAGAATTTGGAAACCACGAATAATAATAAACACGTAACTCTCACATTCCATGACAGATGGCAGCACTACACTATTTTGCCTCTTTTTAACGGTTCATCTTGATTCGATTACAAAGCAACTAAATCTCAGAAAGTGTCAAAACCAAAACTGAAGATACCTCTCATTAGCGAAATGTTTGATTGCCATATATTTTATGAGAAAAAAAATTCTATCAGATCAGTATTTTTTAGGGTCACGTTAGCTTTACGCGCAAAATTAATTTTTACGCTCAGAAATTGGAACATCTTTTAACTGTCACTGATAGCTGTAATCTACGGGAATTTTTTTTTTTTTGTGCGTGTTGAAAGAATTTTAATGTCATGCAAGAAAAAAAAAATCATAATTTCATGAATTATAGCAGCCTTTCCTCATGAAAGGACTGCTTTTTCTTTTATCATTTTAGGAAATAATAATGTAATAAGAGCTGTTTTTTTTTTTCAACAATGCCTCTCCATAAATAACAACAGCTTTTCCTTGCGAAATCACTTTTGTATTTTATTGCCTCAGAAAATATTATTATACTAGTAATCGTTTTCTTCAATTTCAATTTATGAATAATAGTTTTTTTACTTAAAATATCCTTTTTTATTGACTTACGTAAATGATAATATAGATCGTAACATAGTAATAATAATATTATAGTTTTAATTAATTTTTTTATAAATATTACTTAACGTGTAAAAATAGGTTTTTTGGCCCTCAGCTCTGTTAATGATTTTCAATCATTTTTTTTTTTTTAATTTCATATTTTTCAAGACAAGAAATTTTATTTTCTGAATAACGTAAAGAGTATTATAATTGTAATTATTATAATTTTTGTGCAAGTACATTTTGTTAATGCGGTAAACGTAACATAATGAACGATTACTTGAATTTAAAAAATAATCAACTGTACCTTAAAAAAAAAAGAAAACCTAAGAAATCAAAATATGAGCACAGAAATATGAAATAAAAGAAAAGAAATTTTACTCGTTAACGATTTGTAATGATAACGATAAAACAATTCAAATAGGGTCCGGTTTTTATTCTTGCTTTCAGTTTTTATATTTTAAAAAATTTCAAATTAAATGTTAAGATTAAGATCAGGAAACATTCAATCTGTTTTTTATTTCTTTAATTTTATTTATTTACTTTTTGTTTCTTTCATTAGCTTAAGCGCGAGCTATTAAAATAAAGATCTCGAGATATATAACGAAACTTTTTATAACGGTAGATAAATATTCATAATTTAAGCCGCAAAAAATAAAACTAAACAAATAAATAAAAAAAAGGTCGCAAAATTACCCACCTAAAATTGCAATAACTTTCGAACAACTTTGAATTTCGAGAAAAAAAAAGAAACTCGATTAAGTTCATAATTAAACATGACCCATTCAGCATTTTAAATTTCAACTCTTTCGTTGCTTTTCTGCGGGATACAGAGCGACCCGCGAGGTGCTATTTACTTCAAGTTAAACAGGTAATTTTCCAAAGACTTTATTATTGAATGTTAAATTTTTCTATTTTACTTTCCGTTTTTTTTCACACACCTTCGTAATTTTAAGTTATTAAATTTTACAGTTTTGGGACGGCAAAACAAAATGGCACGTGAACTAGAACTCATAAAAAAAACCGCCACGGTACTACATTTTTGAAATATAAAGTTATTTTGATTATCTATCTTATTATATAAAACGCTAATACGTATGTATTAATAAAACCGATGATATTTCTTTTCTCGCGTTGGCAACAGTTCTCATTTTTCATTGGCTCTCAGGCTTCGGCGCGCAAGAGCACGTAATAATCCTACACTTTTTTACATGTTATTAAATCAATACTCTTCTTCTTTCATACATACTCTTAATAAAGCAATAAAAAAAATACACTCTTAACAAACCAACCACTAGGTTACTTTTTAAAAAAAAAAACATCAAATCATTACTTATTATATTTATCAATAATAATCATACTCATTAATCACACAAACAATACTATAGCTAACTGGCCAATCCCTTAAGCTCAAATAAAATAACACATCAGGTTGACTTTAAACCAAAACAAAATAAACTTATCCCCTTAACTAACTACCTTTTTTGTTAAACTTCTACCCAGAAATGTGAGCGTGTAATTTATCCTTTCATGCATGAGATAAAGCTTACCTCCCTTTATTATCTTTTCAATTGTCCTCTTTGTCAGAGAATCGATGTTGAAACCACACTCTATGGTCACCGGTCACGAGGGGTAGCGCTGGCTGCCTATCGCCTCCGGCGATAATAGTCCCTTTCCAGTACCGTCTCTTCAACTCCCGTCGATGTTGTCAGTCCACCGTCACCCTTTCCTTCAGGCAATCTTTTTCACTAGGCATTTCCATAGGCATCCTTCTATCAAGATTGACTCCATGAGGCAACACTCTTTACTGGGCATTTCTCATAGTGGGCATCGGCGATGATTCCTTTCACTAGCATAGTAGTCTTCCTTCCATCCTGTCAGGCTGCGACAATTTGTGAGACATTTTGTCTCTTGGTTCGTTTTTAAAGACTCATCATTAAGGATGACCAAGGATTATTTCAATTATAGCTTATTCATTATTAAATTCTTGATTATAGAATTATTTACAGAAAAGTTACAAATAGATACATGAGCTGTTGAGTATAATGTTCTTGGAGCGCAACTGCTCCCTTTCTTTTTGTTCATACTAAATCTATCATCGTTCAATTACAACTCTACTCTTCGGCGTTCACAACTAATCTCTTCTCTAAAAAATCCTCTTTTCCATAAGAAACAGTCCTTTGCTCCCCCCCCCCAATGTAGGGGACGACACTTCCAGTGTCCTTCACCCTCTGACCCTCAGGTCAGGGGTCAATCAAATGCGTGGGAGAGGAATCAGGATCCTGACAGTGAGCATCATATGGCTAATCTATATTAATAAAACGCTAATACATTTTAATTGATAGGCTTCAGCGCGCAAGAGCACGTAGTGAGCATCATATTTCGAATCGGATGAATTCTCACCGAATTATCAAAAAAATTCTCACAAAGTTATCTTCATCGAAGCCGATGCTTTACATCCGGCGTTCAGTACTATTTCATATTGTTTTCAACACATGGTTTTAGCCCTCTGGTGGAAAAGACTTTAAAACAAAACTTACAACAGTTACGCTTGCTTTGTTTTGAAAACACCAAAGCATTCTGCCTTTTAATGATGTGTTTCTGATATAATATATATAATTCTCTTACGTGGCTCCCAAATTTTAGCTGAAGTACTTTGTACAACTAAATAAGATTCTTTTCACAACAGTTAAATATTTACTTTATTTTCTTCATTCATAGAGAAAACAGTCGGCAAAGAATTCTGTTAGGTTAAAAAACATTTCGCTAAAAAATAACGAATTATAAAAGAAATAAAAATAAACAACTTAAAAAATAGAAATGTTGTTGCCAGCCATTGAATTTTTCGAAAGTTAACTTAGCAACATAAATCAAAATGACATAGAAGCGCTAGATCAAAATTATGATACCTAAGTGCTTGACGTAACAAATCCTTCAATTCTAAAAGTGTTGTATCGCCAAATGCCCAAATTAACAATTGTGTTCTTAAAGAAATTCTATAAAAAGTTTTAAATAAAAAACCTATTTTTACAACTGTTTCTTGAAGAACTTGACTCATTGATTAAATATATTGTCTTAATTTTACAGTATTAACTTTACTTCTACTTTCATTATTGCTATGACCCTCTTTCATTACATTTTACAACTTCATGCTAAATTTGAGGACTTTAAGTTGTTTTGTGGTTGAATACTGACATTTAGAAATGTGTACATAAAAAAAATAATATTTAGAGGTTAAGAGTTGCCTCAGAAAAATTTGAATTGTTGACATTGAACTTAACAATGGAAACAATCGTTTTTGTGAAAAATTGAATTGTATTGTTGACATCAAAACTAAAAATATTGTGTTTCAACTTAACAATACTACCTTAATTTATACTTTAGAATTGCCTCGGAGAAATTTGAATTGTTAGCAATGACTTAAACAAAAAGTTTTATTTTAACTGACAAATACTATATTATAATTTTAACTTTTTCTATGACTATACTCATTTTCTTACTCTTTTCTTTGTTTTTTATACATTTTATATTTTTGTGATAAAATAAAAAACTTATAGTTGTTCTGCTTCTGAACACTGATGAAAACACAAAATGATGGGCTTCATCAACAATCAAAAATATATACATTTATTTTACAAATTCCATATTATTAAGGTGGCGCCCTTCAGAGAATTAAAAATACAAAATTATCTTCATCAAAGCCGATGCTTTACATCCGGCGTTCAGTGGCAGACTACTATTTCATATTGTTTTACAACACATGGCTTTAGCCCTCTGGTGGGAAAGACTTTAAAACAAAACTTACAACAGTTACTTTTCTCAACAACTGAAATTTAGAATAGTGTGATTAAGAAAAATATGTGAACTGTTTGCAATTTCAAATTAATATTGAAATGTACAGGTTTAGAATTTTCTACAGTGAAAAGTTTTCGGAACTTCAGTATTCAAAAAAGTATACAAAAGCTAGACGTTAAGAACGTATCCAATGAGCGAGCAAAGCGAGCATTGGATTGCGAAGCAATCCGAAATGAACTGTGAAAGCAGTTCCGGGGGTTGGTGAGCGCCAGCGAGCAGGGGGCAAAGCCTCCTAGTAGTAATATAATAACTTTACACATAATAACTTTATAATAACTTTACACATAATAACAACGCGTATAATAACTTTACACATAATAACTTTATTTGGGATTATATTAATTATAATATCCAAAATAATCCGGAAGACTGTAGTCTTATATAAAGTATTTAATTGCGTAAAACATTACCTTACAGAAACAACGGCAGTTTCAAGTAATTATTTCCGAAGAATTTAAACACTACTGTATTCAAAGCAAAACAGATTTGCTTGTTGTGACATTTTTCATAAAAATTGAATTAGTAGTATTTTAACATAAAGCTGCTTTAAATTATAGTATCTCATCCGCTTTTATGTGTAATTAAGTTTAAATTCATAGAAGTTCGTTGGGAAAGAGATTACAAGAGGGCATGTTAATGAAACATTTTACGATCTTCATAAATTTCAATAAAAGAGTTTCATTACTTTTCATGAGTGGCAACTCATTTCAATGCTTGAAAAGCATTGTGGGAAAATTTAGATGACAAGATTACAAGATAAAAGTGTCTCATTCGTTATTTGAAAACTGCGTTCGTTAAGTTTTTTTTTAGTTCCTATTTGCTCATTTTTTTAAATGTAATTAGAGATAAGGTCAAATTAATATTTAAAACGATTCAGGAATCTTTTATAGCTGAGAATTTTTATTATGGAAAGAGATGCTCAATGGATTACACGAGTCATTAATAAAGTGTCGATAATAAATTAATGAGTGGGTTTTAAATTGTAGTTTATAATGTAAATGAAATTGATTGCTTAAATTTTTTTTTATTGAGTTACATTTTTTTGAAATTGGAATGAAGTAAACCCCGCATTTTAACAAATTCTACAAAGTTATTAACTTATGTCAATAGTAAAAACACTTTACATGGAATTAAAAAATAAATAATTTGTAAAGAGTGCTTTATTGGCAGTTTTTGATTCAGTTTTGGTATTCAAATCCGACAGAGAAGTATTTTTATTTCTTATTCGTCAACTTTATTCAAAAAACAATAGTTTAAATCCCTAATAACTAATAGTAATAGCTAATAGTCAAAACGATATTTAATTTTCAAAATAGTTTAGAAGATAAATTTATAATTGGGCATTTGGTTAAATAGTTTTAATTTCAGCAAAATTAAATTCCTGCGAAATATAATCACCGTTATCGCTTTAAACATATCATATAAGTTCTTTTTAAATAAAAATGATTTTCATTTAGGTAAAATGTAATCAAAATTTATAAAAAAACTGGCTGAATAGTACGCATAGTTCTTCGTCTTATAGCAGTAGTAACTATAGTAGTTCTTCGTACGGGGGGAATAAAACAATTCAATTAATCAGTACTGACGAACACAACGAAATCACACACAAAGCTGAAAGACATATACCGACACAATTGAAGAATTTAGTGGCTGAACCAGGTAAGTGACATTTTAGGGTTAATTATGAATCAGTGAAAATCACAGAAAGTGGTTGTATAACAACAGTAGCTATATTTAATATTGCAAAAATTGTTTTTGCTTTTACTTTAATGTTAACATAGCTAATACACAAAAGGTTTTATTATGTATGCCTGATTTTATTATCAAATTCAATAGTGATAAATAAAATAAGAGGGAGAATTTTTACTCCCTTTAATTAATAGGTAATAAAATAGTTTGGAGACCACTTTCCTTCCCTTTTACCTGATTATTGCCTCTCTAAAAATGTCACTTACCTGATTTCTCCACTAAAATCTTCAATTAATACAGCTAACATAATTTCATTTTCTTCATTTATTTATTATTATTTGTTGCCTTTCTCGGGGGCTTTACGTTATTATATTTTTATAACCGTCGTTGAATAGCCGACCCAATTTCTGGTTTATGACTTCTAATGTTCAACTTAGTAACATTGTAATTTTGAACCTAATCCAGAAGACAAGAAAACTCCTGGATCAAGTATTGGGAGAAATTTCGCCTTCCTGAATGACTTTTTGATGAGACTAACCCGCATTTGCGTTACATAGTGATGAAGACCACGAGAACCTCCCACTGTTAGCCTGACGGCAACGGGACTCAAACCCATGATCTGTTTACCACTGAGGATATTTCACGTCAGCACTGTGGTTGGTGCAAGCCTGATGCAGATTCGTATTGACCAGCCATCGCTGGGATTCTGACCCGGTTCACCTCACTGGAAGTTCATCATGTCATTATATTAAACAAAACAGGGCTTTTGTAGTTTATCCCATCCTAATAGAGATTAACTGCATTTAGCATCACTTGGTGTGATGATATTGCACTCGGCCAACTTATGATAGTCAAAATTTAGGGCACCATTTGATTTTCTCCGGTTCATATCCCTTTCAAAGTAGCGTAAGATACTGGTTTCAGCAGTACCGGTATTTAAACTGCTGCAGTATTGGTGCAGTTTTAATAATCGCCTAATATATCGATATAATACTTTATAATAATATATTTGGGGCTTATTGCTTAACCCTTAATTATATGTACTCGATATATATTTAGCAGTGGCATCAAGCTTCAGTCGAATTTTTAAAAACAAATAGAATTATATGAAGACCTTGATGAGAATGACTATTCATCTTACCTATATTTACTGTTTAAACACTTATATTTTAGTGACGAAAAACGTTATTTTAATTCCAAAATATTAACCCTCTATCTCTGCTACCACTGGAAAAATATTTCTTAAAACTACGGGAAATCCGTTGTAGATCTTATTAAAACTACACCAATTATCATAGTACTAGTATATATTACCAAAATTAATCAAACTTTATCTAATTTACGACGATTTTCAACGGTTTCCATTAGCATTTTAACCGCAAACTTTGCTTTTTAGCATATAGCTTATTGTTTTACCAATATTAATTAATCACTGTTATGAATAATAATATTCCTATAATGAATAATTAAATTAACACAACCAAATTATCAGACGTATTGCAAGATTCTATGTAAAATCCTAATTTTCTTGTGATGCTATGCAGCCAGGGCCGGATTAACCTATAGGCACACTAGGCACTTGCCTAGGGCCTACGAAAAACTTGGGAGAAAAAAATTTGTTGACAAAAAAAATTTATCTTTAAAAACAACAAGTGTATTTCGCACAAAATTATGAAGATGCAAATAAAAATATAATATTTTAAACAATGAATGCAAATCCAATTGCTGACTATAATTCATGATCCTGAAAAATATATATAAAAAACATTGGTCAATTGCTAACATGACTCATTTGAAAAAACGTGACTAACATTTTATTAAAATAGTATTAAATCATTTTTTTTCTATTAGTAAACATTTAACCTACCTTGCAAATTTATTTATAAATAATTTCAAAAGATTTACTTTTGACAATGTTAATTTCCTTCACTTAGTTATCATAGTAGTATCATGAAAACTATGAAGCTATTTGTAGTATAAATATTTCTTGTAATTAATCTCACTATCAATTTCACTGTTTTCTTTGCTGATTTGTTGTTGTATTGTTGACGTGAAGTGTTTACACAGTTATCGATCGAACTAATCATAATGGTATTATCGATATCAACTGCAATATCGGCAGTATGTCGGTATTGCA
>NC_092211.1:10474920-10481891 GCF_043381705.1 Parasteatoda tepidariorum
GCTAAAAATGTCACATGCCAAATCTAGCTGAGATGGCTCAACATATAGCGCTTTTAAAAACGGAAACTGAAATAACCAGAGAGAGCATAAGCTAGGCAGAAGTGAGTAGTCTTTGTCGATAGATCTCTATTTTAGTATTTGGTAGAAAGCGCTTTTTTTTCACGAATATATATATTACGAATTTATTTGACGATTTTTAATTTATATTACAAATTTATTTGTTTTACTAGAATTTATTTGTTTATGCAGGTTTTTCCATTGCAATTCACTTATTTCAATTTTTAATAGGCTTAATTATAGCCAAAATTTTAACCTTTTTAAAGAGATAACAGTTTTAGAAATTTTATCTTAAGATTTTATACTATAGCACATTTCTAATAGGTTTAACGAATTACTTTCGAATTCAAATTGAATTCAATAATTTATTTGAATTCAAATTTATTTTAATGACTTAGTATTTACTAAAAAAATGTAATTTTTTTTTAAAAAAAAAAGTTGTTGTACGGATTTGAATGACTGTTTTGAATTCGTAGAATTTTGTGCATTTGCAATGTATCTAAGTTAGTAGCGCAAACCATATGAAATTGCGTAGCAATTTTCGGGGGTTGGCGAGCGTCAGCAAGCACGTGGCGCAGCCCTCTAGTAGTTTTTAAAAGCTAAGTATTAACCATTGTTTCAACACGCTTATTGTTTCATAAACTTGTGTTCCAATGATTAAACACAATATTAAATCTAAGTCATTGTTTAAACGCTGAATGTAAACCATTGTATAATTTTTAATTTTAAGACGTAACTTAGATCGTAAAAACTATATAACTTATTCCTTTCCGTAAACATTATTTTCGTTTGTAAACTGAAACTTTATTTTAACAAGGAGTATTAAATTTAATTATAATTTTACTGCTTAATTTAACGTCTCAGAATAAGGTATAAAATCAAATTTTCAACACGTATGTGAAAAATTTTACTATATATAAAAATATAATGATGGCTGTCGCAGTTTTCCATTGTTGTCCGCATTTTTATTGGCTGAAAAATCACATGGTACGATCCAGTTTTTCCTCATTCATTTCCATATTGTTTTGGTTGTCATCAGCATAAAATTAATGAAAGTCATGAAGGTGTTGTTTTTCTATAAATAGTTTTGTATCCCTTATTTAAAGTTATTTTCTTCTACTGCTATTATTACGCTTTTAATTCAAGAGTTTAAAAACTAAGAGAATTGTTGAGATTTGTTTAATGCAATTTTGCCTTACATTTTAAGATAAAGTTGTTTAGAAAGGTAGTCTAATCTTATTAACTGTCTTACAATGATTATTTTTGTGCAAATAACATTTATATACTGTTATAAATTACAGTTAAAGAGATCTGTTAAATGATTTAGAACTTAACTATCAGCTTCATGCACAATGAGATGCGAGCAAAAATAGTATTTAATATATCCGCCCATTTATTAAACGAAAATATTGAATCAAATCTCATCAGATTTGTTTGAACACTATAATGTTAGAACAATATAAATGTTATTTTAAAAAATGATTACTTAGAAAAATTAATTCTGTTCAACAATAGAATTAAATATTTATAATACTAATAGATAATAATATTTGAACGGGGGAAGTGGTGGCACAAGTGTTGTTGTTGTAGTTCATTTACGTCGCACTACAGCTGCACAATGGGCTATTGGCGACGATCTGGGAAACATCCCAGAGGATGATCCGAATACATACCATCGCAATTTTAATCCTCTACAGATGGGTATGGCACCCCCTTTTCGTTAGCCCGACGACCTGCACACGAAGTCGAGCACTTCTCGGTAGAACAGTTTAGCGAGGACCCATACCGCACACCCTCGGTTCCTAGGCGCACTGATGCAAGTGGTCACCCATCCGCACACTGACAGCAGCCAGTGATGCTTGACTTCAGTCATCTGCTGGGAACCGTGTCTTGACGATCAGTCCACTGCGGGACAGGCACAAGTAAGCAAAAGTTCGTAAGAGTAATAGCGTAAGCAGAATTCCTTTTATAACATATATATTAAATGAATGGTTTTAACTTTATTAGAAAAACTGTTTTCTGCCAATAAACAGCAATTATTACGAAACAGTCACCGGGATTGGTGAACAGCAGCAAGCAGGGGGCTTAGCCACCTAGCAAATAAATAAATAAATTTATTCGAAAGATAAAATAAAAAACGCAGCACCAAAAGAAAGATTTCAAGAACATTATTAAAGAAAAACTTTGAGCAAAGAAAAGAATCTTATTTATGATATTTTTTCAAAGCAACTCGATTATAAAAAAAAAAGAAGAAAATATTCTGATAGGTTTTTTGCGTTTATGACTTTTTCTTTCAGTATCTTATTTCTTGCATCATTATCAGAGAGGAGAAGATTCCGGATGGCATTAATGTTTACGTATCTCCACTCAATATAAAAGTAATTTATTCTTTTTTAAAATTTGCTGAGAAGGATCTTGCATCGAGATAAGTTTATGATTCATAGCAACCGTAATGATTATGCAAATTGATGTATCGTAATCGCGATAACTGAAAAACGATGCTTTTGAAGATATCATGATAATAATACTTTGTCCTAATTTATGCTGAATAAGGTCTTTATCTTTATTTTCTTAAAAAAAAATAAGAATGGAATTTTTGACTCTGTAAACGTTGCATTTGCTTTATAAAGGAATAAATTAACTTTTTATTCTGAAAAGTTAGGATTAGAGCAAACTACCCTTGATCTGATTTCTTGTTTATCCTACTGTATTCTTTTTTATACAATAAGCTTAGTATCACTTAGATCTTATGATCATATTTTTCCGATCTAAAATGCCATTTTAATGGTTTAACAAAAAAACCGTCAATTTGACGGTTTTTAAATTTATTTCTTAAAAATTATTAATTAAAAATTATATATTTCTTTGGAATTTATTGACGACTTTTTATGAGATATTAGCACAGTTTGCACAAAAAGTAAGAAATAAAGTATTGCGTGAAACTTATAAAAAAATCGTATTTATATAGTCTCAACTAATTTGCAGGTCTTACAGTCATTTTATTGTAAAGTTTACTGTAGAATTTATTGCAAAAGTTTCTTATAAAATTTCGAAAGAAAGTAAATCAGTGGTTTATTTGGTGCTATTATTGTTACTCAAAAGTCTGCAACTACGTAATTCCATTTCAGTTGGCTACGTCTTGACCAAAAAAATTATTTTTCATTCTAGCTTAACAACTAATAATTTTGAAGTAATTGTTGAATCTGAATTTTTTTATTATTGGGTCGTACTCCTTTTTCTATCTGCGTAATTTCAAGTTTCTAAGTGTTATAGATTTAGTTCAAGTTAGTTCTGAACAAATAAAAGGTGAAAAAATCGCAAAAAACAAACATTTAAAATAAAAATAACTTTCTACCAATTTAGAATTTCGATAAAAACTGGGTGTTAAATTTATAAGCAACTATGGCCTTTTTAACGTTCCAAATTTCAACTTTTATTTGCATTTCTGCGGCATGTAGAGCGATCCGAATGGTATTTTTTCCTACAAGTTTAACCTTTAATAATTTTGAACTAGTTATTGAATGTTACGTTTATTTTTATTCCATTGCACTCTCTGTGCTCCGCATCTGTGAATTTCATATTTTCAAGTTACATTGTTACAAAAAGTAAACGTTAAGTTGATCATCCAAAACAGCGGTGGCAGTACTTACGATCTAATAATATAGAAAAGATTAAATTAAATTATAGCTGAGATAAATTATTTGAATGGAATCATCTCTTGTAAAACAGCATTCATTTAAAGTCAAATAAACCAGAATAAAAAATGTCTCGTCATGTCTAATATTTTTTTGAAAAAAAAAGCCTTCAATAATTTTTTTCCGAATTTTTTTGAAGAAAAAGCCTTCAATAATTTTTTCCCGAATTTTTTTGAAGAAAAAGCCTTCAATATTTTTTTTCCGAATTTTTTTGAAGAAAAAGCCTTCAATAATTTTTTTCCGAATTTTTGAACCAAATTTTCGATTAGAGGGTCATTTGAAATTTGAGTCAATATAAGAAAAGGGCAGACGATGACTTATGCCTTTATTTTTATTTATGACCCAATTTTCTTAATTTTGGCGTCATTAGAAAGAAAAAAATTTAAACTGTAAATATTTATATATAGTAGCTGGCCAAATTATTAGACGCACTATAAGATGTTATGCAAAATCTTAATTATCAGGTGATACTTTACAGCTTTATTGTTTTTGACGCCACTGAAACCGGTTTGCACTTGTTTACGTTCGTGCATCAATTGGTTAAATTAGACGATATATATTATATAATGTAGATCATTGGATACTTTAGGCCAGAGGTCGCCAAAGTGGTCTATGTAGACCCCACGGGTCTATTTAACAAAAGCGGGGGTCGATCTGAGACAGGGGGGCGAATGGGGGTCGATCCGAATCGGAAGGGTCGATTGGGCGTCGAAAAAAAAACAGTTCTCAATACGCAAATCACACATACCTAATTAAGTATGTAAAATTTGCGAATTTTTTTTTTATAATTCACTCAATATCAGTTTCTTTATTAAACATAAATTAATAAACGTATATTTATTGGGGTGAAGCAAGTATTTACGTACCACCGCGCAGTGGCACGAACTCAGCGCAGTTTATAAGTCATATGCAGATGTGCGCTTGTCCAAATGTTACGTGTGACGAGCATCGACGTTAAAAATGCAAATATCATACGCAGTTTCAGCTATCTTTGCAAACTGTGTTGAATATTTACAGTGTCATTATTAAAACTTTTATAGTTTTGGATAATTAGTTATTGTTTCGATAAAACCATTCGTTTGGTTTAGATATCAATTTTAATTATCAATGCACAAAAAAGAAGGTAAGCATTAATAATATGGATTAGTACAGCCCGCGACAAAACTATAGCACACTTTGTATTTTTTTACGAAAATTACAAAATTGACCAATTTTGACGAAAATTAAAATTGACCAATTTTGAACCCAATATAGCGAACCTTGCAAAAAAACACCAGGCACACCCATCTCATTGATCAAGAAGCAGTAAATCTTTAGTTACTTTACTTATTATATCTACTTATGCATAATTACTTATTATTTAATAATAAGGTATTTAAATTTCAATATTAATATATTTTTCATAAAACTATTGTTACACAATGTACTATTACTTTAATAAATGTTTAAAATCATAAAATAAATGTACAAACACAGTATCTAATAGAGTTTTATTTTAATTAACAGAAAATTACTTTTGTGGGGGTCGATGGAGATTTCGAAAAATTATATAGGGGTCGATGATCAAAAAAGTTTGGCGACCCCTGCTTTAGACGATATATAAAATAAATATAATAATTACGTGGTTTGCACGAGTTTATAGGCAATACTTTTATATTTAAACACACATGCAATGGGTTTTTATTCAGGAGAAGTTTTACTTACTTCCTATTTATATTTATTTTTAACGTATTGCATTACAATGCTAACCAATGGATACACGAACGTAAATAAGTGAAAACCGGTTACAGCTGAGTAAAAGCAATAAAGCTGTATAATATTACCTGATAATTAAGATTTCAGATAGAATGATTTCGCCAGAGACTGTAAGTGTAGAATAAATACATAAAAAGTAATGTATTCAATTTAAATCAACACTTTACCAATTAGGTGAAACATCAAAATAAAGTTCAAACAGACAAAGTTACGTCGAAAACAAAAATTTGTTTTGAAAACATTGTTGAACCATGATTAAGTGCTTAATTTGTATCAAATTACGCCCTCGTCTTCTTAACGCCCTTGTTCCTTCTTATTTCGCTGAATAATCAACGCCTCTCTCCCTGTAATTTGTGTTCAGTGTAATTAACTCATCTAGAAATTAAATCCAGGTGGGAAAGAGTTTGAAATCGATTGTTTTTAATCTTGCGTGCTAATGGTTCATTTTCTTAAATTACCTTTCTAATTTGCTTTGAACAGTAATGAATGTTTGGAAGAAATTTATAAATTGCTATCAAAAGTTTTTGAAAGTTTAAACTGGTGGGTACTTATCAGTAATCGCTTCGTGAAAGGTTTCCTTATTGTGTGATAAATATAGTAATTTTATGTTTATCTTAGAATATTAAAGAATAATCATTTTAAAGCAATAATTTTTTTTAAACAATAACATAAAATATTTAAAATTTGGTGATTAATTCATAAAAATCAACTATGAACTTTTCATTCTAAACACCCCTCAAAAGGCGCTTTTAAGAAAATGGACACAGCTTGAAATGTGCGTTTAAGGAAAGGGACATAGCATTGGTTCAGAACCCAAACAAAGAGTTTCACATAAGTGTCAAACCAAGGATAATTAATATATATATATATATATATATATATATATACACTGGTTATCATAAATTAAGGAAAATTCACAAAAATCGCGATAACTCAAGAAATTACACATGGAATTTTATGAAACTTACCCACAATATACAACACATAGTAAGGTATTAAACAACATAAAAAGAAATTATCAGACATTAATAGTAGTATAGAAATTAGCACATGTATAAAATAAACAAATTGGAAGTATCGGTTTGCAATAGAAAAAGTACCTTTAATATGGAATATGATTGCCTCTAGAAGCAATACAGCACAAACAGCGATGTGTGATGCTTTCAATTATGCGGTCTATCAGTTCAATAGGAAGTGAGAGCCATTGCTCTTGTAAAGCAGTTGCAAGCGTGGCAAGGGTCTGAGGGGGCGGATTGATGGCAGATACACGCCTCCCTAGAGCATCCCAAACGTGCTCGATAGGATTCAAGTCCGGGGATCGAGCTGGCCACTCCATGCGAGTAATTGTTTCCTGTTGAAGATAATCATCAACAATGCGAGCTCTGTGTGGTCTTGCATTATCGTCCTGTAACAGGAAGCAATCACCAATTGCCCCGGCATATGGGCGCACATAAGCATCAAGGA
>NC_092211.1:10482101-10484133 GCF_043381705.1 Parasteatoda tepidariorum
CCCCTTTCACATATATATATACAGTCCCAGGTCATATTATTGAACGCAATTTAAGAATCTATGTAAAATCTTAATTGTCAGGTGATACTATACCGCATTTTCGTTTTTATATGACTGAAACCGGTTTGTACTTGCTTACGTTCGTGTATCAGTTGGTTAACATTGTAATGCAATACGTTAAAAATAAATACAAATGGGAGGTATATAAAAAAATCTCCTGAATAAAAACCCATTACATGTATTTTTAACTGTATAAGTATTGCCTCTAAACACGAGCAAATCATGTCATTATTAAAACACTACATTGAGTTGAATAATTTGGTCTAATTATTATGATACACTAATATAATACCTGATATAATAAATGTTCTATATTTACATAATATATAGTCTAATTTATCCTATCGTCGAATTTATATTATCCATCGTCTAATTTAACCCATATATACACGAACGTAAACAAGTGCAAATCGAATTCAGTCCCGCTGCTGTATTGTATAGCTGTATTGCTGTATTGTATAGTATCTCCAGATAATTAAGATTTTGCATAGACTCTTACAGTGTGTCAAATAATTTGGTGAGGGACTGTATATGTATATATAACGTCGTTGTCGATTGGAAGGATTAAAACAGGTTTTAGGCTGGGAAGGAGGGTACAAAATTTATTTATTAATTTTCAGACAGGGCAGTCATGAAAGTCAACACCAAAAGTTGCGCTCCTCGGTTATATGCTAGGGAAAATCTAGCAAAGTAAAATCCATAAATGTCTCTATTTAGAAAAAAGAGGGAAATCTTAGAAATTACTATTGGTTTATCAAATTGGTCGAGTGATTCCCACGAAGATTAAAGGGGAAAATGTTATGATTTTAATCTATGCATAGTTGAGCCAAAAATAGATTTAAGGACAGGATGTGAATTTAAAAGTGTGAGAAAGCATTTCGATTTGAATAATAAATTAGTAAAAAATTAGGAGTTGTTTTATAGCGAAGAAACTAACATAAAAAGATTAATTGAAGCTTTTTATGTCTCTCTCTCTCTCTCACACACACACGCACGCACATATATATATATGTAATACAAAAATTAAATACTTTTGTATTAATAAAAGAATTAAAACTCTTTCGTTTTCATAAAATGTCTTTGTTATAGAATAAGTGTAGAGAGATTCTATTTTGGGAATTCAAGGCTGAAAACATACCATTGAAATATAAATAGATTTATATTTCAAAGGAAGAGTTATTTTTAGAATCGTTCCCTTTTTCACTTCCATATAAGGAAGCAGAAATGATTTGCCTTAATGCGTAAGGTTACAAGGAGTGTACGAAGTGTGCCTTTTTACCTCAAATCTACGTAAGAACGCATAGTTTTGCGTGTCCTTTTCATCATGATGTGATCCTGATAAGCCGTTCCGGATTTGTCCGGAGGAGTCTTGTCCACTCCCCCTCCTTTGCAGGAGTGGGGACGTGAATTGTTAGCAATACCAGCCTACATTTAAATAAACCTGTTCAGAACGTCTGATGGCTTAAAACTGCAATTATTTCAAGCTAAATACAACACTGATAACAGGGTTGTAGCCCTGTTATTACATATATATAATAATAAAAAATCCGAAGAAAGAAAAAAAGAAGGATAAATTTTTTTCATAAAATTCGGAAAATAAGAGATATAATCTTTTTATCGGCCCACACGATTATATCCGCAAAAAAGAGTGCTTTCTAACATTGCATCAATATAGCCAAAGCAAAATATATCCATACAATAGTGTGAAGAGCACTCAAAAATATTTTACAAAAATTACAGCAAATAAAATAGGACACAATAAGTAAAAATAACACGTAAAAACAGAAAATAAAATATAAAGAAAAAACAGAATAAAACATAAAACATAATCTATAAAGCGAGTAGCGAATTCAAATGAACTTACATGAACGGGAAATTTTTCAAGAATGATTTAAAATATTTTCGTAACAAGATTGCCAGATTGCAAAATATGAAAGCAAAAGCGCAAATTGAGCGTAACTAGAGGAGTTTT
>NC_092211.1:10485329-10508062 GCF_043381705.1 Parasteatoda tepidariorum
TTATACTATAGCACATTTCTAATAGGTTTAACGAATTACATGTCATTTATTTGAATTCAAATTTATTTTAATGACTTAGTATTTACGAAAAAGATGCATTTTTTTAAAAAAAAGAAGTTGTTATATGGATTTGAATGATTGTTTTGAATTCTTAGAATTTTGTGCATTTGCAATGTATCTAAGTTAGTAGCGAGCGAAGCCAGCTTAAGATTTCGTAGCAACTTTCGGGGATTGGCGAGCGTTTAAACATACATGTAATGGATTTTTGTTCAGGAGATTTTTTTATATACTTCCTATTTGTATTTATTTTTAACGTATTGCATTACAATGTTAACCCATTGATACACGAAGGTAAACAAGTGCAAACCGGTTTCAGTCCCCTAAAAACAATAAAGCTGTATAGTATCACCTGATAATTAAGATATTACATAGAATCTTATAGTGTGTCTAATAATTTGGCCATAGGACTGTATATCAACGTTCTGAGTTACATGTAAAATCCATTGAAAAATGAGATATAAACGAATATTTAATGAGAAAAATATACAGCTTTTGCTTGTAATACACATCTGTTTAAAAGCATGTAGTTAAACTAATTGAAAATAATGTAAATTTATGTTTATTCACAAAAACTCAATTTCAAAAAGTCCAATAAAGAAATGGAATTTAGTAATAACATTTAAATATTTGGAACCTTTCCGATTCGCATAAAATTTATGGCTTTCTCAATTTTTATGATTCCTTTCGGAGAATTTCTCCTTCTTTAACTCAATGAAAACATTAAATTTTCAAAACAGCCGGAAGAAAAAATACATTAACTTATTCCTTTAATAATTTCAACACAAAGTCAAAATAAAAAATCATATCTAAATAAAATATACTTTATTTTTTTTTAAAATAACAAGATCTAATGCCTTTCTTAAAGCTAAGCATTGGCTCGTTTTATTTTATTCGTAATAAAACTAATGCTCTTCGATTGGAAGGGGGTTTTTCGATCTTTTTTATAAGTACTTTAATAAATTATTTTGTTCCTATTTTTGAAAATGAGGGAAGCATTGGAATTCGACATACCTAAGAGAATAAAACGATTTTTTAAGCTAAAAAACATTCAACTAAGAGAAGTAACTTGGTTAAATACTAATGTAAGTGCCATTAAAGGATTAAAAATGAGAGAACAAAAAGAATGTTTAGCAGATAAATTGGAAAAAAAAGTGTTATATACTTTTATATGACTAAGCGGATTTTTACTTTTATCTTGATTGCGTCTGTTTGTCAGATTCAGATTTTTCAAAATTAAATAAATGTAGTTTGAAAAGTTTTTTTTTCTCACTGCTTTAACGAAAGTAGGAATATTCTTATTGGCTAAAGGATTTTAATCGGAAATTAGAATTCTTTAAAACCATTATTTAACATTCCAATGAATAGCAATTAAGTTTTTCTTATTTTTCAAAGTGATGAATAAAAACAATATAGCTACTTCTAGTTCTGTTGTGCGACAATTTACAGGAAATATTTTTGTGACAATTACCGAATCATGTAAAGCAAGTCTCCGGTATTAAAAACACACGGAATTTTTTTTAAGTTGAAAGAAAAACAAAAAATTAAAATGTTAATAAATACTTTGTTATAAATTTCATAATTTACTTCAAAATTGATAATTTACATACACGGGTTAAAAAACAAAATTTTTATAAAAAATGAAAATTTGAAATTACAATTTTCCTCTCTGTCTCTTTTAAAACAATCTTGCTTTTGATTTATTATTGTTTAATCAGAACTGAAAACTATGTAAATTTTTTTAACGCAATACACAAAAGAAACTGAGTTTGTTAATAGACATTGCGTACTCCTAGATATTTTCCAAAATGTTTATGCATTTTAAGACGGGAGCGTGTAACGTAAATAAAGCTTTTTTTCTGTTCCTTTTTAAGAAAATCCATTAATCAGGAATCTTTCCCTTAGTATCACATTTAAATCATCCCCATTTTCTTCAAGGTCCTTGTCTATAAAAAGCAACGCTCGCCCCAAAGTAATTAGTTGCTAAAAAGGGACGCTGCTTTTTATAGCTTCCCTTTTTCATTTCTCCGTTTAATTCCCTCTGAAAACTAATAATGTCCATGAATACGGCTTAACTATTAATGCTGTCGCCCTGTCAAGTTTAATAAGACCTCATAAAGAGTTCTATTTTGGTGAAAATAGGAACGAAATAGTTAATTTACGGGTATAATTAATAAGCCTTACAATGTATCTTTTATGATTTACTTTATATATATATATTTATATATTTATATACATATNGTAGGGATATATATATATATAAAGTTCAATTAATCAAGATCAGTCGACATCAGTCGTTGAACAGTTGACCCAATTTTTGGGTTCACGACTACTAATGTTCAACTCCTTAGCCTTGTAATTTTGAACCCAATCCAGAAGACAAGGGAACTCCTGGATCGAGTAATGGGAGAGAGAAAGTGGCCTTTGTGGAGGACTTTTTGATGGAACTAATCCGCATTTGCATTACGTGGAGAGGAAAACCACGAAAACCTCCCTCGCTTAGTCTGACGGTATGTGGACTGTAACCCATGATCTGTCCATCACTAAGGATATTTTACGCCAGCACTGTTGTCGGCACAAGCCGGCTACCAAATTCGTATCGACCAGCCATTACTGGGATTCGAACCCGGTTCACCTCATTGGAAGGCGAACGCTCTATCCTCTGAGCAATCACGGCTCTCAATACACTGTATTATATTTTAGTGCTTTTTTAACACCAAAAAATATAGTAACTACTTTACACCAAAGAACCAATGGAAATTCTTGGTGTAGTCAAACGTCAAGAACGTTCTTATACACTAATCGTTGCAAGCTGTCAGTTTGGTATTTCTTGCAACCAAAATTTATAATAATAATAAGACTAATTATTATAATATAACAATAATAATGACTCACAGAAGAGTCAGTAAAGTAATTATTTTAATTAAGTAATTTAAAGTAAGCAAACTTAGTTAAATTTGTAAGTCAAACATACGCGTAGTTCTGAGAGGTTATTAAAATAAATTCGAATTAGGCTTAGCAGAATAAAAGATGATAGAAATTTAAAATCATAAAATTTAATATTATGAAATTATTTGATGAAACAGAGATTTAAAAATTAAATTTCAATTATCCGTATTGCACAACTAAAAACATACATAAATTTTAACACCAATACGGTTAATCTTTGTTGCTGTTGATATACAGTGAGCAAAAAATACTGACCACCCTAAATAACTTCTGATCTAAATTTTCACGTTCTATGGTTCAATCTTACGGACTTGATGGGGTGATCTCAAATATGCTAATTAATAAGTACAAATGATATTTTCAGTTACGAAATCAGACACAAAAACGTACTTTCTCTGAATAAACATATTTTTTTATTCTGACGAACTCAGATTTCTGACCCCCAAAATATAGGTGGTAGATGCATTCTGGGAAATAGGGTCTCAATAATTTAGTCAGGAGAGCGCTTCAAAGTTTGGACCCCTTAATGTTAATAATTTTACTTTTTGCTTATTTCACTACAACTCGAGAACATTTTAAGCGAATTGAAAATTTTTTGCTCACAATTATAAAATTCGTTTAACCTAGGATAATTCCATACAAACATTCCATACCTTATTAAATAGCATATTTGAGGTCACCAATTCGAGCCATTAAGTTGGAGTCCTAGATCGCGAAAATCCGATCATTAGATTAAAAGTTATTCAGGGTGTTCTATTTTTTGGTGCAGTGTATAGCATTATGCATAACAACAAACTCCTGCCACTTCGTACTCGATAGTTTACAATTTACTCACGATATCCAAAGTATTGGTTTGGAATTTGTTTTTTTCGTGAACGGAAATAATGGTGCGAATGCGTATGAGTTATGGTATAAGAATTATTCCATTTGTGTTTAAATGTACACTTTTTACGAACGTAAACAAATTTGTAAGAACGCTTTATATGCTGTCAATTTGAAATAAAATGTTCTTTCGCAGAAGTTTTTGAGTTGTTCAATGCCGAAATCGGAGGGCTGTTGCAACAATAGTTTTTAAAGCGCATAATTGCCATTCTCAAATATTCTTTATAGAAACTTCGTTAGAAAACTATTAAATGCGAACTTACCATCAATTTTATTGCATCATTAACAACCGGCTATAAATTTTTCACAATGTTGACTATGAATCTGTAAAAGAAATAAAAGAATCATTATTATTTTATTCTTAAAAACAAACATTTTTTTATTGGCATATAAAATGAAATATTTGGAGTGCAAGAAATACTATTTCCGAAATTTAAATTTCGCATTTTCGAAGCATCGAAAAAGTCTTTGAGCTCCTGATAATTTGATTTTGTAGAGAGTAATAAAATTTTGTTAAACTAGGGAGCTACCGCACCAAGTATTAAACTATTATTGAAATTCCTTTCGGGCCGCTTTGTGACCCTCGCTCATTGACCAGTTATTAAAATGAAATTGTCTAGAATCCTTAAGCAATGAATGTGTGGATGCTGACAGTCACATAGTAGCTTTGGTTAATGTCCGAAATACATACTAGGTCTAGTTAAGTCCCACTGACCGGTAAACATTTGCCCAGTCTGCCCCTGCACTGGTGCTTTTTAGGGTCAAGTGCCACTGCCCGGTATGTATTTAAGCGGTACTCCAAACACCGATATTTCTCCTAATCTATTCTCAGCCGATATTAAAATATCGAATAAATATAATAACATCAACGATTACATTAATATCAAATCGGATGTAACAAATATTTCGGACATTCACCAAAGCGACTACGTAATTGTTGACATTCACGAATGAAAGTCGACATTCTCTTGATTTCGTCATTTAGGGTAACATGAAAAAAATTGTGTATTTCAACGCCAAAATTAGTGGAAATTATTTTACACTAAAGTGGCGTAGTGTAATTCCACATATGACTCTCGGTTCATGGTTTAATGAGAGTCAAAGAATGCTTTACCCATTGGCAAAATGGGTCTTGCTTTGGATTTGATGGCGTCCACACACTTTTCAACTGTGTTCAAGAGTATAATAGTAAACAGTGCGCATGCGTCGTCATTGTTTGCGCTGCTATGGCGTGCGCTGCTGTTTTTCTTTTCGTTTTCACTATCAGGCATTTTTAATGTATTTACGTAACAATAATTTAAAGTATTTTTATATCCTTTTTAATTTTATCGTATAATGACTGGCTTGACGGTGATTTCAATATATATATGAATCCTGAAAAAAGGAAAAGTATTTTGTGACGTCTTGAAACACGTACATAGGGAAGGATATGAAAACCAATCCGACGACAAACATCTATTGAGACAGTTCTTGCAACCCATGATTTGAAATATTTAATGGAGTCAATCCAGAAAGAAAAAGCATTAGACCAATGCGTAACCAGTGATCGTATAAGGATCACAACTTTTTTTAAAAATTTTCTTGGTGTCAGAATTTTCTTTTCTAGTGTTTAGTTGCTTAAAAATTTATAATTTAAGTATGATATTATTCAAAAAGACTCAGTAAAGTTATATTTACAATTAAGTAAGTTATGAATTTAGAATGCACATGCACATTCATTTTTAAAATGTAATTAGTTTGCTCACATCACAGAAACAAAAACATATGCTACCATTCATGACCGAAATCAAGAGAATGTCGACTTTCACTGGTGAATGTCAACAATCGTATAGTTTTGATGAATGTCCGAAATATTTGTTATATCCGATTTGATATTAATTTATTCGTTGATANAAAATATCGAATAAATATAATAACATCAACGATTACATTAATATCAAATCGGATGTAACAAATATTTCGGACATTCACCAAAGCGACTACGTAATTGTTGACATTCACGAATGAAAGTCGACATTCTCTTGATTTCGTCATTTAGGGTAACATGAAAAAAATTGTGTATTTCAACGCCAAAATTAGTGGAAATTATTTTACACTAAAGTGGCGTAGTGTAATTCCACATATGACTCTCGGTTCATGGTTTAATGAGAGTCAAAGAATGCTTTACCCATTGGCAAAATGGGTCTTGCTTTGGATTTGATGGCGTCCACACACTTTTCAACTATGTTCAAGAGTCATAGTGAACAGTGCGCATGCGTCGTCATTGTTTGCGTTGCTATGGTGACTGCTGCTGTTTTTCTTTTCATTTTCACTAGCAGGCATTTTTAATGTATTTACGTAACAATAATTTAAAGTATTTTTATATTCTTTTTATTATTAACGTATAATGACTGTCTTGACGGTGATTTCAATATAAATATGAATGATGAAGTAGGAAAAGTATTTTGTGACATCTTGAAACACGTACATAGTGAAGGATATGAAAACCAATCCGACGACAAACATCAATGGAGACAGTTTATGCAACCCATGATTTGAAATGTTGTGGCATTTAATGAATCAATCCAGAATTTAATGAGTCAATCCAGAAAGAAAAAGCATTTGACCAACGGGTAACCAGTGATCGTAAAAAGGTGATCACAACTTTTTTTTAAAATTTTCTTGGTGTTAAGCAAATGTCAGAATTTTCTTTCCTAGTGTTTACTTGCTTAGAAATTTATAATTTAATTAAGATATTATGCAAAAAGACTCAGTAAAGTTATATTTACGATAAAGTAAGTGATGAATTTAGAATGCACATGCACATTAATTTTTAAAATGTAATTAGTTTGCTCACACCACTCAGACATAAACATATGTTACAATTAATGACCGAAATCAAGAGAATGTCGACTTTCACCTGTGAATGTCAACAATCACATAGTCGCTTTGGTGAATGTCCGAAATATGTGTTACATACGATTTGATACTAATTTATTCGTTGATATTATTATATTTATTCGATATTTTAATATCTGGTGAGGATAGATTGAGGAGAAACATTAGTGTTCGGAGTACCAGTTAAATGCATACTGGGCTCTTGACCTTAAACAAAAACATTGATGTATGGCATAACGAGCAGTTTCATTGAAAATTCATCGATGTAGGGTATACCGGGCAAATGTATACCAGGCAGTAGCACTCAACTAGACCTAGTATATATTTCGGAAATTTACTAAAGCGACTATGTGATTATCAGCTTTCACCGGTGGAAGTCAACAACCACCTATTTCCGTCATTCACCGTAGCACATACACACATCACAGACAAAATATTACGATGAATTCGAATTAAGCCTAACACCGTAACGGTTTGGAAGTAATTATAATAAATATATTTAATAGAGTTGATAGATTTATTTAAATATTTTTTCTAGAGCATAATGCATTTTTAATAAACAGTGAAAAAAATTACATGTCTTCTATAGCAGCTAATGCTTCTATAATGCTCAGCAGCGTGTGAACAACAAGAAACTTTCACGTGTGGTTCATTACAAAAAATCTACTGTTGTCATCTGGTTAAAATAATTCAAAATGGAATAAATGCATCTGATTTTATAATAAGCTTCCCCATTTATTGGTGTTTTAACTAGCAACACCCTTAAAAGAGTGTATGAACGCTAGTTTGGGTATTAGTTGAAATAAAATATTCATTCACAAAATTTTTGAATTGTTTTAATACCAAATACGGATAAATTAAAAAAAAAAGAACTAACAAACGCTTAGTTATTACTTACTTACTCTTAAACTTTATTGCTTTAAAACTCAAGAAGTTCTAAAAATTATCAAACGCTGTTTCTTCGAATCTAATAAAGTAACCCTTTTATTCTTCAAATTTTTACACAGATATTGCGCTATGAAATAATACTATGTCGTCAAAAAAGTTTTAAGTATACAAAATGTTAAAAAGAACACAAATCAAAAAATAAACCTAATATCCAAGATGAAAGGGGTCTCTTAAACCCTAGTTATTTTTTTACGGCAAGTGTTAGTTAGTACCAGAGCTGGGCGTCGATTGCAGTAATTGATTTCAACTGTAATTGATTACAGATAATTACCGTAATTACCGATAATAACTGTAATACATACTGATAATTAATTGCAATCATAATTGCCCGCCATCGTTTTTGTTATGATTACTTGTAATGTAATCGCAATTACTTGGAATCATGATTACTGTTGTAATCAAACTTTTGCTGAATTGTAATCAAGATTACAAGTAATTGATTGCTGTAATCAATTATTGTAAGCACGATTATAGCTGTAATTAAAATTTTTAAAAGTTGTAATCATGATTACAAGTAATTGATTCCTGTAATCGACTATTGTAGTCACGATTACAGCTGTAATCAAATTTTATAATCACGATTACAAGTAAATGATTACTGTAATTGTTTGTTGTAATCACGATTAGAGGAGTAATAAAAATTATGTTATCTTTGATTACAAGTAATTGATTACTGTAATCAAAAAATGCAATCGATTACATTTTTGCCCAACATAGAGATTAAAATTATAACTTCGATTTTATAGTACTTAAACTATGACTTTTTAATTTTCCTTCTCTAAAGATTAAAAAAAACACCCTTATGATCGGGTATATTAATTATTATGAAGAATAGCGTGACCACTTTCTCTTATGCGATCTAATGTAAAATTAATTAAATGTATGTAAAAGCGACGTAAACACGAAACTTTACTCCTAATGAAGATTCGGGTTAAATATTACTCTAAAACTCTCCATTTTCATGATGAATTCAAATGATTAAATAGGCTGCCCGAACTTCGAATAGCAAAATACGTTAATTTCAGTTAATTTATAATCCTTTACTCATTCAATGCATTTCAAATGTTCCGTTGTTTATTCAGAAACGCGAATTCTGTGTTAAATTTGAGAAATGAAGAGTGGGATTATGAATAACTCTAAAAATCTAAATGTTCTAGAAATTTGGTAAAGGTATGGTGTGTTGAAAATTGAAATCCCTGAACGACTACAGTATCTTTTTGTATTAAAAAATTCTAAATTGCACCACAATTGAGATGAGTGTTCAACTTCCACGTCAAGTTACAAAATACTTCTGCGCAAAAACAATACAGTTACTGGTCATATTATTCGACGCACTATGAGATTCTGTGCAAAATTATAATTTTCAGGTGATACTATACAGCTTTATTGTTTTTATGTGACTGAAACCGGTTTGCAATTGTTTGCGTTAGCTGTATCAATGGGTTAACATTGTAATGGAATACGTTAAAAATAAATACAGATAGGAAGTATATAAGTATATAAAAAAATCTCCCGAATAAAAATTCATTACATGTATGTTTAAATGTAATGACAATAACAATAATAAAACAAATAAATTCGTGATATAAATCAAAAATCGTCAAATAAATTCGTAATATATAAATTCGTGAAAAAAAGCGCTTTCGACAAAATACTAAAATAGAGATCTATCGACAAAGACTACTCACTTCTGCCTAGCTTAATAGTATGAGATTGCCGCAGCTGATGCTCGCTGGTAATTTCAGTTTCCGTTTTTAAAATCGCTATATGTTGATCTACCACAGCTAGATTTGACATATGACATTTTTAGCGGCAATCATTGGTCGATTTTCTAGCGTTGCCATTCGGGGAGTTGTAGTGAGGCTTTTTTTTTGTCGCCGTGTAAGAGAAATATATATAGAGATTGCCTATAAACTCGTGTGTAAATCATGTCATTATTAAAACACTACAATGCGTCTAATATTTGATCTAATTATTATAATATACAAATATAATGATTAATATAATACATATTCTATATTTATATAATATATAATCTAATTTATGTTATCGTCAAATTTATATTATAAATCGTCTAATTTAACCCATTGATAAATGAACGTAAACAAGTGCAAACCGTGTAAAAATAATAAAGCTGTATAGTGTCACCTGATAATTAAGATTTTACATGGAATCTTATAGTGCGTCTAATAAATTGGCCAGCTACTGTAAGTACTTATAAATTTGAAATAGTGAAGATGCATAGAAAAATGTACAGGGAATAAGACGGAGTAAAGAAAATTGAACATTCGATGATTAGTTCGAGAATTGTTGACTGTTAAACTGTAGTAAAAAGTACCATACAACAAAAATACATCTACAAAAATGAAATTTGAAGTGCTGGAAGGACTATCCTTTTACGGAATTCTAATTTAAAAAGTTATTGAATTAAAGACTGTGGAGATAGTAGTTATTGACCATGTCAACCTTCATCTATGAAAAGGTACCTTACCTTAGAATCGATTTTGTCTTTTATACTAGAGAATTGGAATTGAATTTTCTAGAGGTAGATACACTACAGTACTCCCCCACCAGAATTATAACTGTGATAGAATTCGATGAGAGGATACCATTAGATGATTCATTGCTGTTTTGAGGGAAGACGGGAGAGCTGTATTAAGATCGCCGTATTTTTGAGTGCTGATCGTGAGAGCTGTATTAAGGTCGTGTTTGCTCCTGTGTTGCCTTTAGCAGTCGAGCGAATACGTTGTTTGCTGTGTGTGATGGAGACTAAGTAGCAACAGTACGAGGAGGTGGATAATGTTTACATCACGTCCGAGTCACCAATGTGATAGTAGCTATTGACTATGCCAACCTTAATCTATGAAAAGGTACAAGGTGGTTAGGAGCAAGCTGGCGAAATAAAAGAAAAGAGGAATGGAGTTATCGGTTGGTTGTGTTGCCGTGTTTGGTATAAATATTGTAAAAATAGTATTTTTTTAATTAAAATAAAAATACTTAGCGTAAAAATATACAAAATTCAAACCAAATGCGAAGCAAAGAATTACTAAACAAAAAATCAAAGAATTACTAAAGGTAGTTTCAAAATAACCTAGGATCCTGTCAACGAAATAATTATATCAACGACATTACTATGTCAACGAAATGACTTTGTCAATAAAAGGACCCTTTTAACGAAATGATCTTGTCGACGAAATGGCCCTGTCAATGAAAGGATTCTGTCGACGAAATGGCCCTTTCAATGAAATGATTCTGTTGTCGAAATGACCATGTCAATGAAAGGATTCTGTTGACGAAATGACCATGTCAATGAAAGGATTCTCTCGACGAAATGACCCTGCCATCGAAACAACCCTGTCGAGGAAATAGTCTGTCGGCAAGATGACGTAGTCTTTGAAATGGTCTGTCGATGAAGTAAAACAAACTAGACCTGTTTCTAATGAATGATCCGTCTACCACCAATGTTATTTTACGTTGGAACAACCAGATATCGCTGGGATTTGAACCTGGGTGACTTGGTTGGGAGGCGAGTGCTCTTTCGCCTGAGCCACCGTGACTCATCCAGTATAGTTTTTAGGGATGAAGATAATTGGATGGAAACTTTTCTCCGGGAACAGAATAGTTTTTGCAAATCCTAAGACCCCAAGAGATACCAGGAAAAAGAAAAGATAACTGGTAAGAGATGCGGCTAATGTTTTCTTTATTTGGCGCAGTAGGTGACTTCCTGAGTCCAGGGGTAAAAGAAATAAGCAGCTTTGCCAAAAAAGAAAGAGATTTCGAACGAGAGAGTAATCTCTATCACGTAATCCCGAAGATTCCGTCTCAAATTAACGTTCGTCACGCAACCATTAGACTCGCCCACCCCCAATAACTATGTTTTGGTTTTGTTTTGAAGACTTGGTTTAGGAAAGGCATTGCTTTGATTTATTTACATTCCTTTGAATGTTTTTTTGCAGTCAAAGTAGCTGTATTTCGCTTTGAAAATTTGAAGGTTAATTTTTATGTAATGAAATGTAGATTTTTTTTAAACGTGAACTATTTACAAACCTTTACATAACCAAATGTGTTTTTCTTTTCTTAGAGAAAAAGTTAAAAGCAACTTATGGGGTCAAATACTATGTCTTTTTTCCTTCTTTTTCTTAAAACTTTTTTTCTTATTTATTCTATTCGTCTTGGCGATAATTTTAAGTGAAATTTATTATTATTTTTTTTTATGATGGGTGATTTTTGATCAGATTAACTTTGAACATTTTATTAAAATTTTAAATGCATTTGGTGAGTAAGTGCTGATTTTTTTTACATAAAAAGTCACCATGTAATAGTGAAACTTCATAAAATTATTTTTTTACTTTGTCCGTTTGTTATGATACACATTTTAATTTCGTTTTTTTTTAGTTGTCTATGCTAAGCTATGCTGTCTAATTGTCTATGTTAAACTTACCTTTTTTCATGTTAATTGTTTTAATTACCATTTACGTTGAGAGTTGATTTCTAGGCAAAGAATCTTAAACTGATAATTTAAATGTAAAACTGTTAATTTTAATGTGAAACTGTTAATTTTAATGTAAAACTGTTAATTTTAATGTAAAATTTATTATTTAGATTTAAAAAATACAGATTGAATTATTCTAAAAGTGTTTACAAAACAATAGAGTTTAAGAATAAATTCTCTTTGAAAAACAACCTCAAAGTTGACTCTTTTATTACTGGTCACGTTGTTGACCTTTAAAGGATAACATACGAACAGTGCGTAAAATTAAAAATGGATTACACTGAATAACATTTGATCTAACAATCGGATCATCGCGTACTAGGATTCAATTTTAATGGTTCCAGAACCTGACTTTAAATATGCTAATTAATTAGTGTAGACGACATTTTAAGTTACGAATATAGACACAAAAACGTTCTTTTTCTTAATGAGCTTACCTATTTTTTTTGTTGTCGTCATTGGATTCTTGACCTTTCAAATATGAGGGGTATTCGAAATCTGGAAAATATGATCCTGATAATTTGATCAAGAGAACGGTTTTTGCAGCCGATAGTTCAAAAAATTCGGAGCTCCCAATGTTAATTTTATTTTTTGCGAGTTTCACTATTTTTTAAGAATTTTTCAAGCGAATCAAAAAGTTTTTACATATAATTATAAAGTTCGTTTAGCCAAAGATAATTAGCCGCAAAAACTTTAATATATATGTAATAACATTTTTATTTAATGATGAACAAATCAATTTTGAATTATGTTGTGCACAATGTTTTCACCATTTTAAGGAATGTAATTTTAAATACCAAATTTGAACGAAATCGGTTGAATTTTTCCCGAAAAATCAGGTTTTAAAAATACGACAGTTATCTTCGGATAAACGAATTTGATATTCCTGCCGAAAAAATTTTGATTCGCTTAAAAATTTTCTTCAAGCTGTGGTAAAATAAAAAGAAAAAACGACCAAACGTTCTATCTCTTACCTGACTAAATTAATAACACAGTATTTTCCAGATTATTTTAAATCATATTATTTATATCATATCATATCATATCATATAATAATTATATGAATTTTTATCGAAATTGTGGTATTCCAGCGTTGTTTGTGAGTCAAGAATCTGAGTATGTTTTTCTTCTTAATTTCGTGAATTAAAATATCGTCTGCGTTAATTGATTAGCATATGTGCGGTCATCCTCTCGAACCATTAAGATTGAGTTCTAGAACGTGAAGATCTGATCATTAAATCAAAAGTTATTCAGGTGCGGTCCATTTTTTTTTCTTTTTGACGCGCTGCACATTTATAAATCAGAAATTATTACTGCAATCGATTTTTTTGTACAGGCCATGGAAGAATTCTTCTCTTGATTAACTTCTTTTTCTGAACAGGTGTTCATCATATTTCGTCACTAAGTTTTATCTTACGCATGCTATTAAGCACAACATTACTTAGCGCTTTCAATCGAATTCACGCTCATTATAACGATGACATTTTTTTTTATCTGTAACTCATTATAAACATGACATAAACATAAATAACGCTTTTTATTTTACTTACTTAAACTTATTTATAACCTTAATGTTAAGCTCGTGAATATAAAGTAGGTCTTTTATACTTGACACAGTTAAAAAAGTGATGATTTTTTAAAGGAAAAAGTCTAAAAAAAAATCATATTTTTTCGATTTAGATCATTTTTTTTAATGTTTTTACCTTTACTAACCGAACTATCTGATAAAATCTGTTAAGAACTGTAATATTATTAAAAAACCACGTAGTAGCTAAAATAGTTGATGTTTCTTAATACAGGGTTAAAATTGTAATGTAATTATTAAATACTAATAAATAAATAAATAAAATCGTAGGTATTTTTTTCTAGCTTAACTTGATAACGTATGTTAAAGATTGAGAGGCAATTTGTCAATTAAATATCCACCAAATTTGAAATGATTAGAAAAAATTCAAGAAAAAAAATCAGCTCATTCGAAATATTTGTTCTTTTTATTGATCTACTTTTAATTGAATCTACTTTTATCTTTATATTTTACCTTTACTAACCGAACTATCTGGTAAAATCTGTTAAGAACTGTAATATTATTTAAAAACCACGTTGTAGCTAAAATAGTTGATATTTCTTAATACAGGGATAAAATTGTTACTTAATTATAAATTCTAATAAATAAATAAAATCGTAGACATTTTTTTCTAGCTTAACTTGATAACGAATGTTAAAGATTGAGAGGCAATTTGTCAATTAAATGTCCACCAAATTTGAAATGATTAGAAAAAATTCAAGAAAAAAAATCAGCTCATTCGAAATCTTTGTTCTTTTTATTGATCTACTTTTAATCGAGTCGACGTTAATTAAAAACATTACTTACACAGTCGCTGGTCAAAATTTTAGACACACGATAAGATTCTATGTAAAATCTTAACTATCAGGTGATACTATACAGCTTTATTGTTTTTATGGGACTATTTGCACTTGTTTACGTTCGTGTATCAATTGATTAATATTGCAATGCAATACGCTAAAAATAAATACAATTAGGAAGTATATAAGAAATCTGTATAAAAACCCATTAGACGAAAAATAAAAGTATTGAATATAAACTCGTGCAAAACATGTCTATATTAAAAAAACTACTGTGAAAATAATAATTAGGTCTAATTATTATAATATACTTATGTAATAAATGTTATAATAAATATTCTATATTTATATAATATATCGTCTAATTTATTCAATCTTCGAATTTATATTTTACATCGTCTAATTTAAACAATTGATACACGAAAGTAAAAAAGTGCAAACCGGTTTCAGTCACATAAAAACAATAAAGCTGTATAGTATCACCTGATAATTAAAATTTCCTATAGAATCTTATAGTGCGTCTAATAATTTGGAAAGAGACTGTATTTTTCAACAACTATCAATTTTGCTGGCTCAAATATCTTATGATATCACTTTTTTAATTCGCTCAAAAAGTTCTATGGATATGGCGAAATACGTCAAAAAACTAAAAACATTAATGGGTCCAAACTTTGGATCGCTCTCCTGACCAAACTATGGTTACCATTATTCCCAGATTGCGGCTACACCCTGTACTTTAGGGGTCAGAAATTCGAATCCTTCGAAAAAAAAATGTATGTTTATTCAGATAAAGTACGTTTTTGTGTCTGTGATGTCGAAACTTAAAATATCGTCTGCATTAATTAATTAGCATATTTGCAATCAGGGTTCGAACCTTTAAGAGTGAGTGTTAGTACGTCAATATCCGATCATTCGATCAAAAGTTATTCAGGGTGTTACAAGTTATTCATTCTTAATTTTGCTCACCTACCAAAACTTAATTTCAATATGCTTTACTTATGATGTTTCTTAGCGACTCAAACGAAGCTTATCAATATTTTGTTTTGTGATTATTCGGCGCGGAAATATTTTTCAGAAAGAAGTCTGTAAATGCGGTGATAAATTTGTGAACTTTTTTTTAAAGATGTTTTTTAAAGATGTAAAGATTTTTATATTTGATCAAAGTTGTAAGAGTCGTCGAAAAAAAAAGAGAGAAGAAAAAAAAGTTTAAGCAATAAAAAAAGCAGACGACTTTTTTTTAAACTGTTCCAGCTGATTAAAGCAAAATGATATGGAAATTCCTTTACGGGAAAAGATATGGGAAAAATTTTGTGAAAAGCTGATGGCGAGCGCCTATTTCATGGTCCACCCTTACATTCGAATTTCAGATTAATCTCCTGTTTCCTTAAAACGCAGAATGCAAATAAATATTCTAATTAAAATCAATATGCAATGTGAAAAGGATCTAATGAGCATTACGTAACGAAAAGTATTAAAAAAAGTTTAAAAATATTTTGTGAATAATTCGTTTCATTCATATGTTCATAATTTATCAGAAAACAGTTCATGTGTCACGTTATTTTAATAAACGAAAAGCAAAATAGGAACGAATAAATTATTGAGTTACATTTCGGTAGAAAAAAAATGCCGGAAATATTAAAAAAGACTTTTTAAGCTTTTATTTTGAGTGCCTTTAAAGTTATATTAAAGTTTAAAAAAGTTAAGCAACATTACGACCGCTAGAGAAATTTTGTAATTAAACAAAACACTGTTTTTTAATGAGTCTTTTTTTTTCTTGAATTGTTAAGTAATTTTATTGAAAATTCTTAACGAGAATTTGTTGGGTTTTTTTTATTCGGAAGTAAAAGAAAAAGGGAAAAAAAATCTTAATTTATTTTGGATAAATGCTTTTATTTTCAACCCAAATGAATTCGAGAAAATTAAATTTTAGTGACTTTCTGAATTTATTTTCGTCGAGATAATCACTTTATAAGAAAAACAAAGAAACGGGTTATGAAATTATCTATCCTTGAATTAAATAAGTTTTTTTATTCTCTCTTTGAGGAAGTAATATTAGAAAAATCACATTTAAATTTTTCTCAAATGTGAAGAAATAGTAAATAATAATAAAGTTTAAATTGAACGTAAAAAAATTAATGCGGGAATAAAATTGATCTTTTAATGTTTTTTCCCCATTTTTTTCTTGCTTTTTTTTTAATCATCATCATAATTAACTTAAAAATGAATTTCGAATAAAAAACTTTCACGTGCAATTTCCTTTTTTTAAAAAAATAATTTACTAAATAGGACGGCTATATTTCAAGTAAGGGTCGGTCACTTGAATTGAACATTTTGAAGACATGGTACTGTCCGTACAGGTTACCTACACAGCTATAACTGAGCACAGTTATTTCCAAGGAATGCCAGGGAGCCGTAAGGGCTCAGGAGATAGAGCGTTTGCTTTCCAATGAGGTAAACCGGGTTCTAATCCCAGCGATGGCTGGTCGACACGAATTCCGCATCAGGCTTGCACCAACTACAGGGCTGACGTAAAATATCCTCAGTGGTTGACGGTTCATGGGTTAGAGTCCCCTTGCGATCAGTCTAACCATGAGAGTTTTTCTTGGTTTTCTTCGATATATAACGCAAATACGGGTTTGTTCCATCAAAAAGTTCTCCTCGAAGGCAAATTTCTTCACATACTTTTCCCAGGAGTTCCCTTGTTTTCTGGATAGGGTTCAAAATTACAAGGCAACGGAGTTGAACGTTAGTTGTCGAAAACCTAAAAAATTGGGTCATCTGTTTAACGACGGTTATAAAAAAAGGAAACCCTGGACACGACGCAAGCACTCACTGTGACGCACGCGTCACCTATTAGTATACAGAACAAAACGGCTCTTAACTAGAAAACCGCTCTCATAAAATAGCAATATACGAAGTAATATAGAATTGGGCATTATTGGGTTAATATTTATTTAAAAATTTCACTAATTTTAAATTTTATCGGAATTTGACTTAAAATTCACAATTGATTGAACATTATACTACTATTAATGACGCCTGTTATTTTCTAAGCTCTCGATAACAGGAACTCATTACCTCCCCCTTCACTTTCTACAATATTCCGGATTTCCTTCAAAATTTTCTACTGCAGATTTTTTTATTATTATTATTTGTTTATTAAATTGAATTTTCAAGGTTGAAATTCAAAAACAGAAAACTCCAGTGGGCAGGCGGCGAAATTATCAATTTCCGTTTTCGGCAGTCCTTTCTTCCGGCAGCTGAAGCCCAACGTGGAAACACGGAAGTAAGGAGAAATTTATTTTGTCGACCATTTTATAACAAATAAGTGTTTTCCTTTCTCATCATTTTTTTTTATTACAATACTTTCCGTATCGCCATTTCAAACATACAAAACCAATTCATAAGAGCACTAAAATTTATTAATATAAATTTTCGAGAAATTAAAATGAAAACTTATGTAAAGAAAAAAAAAGAAAAAAAAAATCCTTAACTTTGTTCGGAGTAAATAAATAGAGTAGGATAACACTTTTACTACATTTCAATACATTTTAGTTTTGCCGGATAACGGTTTTTTGATTAAAAAATTTATTGAAAGAATTAAATGACTTTGAACTTAAAGAAAAAAAGACAAAGTTATGTTAGGTGCACACTGTACTGTGCGCAAAAAAATAAAAATAAAATATTACCCAAAATTTATCAGATCTAATTTTTGTGTTATCGTTTTATTTAAAACTAGTCGAAAATCTTTGTAACTAAAAGATTAACAAAAAAATTATATAATTTTGAATTAAGTGAAAATTTAACTGACGCAAAATGCAAAATTTAAAAGAATAGTTTTCGGGAAATAAAAGATTAAAGAATTTTTTTCCAACTCAAATAATTTGACCAATTTCGCCAAAAGTTGAAATAAAATATTCTTTAACACAATTCGTTGGGTTATTCAACATTAAATTCAGAGAAATATTACACCACAATTTGCATAAATTACCGTGATTGACCAAAATCAAGAATATATCGACATTCACCGGTGAATGTCAACAATCACATTATCGCTTTGGCGAATGTCCGAAATAGATTCATACGAATAAATTCATATCCGATTTGATATCTATTTATTCGTTGTTATTATTATATTCATTCGATATTTTAATATCTCCAGAGGATAAGTTAGGTGAAACATTCGGAGTGCCGTTTATAAATGCATACTGGGCAGTGGCACTTGACCTTAAACAAAAACATTGATGTCATCAACCGGTGAATGTCGATGTCACCAACATTCACCGGTGGATGTCAACAACTGTCATTTTTGGGTAACTCACAGTAACATATACACATAATCCATAATAAAAAAGATAAAACGTATTTTTATCGAAAAATAAGCAAAAATTTCTATAAATAAAATTCTTTTCTTTTTATCGTATTTGTAAAAATAAAGAAAATTTTATGAGGTATTTTTAAGTATCCGAACCGTGACGGAAATAACTGGATCAATTTACGAGTTTATTCAATTGTTTTGAGAACTTTTGAGAGTGTGTTTATATTTCCTCCGAACCGCATCTTTTTTGGAGAGAGAAAAACTATTATTTTTATGGCCTTTTCTTGCTCAACTTTTATTCCACTTAATGGTAAAACATAAATTTTCTGGAGTAAGAAGTGAAAAAGAAAAAATTAATCGGTATTCAGAAAACTTTCTTATTCATTGTTTTAAGCTTTAAATAAACTTTTTATTTTATTTTGGATACTCGAAATCTTTTTTTTCTTCTGACAGCTGTATGAATACAACATTTTATAGTACGTATAAAATTTTACGAAAAAAAAATAGTGCGTGGATTCCCCCCACGCAGAAGAAGTTAAACTTCGCAACCTGCGACGTTAATTGTAGAAGAATCAGCAGTCGTAGAAGGATCACTAGTTCTATTCAACGACTCTTTTTCCCTTCCGTGCTCTGTAATCACGGTAATATTGTGCATTTTTCCCTCGTGGACCTCTAGAAAGAGTGGAAGTGCTTGTGGTTGCCTCATCGTCTCGCCNAAGAAAGAAGATCAAGCATTTTTCTTTTTTAAATTTAATAAGCCACATTAAAGAAGGAACGTTGCAATGCTACACGCTACATTAACGACGTCTCCAGAGTAACTGAATGACGGTTCATATAGAAATCGCAGGTATGCGTCTCATACAACAACGCCCCCTATAGTTCGTTGCGATCGCGAATTATAGAAAAACAATACTTTTATGACTTTTATTATTTTTATGCTAGTGAGAACCAAAACAATATGGAAATGAATGAGGGAAAACTGGATCCTACCACGTGATTTCCCAGCCAATAAAAATGAAGCGTTAGACGTTTAACGCAACCTTGTTGGAAGTCGCATAAGAAGTATAACTTCAAAAAAGTAAAATAGTAATTATTATTCTAAGTAAAATAGTAATTTTCAGGTAATACTATGCAGCTGTACTGTTTTTACTCGGATGAAACCGGTTGGCACTTGCTTACGCTCCTGTATCAATGGGTTAACATTGTAATGCAATACCTTAAAAATAAATACAAATAGGAAGCATATAAAAAATCTCCTGAATAAAAACCCATTACATGTATATTTAAATATAAAAGTATTGCCTATAAACTCGTGCAAGGCATGTAATTATTATGTGAGTGAAGAGTTTTCTATAAATCATGCAAATAATAAATAAGTAAATTAATAAAGAAATAAAAATAAATAAAGAAATAAATAAATAAAAATAAATAAATAAATTAATAAATAAATACAGATTTAAAATTTAACTGACGGGTCGAATTCAAAATATAGAATTTAACCCTACGATTCTATAAGAGAGTTTATTTACAATATTTTAACAAAATAAACCTCCGAATTTTAGAATCAAGATAAAGCTTTTAAATAAATGATTCGGAAAATTTCATCTAATTTACTGAGTAGAAGTAAACGAGTTTACTTTTACCTTATCATCTTTTGAAATTCCGCTGGCCTGACCACCAAACATAAATTTATCCCCTTTCGAACGTTAAGAACCTTTTAAGAAAGTAGGTTGTGCACTAAATCAACTGCTACCGACATATAACGCGAACGAAAAGATAAGATGGCTGCTCTGAAGTAAAGTGAAGCAAAGAAAAAAAAACTAAATGATGGCCTCGATGTTTATGAGAAATCGTTTTATTATTTAGCGTGTTCGTAAAAATAATTTTTAGCCGCTGGTTGGACGCAGGCGATAATAACTAGGGTTTAATTAGTTTAAATTGTTTTCCTCAGCTTCTTGGTGAGAAATTACGAGTTGAACAAATTTGGTGTTTTCAGAGGTATTTTTTTTTTAAAGTTAATGCGTTTTTAATGCAGGGTTATTATGAAAGTAACAATTATTATTTAATATATTGATAAATGATAGTTTTAACCAATAAGGAGTTTTGGAAAATTAAATGAGTTTTTGCCAAATAATGTATTTAAATTGTATTCTTATTTGCAATTTATTTCGCGCTTGTTAGTTTATGCATTACGTTTCATTACACTGAAAGTAACTTTAGTTTATCTTGACACCAAAAATGGCGGCAACTACTTGATTCCATTACACTTAGAATATTATAGCTCACGGTATATTATTTCTCTATAAGTATTTTTGCATCCCTTATTTAAAGTCCTGTATTGCTATTATTACAGTTTTGATTCAAGAGTTTATAACTAAGAGAATTGCTGTTCATTATTATAATGTAATTCTGCACTACATTTTGAGATAAAGTTATTTAGAGAGGTGGTCTTATCTTAATTACAGTTTTACACTTATTATTTTGGTGCAAATAACATTAATATACTGTTATAGATTACTGTTAAAGGGATCTGTTGTTAAATGATTTGCAACTTAACGATCAGCTTCATGCCCAACCAGATGCAGGCAAAAATAGTGTTTAATATATCCACCCGTTTGGTATTATTAAATATTAAATTACGGTTGTGAACTCAACAAATTTGTTTGAACACTATATTGTTGTAACGATATAAATGTTATTTTACAAATGATTACTTAAAAAAATATTTCTGTTCACCCATAGACTTAAATATTTATAATACTAATAGATTTGGAGCTAATAGATTACTGATAGATTTAGAAGTGGAGGCACAAGCGTAAGCAAATAAAATTCTTTTTAGCACATATATGTTAAGCGAATAATTTTAATTTTTGTATAAAAACTATTTTCTGTCAAGAAACAATAAGTATTGTAAAGCATTGATCCGGGTTGGTGAGCAGCAGCAAACGGGGGGCTTGGCTCCCTAGTAGTCTATATTTGTTATAAAAGTTATAAAATTTAAATTTCGAAAATTGCGGCTACCGATTATCAAACGTTCCTGTTAAACTCATTCATAGAATTCAGCGCAAGTTAGATTTTCCAGCAGGACGTTGAAAAAAATTTGATAACGATGAATGCTTTATATGAACATCAAAAAAGAATAAAACAAAAAATTTTTCTGATCATTAGTTCTGTCTAAAATTCTTCATTTATGTTCCGAAATTATTTCTTTAATACTCTCCCATGATTTTAAAAATAAGAGAGGATTTTAAGGATTATATTGTTACTGTAAATGACCGAAATGGGCATTTTATTTCATTTCATAACCGTCGTTGAACAGCCGACCCAATTTCATGGGTTTACGACTACTTACGTTCAACTCCGTAGCCTTGTAATTTTGAACCAATCCAGAAGACAAGGAAACTCCTGGATCAGTACCCCCAGAGGTATTGATTTGTTGTGGGAACATGGAGGACTTTGAGACTCGACAGATTTAACGTGCATCAGTCACCATTTACTACACGGGGAGTCTTCGGCCGGCGAGGATCGAACCCACGACCTCTTGGATATGGGCCCAGCGCCCTACCGACCAGGCTATCCCGGCCTGAAATGGGTATTTGTTGACTTCAACCGCTTGACAATCACACAGTCGCCAGTGGAAGTGAAACCTAATTTGCCAATTGGCCTAATTGGTTTCTCTCACTGCATACAGTTCTCTTAAAAGATCCTCTGTATTGCTTCAGACATTTTGATGTTCATATAAAGCTTTCTTGGGGTGTCCCCCAAGAAAGCTTTGAAACCTCCAGGGTTCATCTATTTCAGATTATATATATATATATATATATATATATATATATATAACAAAAA
>NC_092211.1:10509000-10510719 GCF_043381705.1 Parasteatoda tepidariorum
TGAGACTTTTCAGGTGTCCACTGGCCAGTCGGGATAAGCAAGTGTTGGTTTGCCTGTCACCAGGAAGAGATAGAGAGAGTCCTGGTCTTTTTGCTTTATACCAGTAGTGAGTAGGTGGAAGCAGTCACTTTTGTTTGTTCTGGGCCTTTTGCCTTGCGAAAAGTTCAAGGTATGTAAGCTCTGAGGTGGAGGGGACTGGATGGACTAGTCCCTTCTTTGCGAGAGTGTCAGCCAACTCGGTATATGTATTTATTTTGAGGTAAAAATTTCAAAATTATTACAATAAAATGAGGGGAAAAAATCAGTCGAAGAGAGAAAAAAGTTTATTGTATCCAACTTCCTCACTTTTTTGGTTCACTATATCCACAAAAAATAACATTATAAAAAATAACATCATGTATAGCAAGGCACGGGACCGAACATTTCGTTCACTATATCCGGGAGTTCACTATAAACCGTGTTCACTATAGCGGGGTTTGATTTTATACATATATATTATATATATAACATAAAAAGCTTCAATTAATCTTTTTATGTTAGTTCTTTTCTGTAAACCTTTTATTTTATCATTCTAATCAAAGCGCTTTCTCACACTTTTAAATTCATATCCCATTCTTAAATCTATTTTTGGCTGAAGTATGCATACAATTAAAAGCAAGATATTTTTCCCTTTGCTCTCCGTGGGAACCGCTCGACCTATTTGATAAGCCAATTACAATTACTAAGATTTCCCTCATTCCCTAATTTAAAACAGTTTACCGATTTACTTTGCAAGATTTTCCCTAACAACTAATCGACTATTAACAACAGTGATTTTATTTCAATGAGGCCCCTTCTAATCAGAGAAACAGCGTAAATATTTGAAACATGCATCCATGTTTGATTTTCGTTGTTTTTATTATGTTCACTAACGGCACAAAATTAAATTGCTTTTATTTCACTGGACACACTAGATAACTGAAATAATTTCGCTGAGAATCTCGAAATTACGAATATATAAAATTTACGTATAAACATTTAAATTAGCATTTAGATCTAGTAAAGGCACTGGCATTGTCATAATTGAGTGCCTGTGTGCATTGTATTAAAAATAGATTATACAAGTTTACCAAATACTAACTAAATCATATTGTTATTTAATTTTGTGACTACAATTGGATACCATCTGACTCTGATGAGCCCCACGCACTATTTTGAGAGTGTATTATAATTGTTGAATGGTTATTATTTTTGCATTATATCCATTTATGATCAAATCAAATTTTATTAAATTCTGTCCAGTAGCTCTGGAAATAATCGGCCCATTATAAAAATTCGTTTAATTTTAAACACCAGTGTTGCAAGCTATATATCATCATCTTCATCATAGTTGGCCAGACAGTCCAATGTGGGCCAATGCCTTCCTCTGAAGATTTCTCCATAGTGACTTTCGATTTATCTTTGATCTCCAATTCTTTTCATTCATTGCAAAAAAATCAGACTCCACTGAGTCAGCCCATCTCAACCGCGGTCTTCCCCGCTTTCTTTTTCCAGTGGGTCTAAAAAGCAGTATCTTTTTCATTGTATTGTCATCACTCATTCGAACCACGTGGGATATCCAATTCATTCTATTTATTTTCATGTATTTAATAATATTGGGAGAATAAAAGTTATATAAAGTAAAAATAAATATCATATATAAAAATATTATTAAATCATAATAATAAACATTATATATAT
>NC_092211.1:10511507-10516422 GCF_043381705.1 Parasteatoda tepidariorum
TTGTTATATTCATTTAAGTTTCTATACAAAATGAAAATGTTTTGGAGTCAATATATTTTCCTTTTTTTTGTTATTTTTGGATATAAAACATATTTGTCAAACTTTAATGAACGTAGAACAAGTATTGCATTGCTTTATATTTTTTGAAACGACTCATAATAATTTTAAAGAGTAAAACATTGTTTTAGTTCAATATTTTTACTCTATTTAAATCATGTCATAAGGCATTTTTAGCGCAATTTTCGCATTTTAAGGGCATTTTTTTGCATGTTTAAGGGCATTTTTTGCAGTTCATAAGGGCATTTTTTGCACTTTTTAAGGGCATTAATTGAGATTTTTTAGGTCATCAAAATCCGGGCTCTACTTATGACTAACCCCATTTGTCTTGCAGCCACCTCAAGGGCAAGAAATGCCTCTTTCAGGGCGGGAAGGGAACGAGCAATTACATCAACATCATCAGCATATATAGTAGATAGTTATAATTGAAAGATCGCTGCACCAAGGAATAGCGAAATTTCTACTAAAGAGCGTTAACTCTGTCTATATGCATTTCGTCATCCATATATGATATGTATTTATTTATCATTACATTTTTTACTTATGTATTTATTAGTTAGTAGACCTGAAAGTTCCTTTAGAGCAAAATTGATAGTCCACACAACTTTAAAAAGTTGAAAACCACTGATTTAAACAGAGATGTTACTATTTCTCGACTTGTTAAAGAAAGTAAAAATTCCAAAAAACCACATAGTGATTCCATATTTAAAATGCGAAGTCACAAGTTAATTAATTATCTATAAATATTTCCAAATAAAATTTTTCAAAAAAAATTCTCTTAAAATTACATATAAAAAAGAAACATTTCAGCTTGTAATAAAACGTGTAAACGTTTTTTATTTTATACAAAAGACAATGTCTTATAGCGGATATTAACTCTAATGATATAAATTATTTATACTGCTTGCAAACTTTATATGATTTTATTTTTAACCCTTTGTTGCAGTGAGATTAAATTACTTCTTTATTCACTAAAGCAGGCTTACTCATACAATGTACGGAAACAAAAAAAAAACAACAAAAAAAAATAGATATTTTATATTTCACTTTGTTGTATGAAGAAAAAAAAAAAAGATACGTAACAATAGAGATTCATGAAATAAAAAGGAACATATGTATAGGTCATAAATATTGCTTTGTTTTGTGCAGAAATGGTAAAAGTATGAAAGAAATAGAAGGGGTCTTTTGAGGGAACTCTATGCAGTGAGAGAAACCATTCATGGCAAATTATGTTTCATCTCCACTGGCGACTATGTGATTGTCAACAGGTGGAAATCAACAACCAATTTTGGTCATTCACAGTAACAATAAACATCTAAAAATCCTCTCTTACTTTCAAAATCATGTGAAAGTATTAAAGAAATAATTTCAAAAACAAAAATGAAGAATTTTAGACAGAGCTTATGATCAGAAACATTCTTTGTTTTAATTCCTTTTTGATGTTCATATACAAAATAAATAAAAATATGTTTCTAGATCAGGAATGAAACAACTCTATGCAAGAGGGGTATATTTTATTATTATAGTGTTAGATTGCCATGGTTGAAGTTACACTGTATAATGTCTATATATGACTATATTTTCGACAAAAAAGTAGATGATTGTCTATTAAAATCAAAAACTTCTTTATTCGTCTTAAAATAGAGTCACTTTTGTTACAAGGAGGCTCTTTAAGCTGGAAAAAATTATGTGTTTTACTTGGATGTCAATGCAAAGCTATTTTATTTTATAACCGTCGCCGAACAGCAAGCAGACCCCATTGTTTGGGTTTACGACTACTAATGTTCAACATCCTAGTCTTGTAATTTTGAACCCAATACAGAAGACAAGGGAACTCTTGTATCGAATATTGGGCGAAATTTGTCCTTGTAGAGGACTTTTTGATGGAGATAACCAGCATTTGCATTACATGGAGAGGAAGACCACGAGAATCTCCCACGGCTAGCCTGACGGTAAGGGGATTCTAACCCATGATCCGTCTACCACTGAGGATATTTCACGTCAGCACTGTGGTCGGTGCAAGCCGGATGCGGAATTCGTATTCACATGTTACTATAATAAACAAAACAGGTCTTTTTTAGTTTATCCCATCAAAATAGAGATTAACTCCATTTGGCATCAATTGGTGTGATTTTATTGCCCTCGGCCAACTTATAATATTCAAAATTTAGGGAACCATTTAATTTAGGGAACCATTAATAAGAGTAAGATACTGGTTTCAACAATACCGGTATTTAAACTGCTTCGATGGGTGCAGTTTTAATAATCACCTAATATATCGATATAATACTTTATAATAATATATTTGGGTCTTATTGCTTAACCCTTAAACATATGGAAACGAAATACTCGATATATATTTAGCAGTGGCAGCAAACTTCAGCCGAAATTTTAAAAACAATGTAGCGATGTATGATGCTTTCAATTATGTGATCTACCTGTTCAATTGGAAGTGCAAACCATTGTTCTTTCAAAGCTGATGTAAGCGTGAATTTAAAATTTGTTTCTTTACTGTTTAAATTTTGTATGTTGTTCTTACAATTCTTTATCACAATATCACACAAGAGGTTTCTGCTGACATAGAAACTTAATTGGTTCGAATCTTAATGTTTAATGAAATATTTTTAGAATATTAATGTTTATGTAAAACGAAAAATAAATAAATAAAAATTTAAAAAAAATTTCTCTGACACTGAATTTCGTAAAAAGTTTTAATATTTTTAAATATAGGTAAGTTGTGGATAATTTGGTATATGTAGAGCTCCAAGTTATGTATTAGTCTCAGCCCCGTTATACTATCATTCAACATTGATGTAATATTCAGTTTATCAATAGCTGAAATTAGAATGAAAAAAAATAAATAAAGCAAAATAGAAGTTAATTATTAAACAGAAGTGGGTAATGATTCCCTCAGAGTAGTAGGACCGAGTGAATTAAAAGTGGTACCTAAAATGTGAAGTGCAGTTTATTTATAGAACGATGGGCCACACCCTACGAAAATGATAGATACGACATTTTTTTTTTTTGGTTATATGCCTGTATCTGAATAAATGAACAAAACAATAAATTTATAATGCGAATTGAACAATTTTGCCGCTTTTTTAAAGCGCTACTTAGGGTTGACAGCTTAGCTACTTGCTCCATTAAATAATTTTGACTATTTTTTTTAACATGAGAAAAATTTTAACAATGTCTTTTTTAGTTAAAAAAAAAACAACTCTTAGGTTGTACTGCTATTCAAGATAACATACAATGTAATTATAATTCAAATTATACATCATTAATCGTATTTCGTTATACACAGACCCTGGCCATATTTTTAGGAGCTTAATAAGATTCTATGCAAAATCTTAATTATCAGGTGATACTATACAGCTTTATTGCTTTTATGTGACTGAAACCGGTTTGCACTTGTTTACGTTCGTGTATCAATTGGATAAATTAGACGATATGTAATATAAATTAGACGATAGGATAAATTAGACGATATATCATATAAATATAGAATATTCATTATATCAGGTATTATATTAGTATATTATAATAATTAGACCAAATTATTAGACGCACTGCAGTGTTTTAATAATGACATGTTTTGCACGAGTTTATAGGCAATACTTTTAATATTTAAACATACATGTAATGGGTTTAAATGCAGGAAATATTTTATACACTTCTTATTTGCATTTATTTTTACTGTATTGCATTACAATGTTAACCGATTGATACAGGAGCGTAAACAAATGCAAACCGGTTTCATCCGAGTAAAAACAATACAGCTGTATAGTATCTCCTGGTAATTATAATTTTACATAGAATTTTATAGTGCGTCGAGTAATATGGCCAGGGACTGTACTACAATAAGTAAACAGTGAGGAAGTTTCCAGAAGAAATTATAGCTGTATAATTTTTAAAGTCTTACATTCCCGCAATACAATAGAGTTTAATTCATTCACACTATTTGGTATGTCGTTTTACGTCACAATAGTGGAATGACGTCATACGATCTGAAGGCAAAAGTCCACAAATGACGTCACTTGATGACGTTCGGGAATATGCTTAAGCAGAAAAAAAAGTACTCCATCATCACTTTTTATACCTTTTTTTTTCTTCTTCTCCCTTTTATTCAGAAATTCCACTAGAGATGAAAAAGAAAATATTCATAGCGTGGTATTGTTTTCAGTTTTTCTACGTCAATTTTTTCATAGGTACATGTATTTTATGCATCGTGTTAACAAATATCGTGAAACATTTTTGGTTTCAAATATTAATTTTAGTGCGTCCAAGTAAAAGTTCTAATGTTATTTTAGAAAGGGTATAGTTTTTACTTTAAATGCTTGTTAAAATTCTAAGCAGCCAGTGTGAAAGATTTTTTTTAAGTTCAAGAAATATTTCAATTTCAGTCAAATTTTTTTTCCACCAGAAAATCTCCTAAATAATATTTTGGCGGGAAAAATTTTGACTACGTTTCACCTAAATTGTATATATATATATATGTAACATAAAAAGCTTCTATTAATCTTTTTACGTTAGTTTCTTTGCTATAAAACAACTCCTACTTTATTACTAATTAATTATTCTATTCCAAATTCTTTCTCACACTTTTAAAAGCCACATCCTGTTCTTAAATCTATTTTTGGCTCAACTATGCATTTAATTAAGAGCAGGACATATCTCCCTATGCTCTGTGTGGGAAAAGCTAGATTTCTTTCATAAACCAATAGTAATCCTTATCACTTCCCTTTTCCCCTCAAATATAACAAAATAGAGGGAAATTCCTTTGCTACTTTCCCTAAGATAAAAACTTAAGCACACAGTTTTTGAGTGCGATTTTGAGCTCCGCCTTTGCTAGAAAATG
>NC_092211.1:10517474-10530359 GCF_043381705.1 Parasteatoda tepidariorum
TTCCGTTTCTCCATTACACGGTTCTCTGATATATATATATATATATACTTCACAAAAATAGTGTTACTTTTCTAATAATGCAATAATATAACCAAAGTAAAAAAAATCAATCTACGTCAACACTGTGGGCTGTGCGAGCCGGGAGCGGAATTCGTATCGTCCAGCCGTCGCTGGGATTCGAATCCAGTTAACCTCATTGGAGGGTGAGCCTTCTATTCCCTGAGCCACCGTGGCTCGAAACTTGTATTTTTATTTTGTTTTTTAACCGTCATTGAACAGCCGACTCAATTTTTAGGTTTACAACTACTAATGTTCAACTCCGCTGCCTTTTAATTTTGAACCCAATCTAGAAGTCAAGGAAACTCCTGGATTAAGTATTAGGAAAAATTTGCCTTCGTGTAGGACTTTTGATGGAAATAATCCACATTTGCTCTATATGGAGAGGAAGATCAAGAGAACCTCCCACTGTTATCCTGATGGCAAGAAGACTCTAACCCATGACCGTCTACCACTGAGGTAATTTCATGTTATCCAGTTATTATCTTTTACCCGTGACCACTTGCTGGCTGCCGACCATTAGTTAGGGACCGTTAGGTTAGAGAACGTCTAATAAAGATCTAGCACAACACTTTGACTTACACAAATATAAAGTTAGTAGGAGAAAATATTGAATCTCAGACGCTGTGTTCTCCAACCAGTAAATATTTCCATTCCCTAATGAAGAAATTAGGCATGTAAAACATATGGTTGATGACTGTATTAACATACTATAATTGATATCAAACTATATTCTATTCTATGTTTACTTTGAATTTCAACTATTGTCTAAATTCAAAATTTCAAATCACTGGTTTGAATTTTCTTCTACTAAAATCATTCAAAACTGCTCTTTATCTACCGAACTTGATTCTTGGAAGTCATTTTATATTTTGAAAATATTTAATTTTTTTTGTTAATAATCTTACGAGTATTCCACCATTTCCCAATATTTGGAAGTCCATTCTAATTTAGTCTGTTATAACCTGGTTTGGGTTTCTTGCCAACTACCCTCACACCTGTTTTTTTTTCTCCCCTTTCATTTTCTTGTTCAAACTTGTTCTTTTGTCCCGATTGGTTAATGACTTTAATTTGTGGCTGTTAAGATATTACGTAAGCAATGTGATTTGTGATTTTAGTTATAGTTACTAACAAATACAGGAGGGGGTAAGACGTAAGCAATGCTTAAGTAAGACACTAAATTCTTCTTTTTGTAAAAAAAAAAAAAGTTTCTATACGCAATTTAATGAAACCGAAAATTTCAAAACAATAAAATTTTAAACAATTCATGCTTGAAATAAAAATTAAATTTGAAGATAGAAAAGTTGGTAAAAGCTAGTTCAAGAAATTTTAAATGTCATATGTTTTGACCACGGAATGAAAACATCAAGAAAAAAAAACGAAAAAAAAAACTTAAATATTCAATCTTTAAAATATTTCTGAAAACCCCATCACAAAATTTTATGATGTAAATTATAATGTAATTTTTTTATGCAAATTTACTATATTTTAAAATTCAATTCTAAAATTCTGTTAATACAATTAAAAAAGTTCAATATCTAATCATGAAATAAAAAAAGCTTTGAAATTTTTCAAATAAATACAGTAAGAACCCGTTATCCGGAAATCAGAAAACCGGAAAACCAAAAAACCGGAACGAAATTTGATAAATTTTCCCGCTATTTTAAAAATGTTTTTTCCTCATAAGATTTTAGGATTTTTCTTTCTTTTTTGAAAGATGTTTACCATACCATCATTTTAGAAATAATCATTACTGCATTACTTCATCGTTTTTTCTTCTTTTTAAGATTATTTCCGAATATTTTTTTTTTAGTTTGGTTTAACAATAAAAAAAAACAGCTTTTTGTAGCGATTCAGAAAACCGGAAAAATCAGTTATCCGGAATAGCGATGGTCCCGATCGTTCCGGATAATCGGTTCCCTACGTACTTTTATTGTAAGGTTTAATCATCAAAAAGAGCAAAAATGACTGTATCAAGTGGGGGGTTGGTGAGAAAAGCGAGCAGTGGCATAGAGCCCCCTAGAGAAACATGATATATGAATGATTAAGTACTTACCATTAGTGGGGTATAAAGTTTTCGTGGATTTAATATGAAATAAGTTAGTGAAGAGACTCACTTTTATTCAGTTTTGGAAAAAGCTTTATTCTTTTGTATTCGTTTTTGGCATGGAACCAAAAATGCGGCACGAGTTTCGCGATGAGTGCAACAGACAAAGAAATTTGAATAAGGAAAGAAAAAAATTAGAATTATTCCATTTATAAATTACATCCTTATTTCGCAATTCACCGAAAGTTTTCGCTTGAACTACAATTTATTTCACAGTTAACTTTCAACAAATAGTGCTTTTTAAGTATTTAAATGCCTTCATGCGTTAAAGAAAAAAAAAAACAATTCCCAAGTACTGTTAAAAAGCATAATCATGAACTCAAAACAGCGCGACAAAATTAACGAAACATATAAATAATTTAAACAAAATTGTAATCTTTTCACGTTTACGTGAAGGTTTTCAAAATGCTTTTGTTGTTCTCAATTCTCGATCAGGTATTAATTTCAAAGTAATCAGACAGATATAATTAGGATATTTTTTAGTTAAATACTCGTTCTTCGTACATGGTAAGAAAACTTTAAAAAAAATTAAAAAGAATCAACAAATCGTTGTAGTTAACACATTCTGAATCATGCATAAATCTGAAAGGTATAAATAGAGACACAATTAATAAACCTAAAATAATTACTAATTTTTATTATTTAGTTCTCCGCGAAGACAAATTTCTCCCAATACTTCATACAGGAGTTCCCTTGTCTTCAGGATTTGGTTCAAAATTGCAAGGATACGGAGTTGAACTTTCGAAATCGTAAACCCAAAAATTGGATCAGCTGTTCAACGACGGTTATAAAATAAGATTTCTTTTTCCAGTGCTTTCGAAACAAATAATGCACATTTCACCAATAGAATGAAGGACTTAGAATATTTGCTATTCAATCTAACTTTATTTAATGTCTGTGAATGCGACGCAGTTCCATATAAATACATCAATTCAACTTGGAATCTCGTAACAGGTGTCATAATAAAAAATAACAGCCACCATAAAATGTAGACTCAAATCCCTTTCTTCGTCAGTAACCCCGGTGACTCTTACAGTCTTTCACTAACCCCCTTGAGAACAAAAGCAAGCAGATAAAGTCTGCTTGTAGCAGCAGCTCTTCCGTTTCTCCATTACACGGTTCTCTGCAATCTTCTAAGAAGGAACAGAATGTGAATTACATTTTACTTCAGAAGATTTTATGTGGTTTAGAATAGAGTCATAGTAGATCCAAGACTTGTTGAATTCATTGGATTAAATCTGCTTTTAACTCAAAAGTTTGCTTTATCTTGCTTTCCTTTACCACATAGGTTGTTCTCATGTTATGAGCTTTAACTATTACTAAAATACCGATAATAAAAATAAAAAAAATTTTTTTAATTTTTTTTCCTCCTTTAGAGTACAATATTCACCGTTTTCTTTTCTTGGCATTTTTTAAACTTTTTTCTCATTTTTAATCCCTTTTTACGTTTTTTGAATAATATTTATCATAATCAACGCATTTTGTTTGTGGATAATTTTTTTCCTTATAAAGTTATATTTATTTAACCTAAATTTTTTTTCCTCCTTTATAGGACAAAATTTACCGGTTTTTTTTCTTGTCATTTTTTAGAATTTTTTTTCTCATTTTTAGTCATTTTTTAAGAATTTTGAATTATATTTCTGATATTCAGCGCATTTTGCTAGTGAATTGATTTTTTCTCCTTTGTAGGAGAATACTTGTCATTTGTTTTTAGTCATTTTTTTAGAATTTTGAATTATATTTCTGATATTCAGCGCATTTTGCTAGTGAATTGATTTTTTCTCCTTTGTAGGAGAATACTTGCGGTTTTTTTTTCTAGTAATTTTTTTTTGTTAGATTTTTTATCTTTTTTAATAATTTTTTACGAATTTTGAATAATATTTCTGGTATTCAACGCATTATGTTTGTTGATCATTTTTTCTTTATAAATTTATATTTATTTTACATTGATTTTTAGATATTTTAATTTTTTCTCATGAGTTTTGAATAATATTCTTCATTTTCTAAACATTTTGCTTGTGAATAATTTATTTCCTTATAAATTTTTATTAAATTTACTTTGATTTTTTTAAAAAATATCCTCCAATAATAACTGTTCATGTTGCACGGATTTTCAAGATAAAAAAAAATTGTTTTTTGGACAATAGGCAATCTTTTAGTTTAAATAAAAGAAACAAGAAAAGATTTGACAGCATAATAAAATTGTGATTTTTTCGAAGACGTAACTAAAAATTGATATATTCTTATTTATCTTTATCAGACATGCATTTAAATTTTATTTTATTCATATATAAATAGAAATTAAAATCAATATTTCTTTGCATATGAAAAGCTACTATAAAACATGTTTTCGAAAATTTATAAGAATATTTTCTTTTATTTCAAGGCCATTTTTTTTTTTTTGAATATCTAGGAATTTTTAGATTATCAACATCCAATCTTATTTTAAGACAATTCTTGATAGAATATTTAATTTTTATAAATTGCGAACTTTGCAAGCTCGAATTTTTAAAACTGGATGACCGGTGTTCAGTTGCTTTTATAAATTTTAACTGAAAATTACTTACAAACTAAACAAATATTTTTTATTTTATTTGTAGGAAGCTGCCTTCATAAATATAAATTCAAATTAAGTTAGTTAAAGCTTAAAGAAATATTTATGTTTAATTTTTTAAATTTTTTTTATTGATTTCTTGCATTAAATTATTCTTATCATACTCAAAGAAATAAGAACATACAATCTAGGTTTATTTGCTTGAAACGATGCGAAGTAATTATTTCAAATTTTAGAATGCATCTGCTCTTAGAATTTCTAAGCCATTTAGAATAATGTGAAAATTTGTGTACCAAGCAATTCATAAAACTTTCAAACTTACTGTTTACAAAACGTAAAATACTGTTCAATGGAGTTCAATGAAATGTTCTGGAGTGTTATTGGTGAGTACAAAATGTACTCACCAATAATGCTTCAAAATGTACACACTAATAACGCTCGGGTATGTAATTTACCGGCAAAGTATGAAATTCGGCATTGCATAGAATGCCTGAAATTAGCCGGCAAAGTATGAAATGATTCATATTTCACACATTGCCTAGGCATTCTATAGAATGCGAAATGAGAAACCGACAAAGTATGAAATACATCTTCGATTCTTCAAAATGTCATTCAAAACGTCATTCAAGCCTGACATGTTACAACAAGTACCAGGTTAATTTCTTATTTTTTATTTATATTTATATTTTATATTTTAATACTTTCTGACAATAGATTAGAAGAAACATCAGTGTTTGGAGTATCGGGCAAATGCATACCGGGCAGTGGCACTGAACCTTAAAAAATTATCAGTGTAGGGTATACCGGACAAATATATACCGGGCAATGGTACTTGACCTTAAGAAATATCAGTGTAGGGTATACCGGACAAATATGTACCCTACTGCCCGGTATACTCTACACTGATGTTTTTTTAAGGTTCACTGCCACTGCCCGGTATACATTTGACCGATACTCCAAACACTGATGATTCTTTTAATATATCGTCAGTAAGTATTAAAATATTGAATAAATGTAACTATATCCACGAAAAAATTAATATCAAATCGGATGTAATGAATATTTCGGATATTCACCAAAGCGACTATGTGATTGTCAACATTCACCGGTGAAAGTCAACAACCACCGATTTCCGTCATTCACAGTAACATGTACAAAATATTTTTGATTCGTTTAAATATTTCTAGCGAAATATAAGTGAATAAACTATTTTGGTTGGAGGAGGAGTTAATAGGATAAAAATATTAAAATGCTCAATCGTTTTAATTCTTTCCATGGTAAACTATTTCTGACCGCATTTTCTAAATTGTTTGAGAGTCCTAATGTTCTAAATTTTAATATATAAATAAGAGTAAACTGAAATTAACATTAAGGGGCCTAATATTTTCTCTTGCTTCCCAGACGAAACTATTTGGACCCTATTTCCGGATTGCGGCTTGATCCCCAATATTTTTAAAATCAAAATTTCAAATACATTAAAAAAAATGTTCGATCAGGGAAATTTCGTTTTTGAAGTTTTTTTTCCGTAACGTAATTAAAAGTAAGTAATATGCACTATTAGTGTGTACATTTGAGTACACTCTTTCGAATCATGAAGACTGGTATTTCGTTTGTGAAAATACTATCATTAGAACAAAAGTTATTTGATTGCTTCTCTGATTATCTCGATTTAACTCGGGTATAGCAGAATTCGCCAATACGTTTTGTTTTTTCACGTTTTTACTCAGCCCGAAACAAAACGAAAAATAATGATAACCTGTTGTGATTGGAAATTTGCCAATTTTTATTTGGGAGTTTTACTGTTTGGGGGAGTGTAGATGAGTTTTGTGCAATTGTATATAGGATGGTTGATGAATTTACATAAAAAAAGATTTTAAAAAAATGGCGTTCGCGAGAGAAAGTGAAAGTAATGCAGATGAGTTTTCAGATGATGAAGATGTGAACATATACAAAGACTAATATTCAACTTTTTTCATATGCCCGAGATAATTTAGGATAGTGAGCAAATGGTAAATTAAATAATTTTTGCACTTTAAAAATTAAAATTTCAACTTAGAGCTCGTGTGTTATCTTTTATTTAAATTCTTTTGCATTTATTAATGAAATAAAAAAAATATGGTGATTTTTTGAATTTTCTTTCATTCCAAAAAAATTTATAATGGAAGCGGTAACGTAGAATTAATTGATGATCGAAAAGTTTTCCTTTTTAATAAAGCCAGCTGTTCGTGTTCCTCAATTGCCTATGTCTCGTATTTTGCTAATAATTAATAATGTCACTTTAACCTCAGGTCACCTAGAGTCAACATTACTGAAATTAAATTCAGCAATTTTCATTATTTTTATAAAAATATAAAAATTTAAGATGAGAAAATTATCAATATGGATCTATTTCCCTTTGATTATTTTCACATATTTATTCTACTTTACATCAATATCGATCGTTTTGATTACTAATTTCAATTTTTTTATTTCATTTTGTTATACCCATATAAAAATGAAACAAGGATTAATAATTTTTGACAGTTACTACAAAATTTATTTTAATATTAATAATTTCCTTTATTTAATTAATTAGGATGTTATTTGTTTATTTAGTTTTAGAAATATTTTCTTTTCCTTTTTCTTTTCAGCAATATATTTTTTATTTTGCACACTATGCGCGATGAATAAAACTGCTGAATGATTATTTTTTTTCGTCTATGCTTAAAATACGTCGAAAAATACCATAAATATTAGAATTCTCTTAAATTTAAAAATTATTTTTTTAAGGTTGATTCGACCAACTATTAAAATTGCCTCTCAGAACGAGAAAATTTGACTGTTTAATAGATCGAAAATTATTCAGGGTCGTTATACGTATTTGCATAATCTTGCCCTGCAAAATATTTATTGTTTCATAATTCTGCACCAGTTCAGTTATATTATGCAATATTATACCAAACTAATCATTGTTCTCAAAAGGTTTCGTGTCTCTTAAGCTATATTTAAGCACTGACGTCTATTTCCCATTTTCCTAAATGTATCGGTGAAATTTTAATCGTTATCCGTGGCTGTTCTCTCTAAATATAACAAAAAATACCGGTGATTTCTCTTGATAGCAGTGATAAGGAACATCGATTATTTGAAAAAACATTAGTGTTCACCGATCAATACTTATGCTTTCCCTCTTCATTATTCATAGAGAGAACAGGTGGTTGAGAGGCTCATTAGAAAATTCTATTTTTTTTATTTTATTATCCTGCATTCGATTCGAACTATTTTAAAACCGAATTTCTTTTCAAGAAAAGAGAGTTATTTCAGACGAAGTTTTCCTTTTAAGATAATGAATGAGGGAGAACGATTTCCCAAACATTTTCTGCTTAACTGGTTCTGAATGTTTTTTTTTTCTTTCTCGAATACGTTTTGAATCGAGAAATAAATACTAAATGAAATAAAAAATTCTCTCGAACGTTTTTGAATTCGGATCAATATCACAAAATGTTGCTATGCTATTTAAGATAATTTGTTCTGATAAGGAAAGGGTAATGAAAGCATCACCCTGGATTCTATATATATACAGTCAAAAATTATTAGACGCACTGTAAGATTCTATGTAAAATCTTAATTATCAGGTGATACTGTACAGATTTATTGTTTTTACGCTACTGAAACCGGTTTGCACTTGTTTATGTTCGTTTATCAGTGGGTTAAATTAGACGATATATAATATAAGTTCAACGATTGTATAAATTAGACGATATATCTTACAAATCTGGAATATTTATTATACCAGGAATTATATTATTATATTGTAAATAATTAGATCAAATTATTAGAAGCACTGTAGTTTTTTTAATAATTATACGTCGAGTTTATATGCCATACTTTTATATTTAAACATACATGTAATGAGTTTTAATAGAAGGGAGTTTTTATATACTTCCCATTTGTATTTATTTTTAACGTCTTGCATTACAATGTTAACCAATTAATACACGAACATAAACAAGTGTAAACCGGTTTCAGCCGCGTAAAAACAATAAATCTGTACAGTATCACCTGATAATTAAGATTTTACTCAGAATCTTACAGTTCGTCTAATAATTTGGCCAGGTACTGTAACGCCAATTTCACTGTCGTAATTAAAAAGTTTTTTTCGCTTTATTTGATTATTATTTAAAAAACGGGAATCGTACAAGTCATCAAAATAGAGTCTTCCAAATAACCGATTCGAATATAACCAAGTTCAGAACTTCTGAAACCGCTAAAAGGGTAAAAACAAACAGAAATGCGAAAAGAAAAAACTCAGAAAAAATGACGATTCAAGTTATTAAGTCAGCCATGCAGCTAATAAAAAGAATCCAGTTCAAAATATAAAATTTTATTTAAATATTTATGTAATTATATTTTTCTAGAAGGGGGGAATGGGGGATTCGATGGGGAATTCGATGGGAAAGCTATCATAAAGTAACAGATTTATGAGGAATTCGATGGAAAAGCTAGCATAAAGTAACAGACTTATTGATGAATTCTATGAAAAAGCTATCATAAAGTAACATATTTATGAGGAATTCGATGGAAAAGCTATCATAAAGTATCAGACTTATGAGGAATTCGATGGAAAAGATTTATGCTTAGGATAAGACAATATGGGAATAACTAAAGCAAGACGGAAACGGACTTACATTTAGATTGACGAGAATGGGGTCAAAAGCAAACGAATTTATTTTTTGTTCGGCGGATGAACCATTTTAGGCTTAGCTTCAAAAATGGAACCACAAAAGAACGGATTTACGTTTCTTTCGATTTATAACGGACCTTTCTTTTGTTAGCTTGATGAAAATGGAACCTCATGTGAATGGACTTACTTTGCTCTTCGTATATGAGAACTGATTTAAGTTTAGTTTGACGAAACTGGTACTATAATTTAATGAACTTACGTTTTATTCCATTGACAAACAATTTTGATAAAAATGGAATGGGAATAAGTTAAAGGACTTATGTTCTTGATGTCAATGGAACCATAAACGAAGGATCTACATTTAACTCAATAAAAATCAGTCAAGGGAATGAAATTCCGTTTAGGAAAAGAATGAATTTACTTTTAGCTCGATTGAGTTTTAGGTTGAGTTTGCTCGACTTTTAGCTCGGATTTAGTTTAGACCGAGAGAAATAAGACCATAACGAAACAGATTTACGTTTAGGTCGACGAAAATGAGCCCCAAACGCAAATGAACTAACGTTTATTTTAGCCGAAGTAAGAAACATAAATACTTTTACAAATAAAAAAAAATATTTGCTCTTTGTATGTCTTAACTCATTGTTGGTTTTTAATGTAAATCCATACACTAAACGAAATTAATATTCCAGATTTGAAAATGTTTTTTTCTTTTAAGAGATGAGAGCTACTTCTCACTGCAAATTTAACTTATGGTGTTTAATTCAAATGTTAAAATGATCTATTTAAAAAAATAAGTTTTTGATATATGTACCTTTAAATGCAACATCCGATTTTTTTCTCATAGGAACTCACACAAGGAGAAAAAAAATGGTTTAAAATAGTGATACCTCATTTCACTCAATTAGATTTGAAACAAATTTTCAACACACTAAGCCCAAGAATATATTTTTCATCTAGCTTTCCATTTTTTTTTTATTTCTAATATAGTCAGCACTTTCCGAACTATTATTTTATGCATGATTTCACAAACAATGCACTTTCATTATTTTCTCCTAGAAAAAAAAATCTCCAACCATTTCAACAATAAAAACTTTTCTAACGCTTCTAAGAAGAGTAACTACCTGAGTTTTATCTTTATTGAATATTCAAGATTGAGAAAGGAAAGGGGGGGTATAGAAAAGGGCTTATCTTTGTAAAAGGCTGGAGGCTGCCCGGGTAGTCAGCCCTGGGATATCGATTCTGCCCGAATGGGGGGAAAAGGGGTTTAGTTGGAAGATCACATGTAGCTCGTAAATTGAGTGAAATCGTTCTCCAAACCTTTGGCACACAGTTTGAAACAGCCTTAAGCATGAAAAAAAGATAATCCGTGTTTACTGCATTTTTTACTAACTGGAAGATAGTTAAACTTTTTTTTATCTTCCCTTGCCTAATTTAGATCAAAACTTCGGATTAATTAGCAAAAATTTAGCGTTAGTTGAATGTTTCTACTTAAAGTCACCTGTCGCAAAAACTATATTAATTTTTAAGTTATTTCCAATTAATATTTAAGTCTTTTTTTTGTGCAAAATAGTTAATATGTTTTCGTTGCTAATTTGAACTTTTTCTTCACTTTAACATAAAATGTTCCAATGTAATTAAGCACTGATGTTTTTGTAATAAATCTTTTATTAAAAAAAAAAAGATGTCACGAAATTGCTTGTTAAAATACGAATTACCATTTCAAGTAAGTTGTGTTTATGTGCTGTGTTACTTTATCATAGTATGTAATTTTTCCGGGTTTGTATACCACCTAACGAGCATATTCAGGAGGAAGTTTCATTATCAGCCAGACACCTTTAGTAGCATTTTTAATAGTCGCCACTTTGGGAAACATGTGGATACTATTTCAAACATCAAAATTTTGAACTATTTTTTTTCTTCTCAAAATAATTTTTTTCATTAGACGTTCATTCACATTAACATTTAAGTAGGCATATAGAAAATTTAATTATTGTGTACAAAGTTTTATGCTAAAAATTTAGGATTCGTCGAGTTATTCATCCAGTAATGTTTATTAAAAGTAAATTTATGTTTATTAACAGAAACATACAATTTATTCTTATTATACACTACTGGCCATTAAAATTGCTACACCAGGAAGGCGACACAACGTGAAATTAACTGGACGGATAAAGCATGTTGTGGTATGCAACTGATTAGCTTATCAGAGAATTAATGCAAAGCAGGCGGCGGCAGCGACATCTACAATGCGTATAAAATAAGAGATTCGACAGTAAGTTTCTCATACAGAAATTGAATTTGAGCGTTATTCTTGGGTAATTTTTTTTTGTTATGCCTCGTGTAAGAAAGAGAAATGCATATTAGCACATATCTGAGTTTGATCGAGGTTGAATTGTGGTCTACCGGGATTGCGGTTTATCATACCGAAGTATTGCTGCTCGGGTTGGTCGAGATTCAATGACTGTTAGCAGAACATGGAATCGATGGGTTCATGACGGCAACGCCGTGCAGGATCTCAAAGCCATCATTAACAGCCGAGAAGATGGACATGTTATCCACATGGCCTAAAGGGATCGTACAGCTACGTGACGAAACCTGAATCAACAAATGGGGTCATTTGTGAGACAAGTGTCTGCACGAACAGTTCGACGACGCTTGAAGCAGCATGGACTGTCAGCACGGCGACTATGGCTTCGGATACTCATCACAGGCGGGAGTACCTCCAATGTTGTGATCAACGACGAACCTGGTCGCAGGAATGGCATGACATCGTCTTTTCAGACGAATCCAGGTTCTGTATACAGCATCATGATGGCTGAATCCGTGTTTGGCGACAACGTGTAGAACGCCTGTTAGCAGCTTGCATTCGACATCGTCATACTGGCCCATCACCTGGAGAAATAGCATGGGGTGAAATTGGATACACGTCTCGATCACCTGCGTTGGCACTTTGAACAGCAGCCGTTACATTTCTGATTTGTTAGGGTCAGTTGAACTGCCTTGTCTTCGAGGCCTCCGTAAGGCTACGTTTCAGTAGGACAATACATGGCTGCATGTTTCCCGCACTGTCTTGGCTTTCCTTGACACAGAACATGCTTGCCTGTTGCCCTGTCCAGCACGTTTTTCTTATCTCTCACCAATTGAAAACGTCTGGTCCATGATTGCCGAACGACTGGCATGTCACATCTTGTCAGTCACCACGGTAGATGAATAGTAAAATAATTTTGAAGCTGCATGGAATGCTGTACCCGACCATGCTATCCAATCTCTGATCGACTCGTTGCCCTGGAGAACAACTGCTGTTATTGCTGCCAGGGGAAGCTGCTCTGAGTACTGATTCCTCAGGATCTACACATCCAAATATCCTGAAAATTTAATTACTTATTCTTTCTTCCAACTATAATGCATGTGCCCAATAAATATCATTCTGCAATTTGCATTCCTTCCTGGTGTAGCAATTTTAATGGCCAGTAGTGTATATGCATATATATATATATATATATATAT
>NC_092211.1:10531525-10534531 GCF_043381705.1 Parasteatoda tepidariorum
TGTTAATTAAGGTGTCCACTTACATATTCGGTTACTAATTTTTATTTGTTTAAACAAAATTACTTTGTTACAATATAATATTCTAATACCAAAAAAAGTACTTGCGTGGCGTGAAAATATCTTTTGTGCTGTAACTCTTTCAAAAAACCATAAAAATGGTTGCCATCAGGGGTGTACATGTAGATTTAGTAAATACACCTTGTGCGCCACCTAGGAACCACATCTAGAACCCGACACTCGAAATTTTTGCTCTGTTACAATTGTACCCTGTTACAATTGAACCCACTCTTCCCTACTGATAGTTCAAAGTACGAGGAAGGTCACTGTCCACATTAGAACATTCTACAGTTTTTTCGAGCGGGATGAACGGAAATCAATATGGAATTTTCCGATTGGTTAAGCGCTATCCATTGTTTTCAAAGCAACGATTCATTTTTTCACATATTTTAAAAATAACATCAGTGATAATTTCTGGTTTATAGCTCAATTTGAACGTTGTGTTTCTCGGTACTAATTTATGGAATCTTTTCATTTTTCTTATTCTCCGTGCAAAGAACGGGTATTCAGCTAGTTAACTTATAAAATCAAGCCTCATAGATAGGATATTCTTGTTTACGACTTCCGTGTGGGCTGATATCGATAAAAAAAAAATCAGCCCCGTTAGGCTAATGAGACGAGGTTACTTCATGTTTTTAAGATGGCTGATTTAGAATTAGAATAAAAAAAAATTGCTTATAAAAGAGATAAAATAGAAAAAAAAAATTCGTATTTTTCAAATCTTATTTTTCCCCTTACGTTTAAATAAGTAAAGTCACGCAGTGGATTGATCGTTAAGACACGGTCCCAGCAGATTACCGAAGTCAAACATCACTGACTGCGACTAGTAATGTTCAACTCCGTATCCTTATAATTTTGAACCCAATCCGGAAGACAAGGAAACTCCTGAATCAAGTATTGGGAGAAATTTTGACTTTGTGGAGGATTTTTTGATGGAATGAACCCACATTTGTGTTACATGGAGAGGAAAACCGCGAAAACCTCCCGCGGTTAGTAGGACAGCAAGGAGATTTTTACCCATGATCCGTCTATCACTGACGATATTTTCAGGTCAGCACTGTGGTCGGTGCTAGCCGGATTTAGAATTCGTATTAACCAGCCATCACTGGGGTTCAAATCCGTTTCAGCGAATGCTCTATCACTTGAGCCATCGCGGCTCCAAGAAGCCTAGTTTTTTATTTTATTTTATAACCGTCGTTGAACAGCCGACCCAATTTTATGGGTTTACGATTACCAATGTTCAACTCCGTAGATTTTTAATTTTGAACCCAATCCGGAAGACAAGGGGACTCCTGGATCGAGTATTGGGAGAAATTTTGCCTTTGTGGAGGACTTCTTGATGGAGCTAAGTCGCATTTGCGTTACATGGAGAGTTACATGGTTGCGTTACATGGACCACGAGACTCTCCCACGGTTAGCCTGACGGCAAGATGACTCTAACGCATAACCCGTCTACCACTGAGGATATTTCACGTCGACTGGAATTCGAACTCGGTTTCGCCTCATTGGAAGGCGAACTCTCTATCCCCTGAGTCATCGCGGCTCCAAGTAGCCTAGTTGACGGTATCAATTAGATTGTGATTTGTATGGGATTTCTCAATATGAAGATTTGATTAGAAACCCAATCTGATAAAATGCAGAGTAAATTTAGGAGTTACTTTTCATTAACGCAGTTTTCGAACACACCCGCCATTTCTCTGGTTAAGAGACTGTTCACAAATTTGTTTTGCAACTTGCTTTACAACTATTGTAACAAAATGTTTTACAACTATCTATTTTATAAGTATTTAAGCCTTTAAATTCGACTTCTCTTGTTTTTGAAGATATTGGCTTACAAAAGGCAATACGAAGTCTTTGACTTTTTTTTTTTGATATTTGAAAAATAAACGGTATATTTACAAATGATTTAGTTTACATTAAAGATAAGATTGTTTAAAATATACATTATTCATAAGACGACAACATATTAAACGAAAATGTTTGAAAACTTATTGAAATTTAATAGCTGTATGCATGATATAAATGTTCATAACGTCTGACAGTATGAATATGTATTTTGCTCCTTTTCATTAAATTTAAAAAAAAAAGCTTGAAAAAAGCTATCGAAGCAGCTTGAAAAACAATTATTTTGAATAAGTAAGAATAATATTTGAATATTACGGAGCTCATTACACATGCATGTGCGTTAATGCATCTACTTGGGAAATTTCACATGGGGGGAAATCTGAATTTTATTTTCACAAAGTTTATGAATAAAACTACTCTTAACTATGTATAAAACTATTCTTAAACTAACTATAAATAAAACTTTTTAATGTATTCACAATTCGAACAAAGATATATCCGACATGGATAGATATTAAAAAGTATTTTTTTAACTAAAACATTAATTATTTAAATCTGTCATGATAGTGACGAAGTGGTGGCTGTAGCTTAACTTATGCGAGTGAACACGTTCCCAAATTTTGAACTTGCATAATGTAAGCATTTCGTATGATGTTTATACAATATTAACTGATGAGCAAAAGTATTTCATCGGTTATTATAGACATGGCTCAAAATGCAAGTCTTTTTTAAAAAAAGAACGTATGTCATTTGATTCCATTTTTCAAACTTCTTTTTTGAAATTTTTTTTAAAGAATAAATGAATCTAAATAAATTTGGGGTGAATAGCAATATACGAGGGTTGCTATTTATATTTCTGGCCTAATAATGAAAAAACAAATATGTAGGATCGAAATTGGTTTTATTGTTTTTCAAAATATTCTCCATGATGATCAATACACTTTTGCATGCGTTTGAACCAATTTTCAAAGCACTTTTTCCAGTCCGATTGAGGTAACTCCAAAACATGCGTTTTGAATGCATCAACCGCTTCTTCGGGGGGCCGAAAATCGTTGTCCGCGTAATTTATTTTTGATGTGTGGGAATAAGAAGAAGCATTGGGTG
>NC_092211.1:10535214-10593428 GCF_043381705.1 Parasteatoda tepidariorum
AGCATTCAAAATCTACGATCCCTTAACAGGGATTTTTCTTTTCCACCCCCTCCTCTCTTTGAGAGACGGATTTTTTTTTGTTTAATTACATGGCGGTCATTTCTCCGACCCCCCGTGGGTGCGTGAGCTGTCCGGCTCGGCTGTGCTGAAATTCTTTTTCGCCATGGATGAATCTTTGGAGGGCAGATTTTGAGAAGTAAGACTCCAGCGGCATCCCACTCCCGTGTAAAAAAAGGGATTTATGTTCCATTCTCTCGCCGTTCCTGTTTTATGATACACCAATAATGTGGTTTTAAGAAGCTGTCCATGTTAGTCTCCACTAATGCCTATCCTTTTTCAATCATGTGCCAGAAATTAGTGTGCTGATGTTTATGGCGTTCCTTGTAGCTGTGCTCCTCGATGTTGTGATTCCCTATTATCCAATTTAACAAACCTTCTGCAGCAAATAAAAATAAAACGAACATTTTTGTGATAACCAGAACTCATTTATTCTGTTTCTTTTTCAAGAACATTAGTTATTGTTTTTCAACATTTCAGACAGCTCAAAGTAAACCTGCAACAGGTATGTGGAACTCAATTACAATGACGTATTGATTTTTTTGTGTGTTTTTATATTTTTTTTATCTCTAAGGGTTATTGCTTGCAATCTTTTGGTACTTTTTCATTTTTGGTGTAGTCACGCGCCATAATTAACTTGTCTTGTATTTTTTAACCTTGTAACAAAAATAATTAATTAACTAAGTTTATAATGTTTTTTTCCAACTAATTTAACGGCAACATTTTTACCTCACCAATGTGTATTTTTATGTGAGTTATTGAGGCACATCGCATAATTCAATTGTATTTTATTTTCGGCCAATTTTTTTAAATTTTTAACAACAGCAACATCATGTAACAATATATATATATATATATATATGACTTATTCGGTGAATGTCAACAATCACATGTTCGCTTTGGTAAATGTCTGAAATATATACTACGTCTAGTTAAGTGTTATATTATTTCTTGTAATACGAAACGAAAAGGTGTAAAAACGTGTTTTGGAGCACACGGATACATCTTGAGCGAAAAAAGCGAAGATAAGGAAACAAATTTTCACAATTTTATCCTATACTAGAGGAGGATGATACTAGAGGGAATGGGTTTGAGGGACATGTAAAAATTTACTACGGTTGTTGAATTTCTTCGAGATAATGTAAAAAAAGTATGTCGAGATTGATTGCAGAAAATTATACGTGGCCAGAACAATGACAGTTTTCATGGGCGATACTTTTTATACGTTGCATAAACTATCCAGGGAAGATATCTGTAGTAAAAATAGTTCCCAATACGATAGATAGATGGTGCTTTTTAAGTGTGAAAAACAGCTTCAATGTAATTTTTTAACGTTTTAAAAAAGTTAGCAGTCACTTCCTAAATTTTTAAAAAGAAAATATTTATTTGATGATAATATTGCAGGAACACTTTGTACGACCAATATTTTAAACTGTATTTTTTAGGCAACTACTGTTTTACTTAACTGTACTTCATTGTGTAATAAATTCATTACTTGCATGCTGTCTGATCATTTACAAATTACATTTTAAAGTGTTTCTTGTGAAAAAAATGTTTTGCGAAGTCAAAATTGTTTACATTTATATTTCTACCTTGAACCGACATAAAATTTTTGTACTGGACCCCGCAGTCTGTATCCCATTTGGGGATAAATTAATAATTTTGGGTTGTTTAAAAATTTCGAAATTGAAGATAATTTTTATGTCATTGTTTTGATGGATAAATTGTTTGCTTTCCAATTTTACATTGTGGGCAAAATCCCGTTACGAGATAAATTAAGGTCACAAAATTATCTTTTGTAACTTGTCTCCAGATATGGATAATTGTTCTTTTTTCTGTTTTGACGTTACATTTCAAAATTTTCGTTATATTATCGATCTATATAAAAATGAATGTCTGTTGTGTGGGTGTCCTTTATAGACTCCTAAACCAACCGACCCTTAGCTATGAAACTTGGCATACTGATAGTTCAAAGTACGAGGAAGGTCACTGTCGACATTAGAACATTCTAAAATTTTTTCGAGCAGGATGAAAGGAAAACAATATGGAATTTTCTGATTGTTTTAAACGCAACAATTCTTTTTTCTCACATATTTTAAAGATAACATCAGTGTTAATTGCTAGTTTATAGCTCAATTTGAACGTAGTGTTTCTCGGTACTGATTTATTGAATCTGTTTTTTTATTTATTCACGCCGTGCGAAGAACGGGTATTCAGCTTTTTTAAACTATGAAATTAAGCCTAATTGATAGAATATTCTTGTTTACGACTTCCGAGTGGGCTGATATCGATAAATAAAAAAATCAGCCCTGTCAGGCTAATGAGACGAGGGTACTTCATGTTTCTAAGATGGCTGATTTAGAGTTAGAATAAAAAAAATTGCGTATAAAAGAGATAAAATAAAATAAAAAATTTCGTATTTTTCAAATCTTATTTTTTTTCTTTACGTTTAAATAAGTAAAGTCATGCAGTGGACTGATCGTTAAGACACGGTGCCCAGCAGATCACCGAAGTCAAGCATCACTGGCTGCGATGTTCAACTCCGTATCCTTATAATTTTGAACCCAATCCAGAAGACAAGGAAACTCCTGGATCAAGTATTGGGAGAAATTTTGCCTTTGTGGAGGATTTTTTGACGGAATGAACCCACATTTGCGTTACATGGAGAGGAAGACCGCGAAAACCTCCCGCGATTAGTCGGACAGCAAGGAGATTCCAACTCATGATCCGTCTATCACTGACGATATTTTCAGGGCAGCACTGTGGTCGGTGCTAGCCGGATTCGGAATTCGTATCGACCAGCCATCACTGGGATTCGAACCCGGTTCAGCGAATGTTCTTTCCCTTGAGCCATCACAGCTCCAAGTAGCCTAGTTTTATTTTATTTTATAACCATCGTTGAACAGCCGACCCAATTTTATGAGTTTACGACTGCATGTTCAAATCCGTAGCCTTGTAATTTTGAACCTAATCCAGAAGACAAGGGAACTCCTGGTTCGAGTATTGGGAGAAATTTGCCTTCGTGGAGGACTTTTTGATGGAGCTAACCCGCATTTGCGTCTCATGGAGAGAGGAATCACGAGAACCTCCCACGGTTAGCCAGGCGGCAAGGGGACTTTAACCCATAATCCGTCTACCACTGAGGATATTTCACGCCGACTGCGATTCGAACGAGGTTCGCCTCATTGGAAGGCGAACGCTCTATCCCCTGAGCCATCGCGGCTCCAAGTAACCTAGTTGACGGTATCAATTAAATGATGATTTGTATGGGATTTCTCAATATGAAGATCTGATTAGAAACCCAATCTGATAAAACGCAGAGTAAATTTAGGAGTTGCTTTTCATTAACGCAGTTTTCGAACACACCCGCCATTTCTCTGGTTAAGAGACTATTCACAAATTTGTTTTGCAACTTGTTTTATAACTATTCTAACAAAATGTTTTACAACTATCTATTTTATAAGTATTTAAGCATTTAAATTCGACTTGTCTTGTTTTTGAAGATATTTGCTTAGAAAAGGTAATACGAAGACTTTGATTTTTTTTTTTTTTTTGATATTTAAAAAATAAACGGTATTTTTATAAATGATTTTGTTAACATTAAAGATAAGATTGTTTAAAGTATATATTATTCATAAAAAGACAAAATATTGAAAGAAAATGTCTTAAAACTAATTGAAAAGTAATAACTGCGAACATGATCTAAATCAGGGAAGGGCAAACTTTTTTGGTCGAGGGCAAAAAAACGAAGAAAAAAAGTTTGGTGGGCCAAGTAAAAACTTCTAAAATAGAAAAACGATAAGCGAGTTTTAAATTAAATATTCGATGAGATGAATGAAATTGCGATTTCATTTTTAAGAGAAGTTTATATTGAGGTTCCAAGTGAGATGTACTTATTTTAATGCTCAAAGCTAAATGTTTGACTGTTAGTCTAGTTCTGAAATGATTTTTTCTAAGGTTTATAGTTGAAAACACTTGTTCACATACATAAGATGAAGCAAACATAGCACTGATTTTCTGGGCATGAATATTAAATTTGGGAAACTAGCTTTTGGTAATGATTTGTAAAACTCAAACTATGGCATATTTAGAAACAACTGCTTCAAATGGCGCCAATCTACGGCTATTCTATAAAGAACTTTTGCTTTCAACATTTTACCAATTGAAGCTGCGTATTTCCATCAATTTATGTTTTGTAGAACAAAAATAGAGAAAGTAAAAAGGTCATCAATACTTTGTTAAAAAAGAAGGAACAAAAATAGCTTTAAACAAAGTAGACAAAAAAATGGATGTATATTGTTTATATTCGTCACAGATCGGCAAGTTAAAATTCTATCCGCGGGCCGGATAAAACCTTACGGCGGGCCACAGTTGGCCCGCGGGCCGTAGTTTGCCCGTCCCTGATCTAAATGTTCATAACGTGTAACAGTATGAATATGTCTTTTGCTCCTTTTTATTAAATTTAAAAAAAAAAAACTTGAAAAAAGCTATCGAGTCAGCTTGAAAAGCAATTATTTTGAATAAGTAAGAATAATATTTGAATATTACGGAATTCATTACACATGCATGTGCGTTAATGCATCTTTTTGGGAAAAATTTTCATGGGGGAAATCTGAAGTTATATATTTTTATTTTTACTAAGTTTATGAATAAAACTACTCTCAACTATTCTTAAGCTAACTATAACATTAAAAAAGTCTTAAGCTAACTTAAAACTTTTTTAATGTATTCACAATTGGAGCAAAGATATATCCGGCATGGATAGATATCAAAAAATATTTTTTTAATTAAAACATTAATTATTTAAATCTGTCATGTTCGTGATAAAGCGGTGTCTTAAGCTTCATTTAAGCGAATAAGTAGTTCATTTATAAGAGTGAACACTTTCCCAAATTTTGAACTTGCATAATGTAAGCATTTCGTGTGATGTTTATACAATATTAACTTGGTTATTATCATGGGTTAGGTTATCATGGGTTCTGTAAATCTATAATAGTGGCTATAAATTAACGTTGCGCGAATATTTAACATTTCTTACCTGTGTTAATTTTTATAAAGACATATTTTGGACTATCGATTTTCATTAGCAAGCATTTCGGGCTATGTTCATGTTCGTAAACGCGCATTTAGAGCTATTCCATTTTCTTAGACGCGCATTTGGAGCTATGTTCCTGTTTGTCAACGCGCATTTAGAGCTATTCCATTTTCGAATGCACGCTTCCATTTTCTTAGACATTCATTTCGAGTAATGTTCCTGTTCGTCAACGCATATTTCGAGCTATTCCATTTTCGAAATCACGCTGTCTCCATTTTCTTAGACATTTATTTCGAGCTATGTTCTTGTTCGTCAACGCATATTTCGAGCTATTCCATTTTCGAAAGCACGCCGTCTCCATTTTCTTAGACATTCATTTCGAGCTATGTTCCTGTTCGTCAACGCGTATTTCGAGCTATTCCATTTTTGAAAGCACGCTGTCTCCATTTTCTTAGACATTCATTTCGAGTAATGTTCCTGTTTATCAACTCGTATTTCGAGCTATTCCATTTTCGAAAGCACGCTGTCTCCATTTTCTTAGACATTCATTTCGAGTAATGTTCCTGTTCGTCAACGCGTATTTCGAGCTATTCCATTTTCGAAAACATACATTTGGAGTTGTGTCCATTTTCCTAGACACTCATTTCGACCTGTGTCCAGTAATAAAAACATAAAAATAACTCACCAAAGATTTATATTTCGAACAGACCGAAATAGTTCAATGGATAAAGTAATTTTTGAAAACAAGAAACTTTCTTCTGTTATCAGGATTCCATACAAATAGAAAATGTGCGACGGATAGAAAACTAAAACTAATTTATGTCCAAGAGAAACAATTTTTGCGAGAACAAGAAGAATAGCGGAGAAAGTTGAGTTCTTTGTCCCACAACTCATAGGGTTAACCTCGGATCAAAAGTCTTACAACTCCATTAGAAGGTATCCTCCATTTCTTTTTTTTGTTGTTCTCTCTTCCTTTGGGCAATAAAAGGAAGGCCTGAAAGAGAATATAGCATTTCAACTAAATATTTTCTTAGCTTCTTCTCTTCCCTTTCCGCCATTGAGAGAGAGAGAATGGAGAAGATGAGGAAAATATATGACCAGATGACATAGAGTGAAATATGTAAGAGGAGAGAAAAGCAGCTTGTTAGTTGATTTTATTTTCGAATAAAAAGAACTTCTTCCATAATTGGATCTTCAGGGAGACAATGGAACATTTTTGAAAAGAAGGAGTTGTTTTACTTTTTTTGAGTTTTAAAAAATGATTGACTTCGCTGTCTGGAAACTCACTGTGTGAAGATTTTGGAAGGAAGAACTACATCTATCCTGATTGCTTTTAATCATTTGTTGGGATTCGCATATCGAAACGGTCTTTATATTCCTATTTAAAAAAATGACGATTTCCTATATCGACATCCTACAGTTCCTAGCCAAATTATTTGACGCACTGTAAGATTTTATGTAAAATTATAATTATCAGGTGATACTATACAGCTTTATTGTTTTTATGTGACTGAAACAGGTTTGCACTTGTTTATGTTCGTGTAGCAATTCGTTAACATTGTAATGCAACACGTTAAAAATAAATACAAATAGGAAGTATATAAGAAAATCTGAATAATAGCCCATCAAGTGTATGTTTAAATATAAAAGTATTGCTAATAAACTCGTGCAAAACATGTCATTATTAAAACACTACAGTGCGTCTAATGATTTGGCCCAATTATTATAATATACTAATATAATACTTCATCTAATAAATGTTCTATATTTATATAATATATCGTCTAATTTTTACAATCGTCGAATTTATATTATATATATCGTCTAATATAATCCATTGATACACGAACATAAACAAGTGCAAACCGCTTAAAAACGATAAAGCTGTATAGTCTCACCTAATAATTAAGATTTTACATAGAATCTTATAGTCCGTCTAATAATTTGGTCAGGGTCTATAAGTCAGATTCCGAGTGAGAATGTTCTATTGTGTAGCTAGACTAAGGTTTCAATTTACTTCCACTAATATTCCTAAACCGCAAAAATGAATAATCCCCAGAGAATGAAACGGAAAGATAAGATTGTTAGTATAAAAGCTTCATTTTCTTAAAAGAAATCAAGATTTTATTTGAAATTCGGCAAATTTCAAGAGCTCAAAAGCAGGTGCCCATTCTCAAGCGTCGCGAGGGGTGAATGAGGAAAACAAAAGAGATTTGAAACAGAAAACGTAAAGTTTTCAACGAAGAACGAAGAAAAAAAAAGTATAAAAAAAAACAAAAGATTGCCAAGAGTACAACAGAAAATAAAAAAATCTATAGAAGTTTTTCACCTTTATAGATTTAGACCTTTATAGATAGATCACCTTTATAGACATAATAATTCTTTTAAGTATATTGGGGCGGGGTCAGCCTGGTTGGCAGGGCATTGGACTCACGTTCGTGAAAAAGAGAGTTCGAATCCAGTCGTCTGATGACTCCCCGTGTAGTAAGTGGTGACTGGTGCTGTTAAAACTGTCGGGTCACAAAGTCCTTTATGTTCCCATAACAAATTATACCTCAGGAGGTACTGAAATGGAGATGGATCGTTCTCTGTTTCAAGTTAAAATTACGATCAGTGGACGAATGAATGGATGTAAGAATGGGGTCACAATATAAACGGGTGTGGCAGAAGTCGAATTCTTGGCAGCAGATGGCGCCACTGGAAAACAAGTACAGTCGCACGCTCTCGCCATAATGGCCGACAACAACAACAACATCAAGCATGATTCTCACCAGCGTTTCTGGAAGCTATTTCATGTTATGAAAACTTTAAATAATTTAGTACGACTTTCCTGGCTCCCCAGCCTTTCCGAAAGTTTGGAAAACAATTTAGTTTTAACTTCTTCATCTTGTAGCACCTGAGTTTCCCCTCTACGCCTATAATCTTTAATTATACCTTAATTACCTGCAATGAAATTAGACTGTATTCTTTTACACGTAAACTTATCAATTAAATTAAAGCTTATCAACTGGTTTTCTTAAAGTTTTGCACGACATTTATTAAACTTATCCTAAAACTTTCAAAGTTTTCAATTAAGTATTGCTTACTTCGAATTACTTTTTCAATTTTGAAAAAAAGTCAAGCAGATATAGAACACACAGGCTGAGGTCAGTAAGCAGGTGGGTGACCACTTTGATCAACCTGCGTAGGGACCGAGGGAGAGCCGTATCGGTGCTCGTTAAACTGTTCTACTTTAAAGTGACTTCGCCCGTAGGTGGTTGGGCTTCCAAATCGGGGGAGCCATCCCCCCTGCAGAGGATCAAAATTCCGATGGTACGTCTTCGAATTATCCTCAGGGATGTTTCCCAGACCGTCGCCAATAGCTCATTGAGCAGCTCTAGTGCTACTTACATAAAGTACCTACCTCGATAAATTTCCTTATAAGACACTTTGCCTTAGTTAATATCTTAATAATTGTTTTTTTTTTAAGCAATTGTCGTTATATTATAATATAAATTATAAATCTTCTAATCTATATTATAAATCTTCAGTTCCTGATCAAATTATTAAAGACGCACTATAAGATTCTATGTAAAATCTTAATTATCAGGTGATACTATACAGTTTTATTGTTTTTATGTGACTGAAACCTATTTGCACTTGTTTACGTTAGTGTATCTATTGGTTAAATTAGGCGATATATTATATACATTTTACGATTGAATAAATTAGGCGATATATTATATAAATATAGAATATTTATTATATCAGGTATAATATTAGTATATTATAATAATTAGATCAAATTATTAGACGAGCTGTAGTTTTTTAATAATTGCATGTTTTGCACGAGTTTGTAAGCAATACTTTTATATTTAAACATACATGTAATGGATTTTTATTCAGGAGATTTTTAACACACTTCCTATTTGTATTTATTTTTAACGTATTGCATTACAATGTTAAACAATTGATACACAAACGTAAACAAGTGCAAACCAGTTTCAGCAGCGTAATAAACAATAAAGTTGTATAGTGTCACCTTATAATTAAGATTTGACATAGAATCTTATAGTGCGTCTAATAATTTGACCAGGAACAGTATATTGGAAACCACAAATCCGAATTATTTTATCCCCTTCAGAAACAAGGAAAGGCCATTACGGCCTTTGTTTGCAGAGAAGGACTGACTTTGCCTTAAGTGTAATAATCTTCTGGGAAATGCCTCCCCCCCCCTTCAAGAGTTGAGACATCTGACGATTACTTTGTCATCGTTGAAAGAATACTAACAAACATACGTGTATTGATTCTGTTTGGGATGAGTGTGTTTGTACAGGATGGTGGATTCCTAAAGAAATAACTCGATTTGTTATCGGATAACAAATGCAAAGAATGTAATCCTGCATGCGTATGTCCTCTCTCAAAATGATTTCATCGACGAGATTTTCATTATGGACACAGCTCGAAATTCATCTTTAAGAAAATGGACACAACTGAGAAAGCGTGTTAAAGAAAATGAAAAAAAAAAATTCAAAATGCGAATTAAAGAAAAAGGACACAACAAAAAGTGCGTGTACAAAATAATGATGTTATCATTATTAGCATAAGGCAAATGCTATGCAAAATCTCTCTTTTTAAGTGAAGAAAGAACAAAATGTACACAACTGAAAATGGACACAACTGAGAAACCGTGTTAAAGAAAATGGGGAAAAAAAATTCTATATGCGAATGAAAGAAAAAGGACACAACAAAAAGTGCGTGTACAAAATAATAATGTTATCATTATTACAATTAGACAAATGCTATGCAAAATCTCTCTTTTTAAGTGAAGAAAGAACAAAATGTACACAACTGAAAATGGACACAACTGAGAAAGCATGTTAAGGAAAATGGAAAAAAAATTCAGAATGCGAATTAAAGAAAAAAACAAAAACAAAATGTGAGTATACAAAATAATGATGTTATCATTATTACCATTAGACAAATGCTATGCAAAATCTCTCCTTTTAAGTGAAGAAAGAACAAAATGTACACAACTGAAAATGGACACAACTGAGAAACCGTGTTAAAGAAAATGGGAAAAAAAAATTCAAAATGCTAAATAAAGAAAAAAAACACAGCAAAATGTGCGTATACAAAATAATGATGTTATCATTATTACCATTAGACAAATGCCATGCAAAATCTCTCTTTTTAAGTGAAGAAAGAACAAAATGCACACAACTGAAAATGGACACAACTGAGAAACCGTATTAAAGAAAATGGAGAAGAAAAAATTCAGGATTAAAGAAAAAAAATGTGTGTATACAAAATAATGATGTTATCATTATTACCATTAGACAAATGCCATGCAAAATCTCTCTTTCTAAGTGAAGAAAGAACAAAATGTACACAACTAGAAATGGACACAACTGAGAAACCGTGTTAAAGAAAATGGAGAAAAAAAATTCTAAATGCGAATGAAAGAAAAAGGACACAACAAAAAGTGCGTGTACAAAATAATAATGTTATCATTGTTACCATTAGACAAATGCTATGCAAAATCTCTCTTTTTTAACGACGAAAAAACAGTATCGCTATCAAAGCCAAATGAAACATTAGTGAAGAAGGCAGAACAGGAAATATCAAGACCGGTTAAATTGTCTCGTGAAAAAGGGAAAAGTTTTTAATAATCGTTTTACAACTCCTCTTAATTCTCTCTGGCAATAAAACAGGTTTTGATTTCTTAAAACTCGCAGTCATTATTCGTTTTATGTTAATTGTCCTTTTGTTTTTTCTCCGCATAAAAATCAGTTTGAGAACCATAGTTTGCATATTTTTTTTCTACAGTTTTGACAAGAGTTCAAAAAATAAAGATTAATGGAACGCGTAGTCTTACCAGTATGGAGGTAAGACTACGAGTTCACTAGACTTTGTATCACAGATTCTGAGCGTTTATGCTGGCAAAAAACTGCGATGGCTTAACGGATTGAGCTTTTGTCTCCCAAGAAGGTGACCCAAGTTCGGATTTCGGCGATGCCTGTGTAATTTGCTTTCTGATGTCCTAGCTCTCACCGATTACAGTGCTGACGTAAAATATCCTTAGTGGTATACATATCATGGGTCAGAGTCCCCTTACCATCAGGTTAACCGTGAATTCTACTCGAAAAATAATGTGACATTAATAAATTTTTACATTTGAAATTAATTTTTAAATTTTTAATTTACACTTGATTTTAGCAGAGTGTTGATAAATTTAAGTACAGTCCTTGTCCAAATTAATAGACGCACTATAGGATTCTATGAAAAATCTTAATTATCAGAAGATCCTATACAGCTTTATTGTTTTTACTCGGATGAAACCGGTTTGCATTTGCTTACTCTCCTGTATCAATGGGTTAACATTGTAATGCAATACATTAAAAATAAATACAATTCGGAAGTATATAAAAATATCTCCTGAATAAAAACCCATTACATGTATGTTTAAATATAATACTATTGCATACAAATGCGCGCAAAACATGTAGTTATTAAAGCACTACAGTGCGACTTATAATTTGGTCTAATTATTATAATAGAATACTTGATATAATAAATATTCTATTTTTATATAATATATCGTCTAATTTATCCTATCGTCAAATTTATATTATCTGTCGTCTAATTTAACCCATTGATACACGAACGTAAACAAGTGCAAATCGGTTTCAGTGACGTAAAAACTATAAAGCTGTATAGTATCACCTGATAATTAAGATTTCGAATAGAATCTTAAAGTGCGTTTAATAATTTGGACAGGAATTGTAAATGTAAATATTTGTTAAAAAGTTAACGAAACACACAACGAGGATCGATTTTCCAGGCACAATTAAAAATAGAACTCTCTTTATCTTTAAGAATAATAATTATCTTTCTTCCCCTAAATGCACCGTATTAACACAATTTGAATTAAAATTAATAAATAGAGTTTATAGTCTTTGCACGAGGCGCTAGAGTTTCACACCTTTAGGAGTTTTGGCGTAATTATGCTCAGGAATTTAAACAGTAATTATTAACCCACATTTCACCCATAATTTTCCATAATTTAATATATCGGAGTAAATTGCGAACCAAGACCGATGATTTAATTTATGTTATCATACATATTTAATTAATTCGGATCAGAAGTAGACCTCTAGTTTCTTATGCAAATTAACTGATTAAATAAATTTGTTTTGTAGATATTTCAGCAAAATATTACACTTTGTGATTAATTGAAATTATTTTTTTCTTCAAAAAACTTAAAGTAAAGCTTTTACTCTATAAATATTTGTTTTATTATTATTATCATTATTACTATTGATTAGGAAACTAGGTGTCGAACTCAGATTTATTTTGGCTCTACAAAATAAAATAAAGTTAAATAAACAAATAATCAAATCATGGATTAAAATGTTGAGAGAAAAGTAACATAAAAATTGTGATCTCTTCAAGGTGATCACGGTTACCTATTGGCAAAAAAGGTTGTTGTCTAATTTTTTTTTTTTGGAAAAGCAACTTTATTGTGTTTTCATCTTGGACATCTTTAACTGTTAATCCTGAACTGCTCGATGCACAATTTTGCAGACATATTTAAATGCGGCTCAGACACCTTCTGTGTAAATTCTTTTGATGACTGAAGAGACATTGAACAGCCAATCGAGATCAATATTAACATTTTCGGAGTGGTACAATAGTGTTTGAAGGAGATTGTAAGATGCATCATACACCCGTTTCGGATTCACAAGTTCATACATGAAATATGATTTGAAAGCTAGGCTTTTTTTCAATTTTACATAAATAGTGAATGAATCATTTATATTGCGTGGAAGACAGTCCACTGTCTTGTGCAAGTCATTGGGTATATTGACAATTTATCCTTTTGATTTACACCCAGTTCTCGTGTTCGCATGAAAGGGGATCGGAGAGCAACCATTCGCTCTTCGGTAGGGCTCAATTGGTATTTTTGTGAGGGACGGGCTTCATGCTCACGTTTGCGAACGGAATCTCGTTTTTCGGTTTGTGTATAGCTTAAGGTATTTACGTTCTTTGGCTTTGGTATTGGCTTTTCCAGCCTCAGTACAAATTTAGGCTTTGGCATCGTTTTTTTTTTCTTGCTTCAACTCAAACTTTTGAATCCATGCCAATCAGTTTGGACCCTTTTTATGTGTGATATTCACCTGAATTATTATAGATAAGGATCCAGTTTGAACTGTAGGTTAGAATTTCTGATTCTTAATTAAAACAATAAAAACAAAAATATCGTTCAAATGATGAAATTCTCTTTTATTCACAACTCACGAAGCATTTATGGAATCTCTCGGACCCCATATTTCAAAAATAAACTCACCCACTTAATGCATAACAAAATTAAAAGTGAAAAAGCGAATTCTAAAAATAAAATAAAAAAAAACAATCAAACAGCAGCGGTCGCCATAGCAACACATGCAATGACGACGCATGCGCACTGTTTACTATTACTCTTAAACACAGTTGAAAAGTGTATGGAAAATAAATTTGCTTCTTGAAAATGTTTTTTTGTTTGGTTTTTATTTTTAAACGTACCTTACTTAAGAAACAACCCTAGCATAATTTAAAAAAAAGGAATTTCTTTTGTGTTGTTCCTTTTTCCTCTTCGCACAGTTAAATTGAAAAGAACAATCTCTTCTGTATTATTCCTTCATTTATCAGAAGCTCGTACTAATGTGCTATGCTGCAGTTTTCGATAAGTTAAGTGGCCTTTGTTTTGGCTTTTATAACATCGCTTGAAATGTAGAATTTTGTTGTTTCAGGTAGAATTTTTCAAGTCATAGAAAAACGAACCCTTTTTTTAAAAATTTTTTCAATGTTGATTTATTTCAATAAGCCATTAAACTCTAATCAATAGAATACAAATCTTGGTGAGAAGTGTAAGTACACACCAAAAATTGTATTAATTTTTTTTAAAAAAATACTTTGCGATTTCTATACTGTTAGTTCTATTGATTTGTGTTTGACTCAGACTACAAAATGTATTTTAAATAGTGCTCCATTAGTCTAGATATGTTTACCGGGAATGGCCGAAATCAAAAGAATGTCGACTTTGGTGAATGTCAACAATCACATTGTCACTTTGGTGAATGTTCGAAATATTTGCTATATCTGATTTGATATTAATGCATTGATATTATTGATTTGATATTAATAGTTGATATTATTATATTTAATCGGTATTTTACTATCTGTTGAGGTTAGATTAGGAGAAACACCAGTGTTCGGAGTACCGGTTAAAAGCATACTGGGCAGTGGCACATGACCTTAAGAAAACATTGATGTAGGGAATACCGGGCAGTGGCACTTAACTGGACCTAGTATTTATTTCGGACATATACCAAAGCGACTATGTTATTGTCAACATTCACCGGTGGATGCCAACAACCACCCATTTCACAGTATTAGGTATTAGATGCGCAAATAAATTGCAGTTCAAAATTTGTAAATAAATAGAGACAAAAAATATATAGGTAAATTTATGACATTTCTGGTAAATCAAACACTTAATTCTGATTAAGAAAATTGAAATATACGGTATTTAAATCATTCATTTGGTAATACATATTTTCATTCACATCGTAACGATTTACCGTAAATTCTGGTTTTCAAAGCTATAGTTCATCACACGTTTAGTAAAAAATACAAAACTGAAAAATAAATTTCTTTGGATACATGGACCATCTAGCGAAAATTTGTATTCATCTTATTTAAAAAAAAAATGCTTTAGAACAGTATATCTTTTCTAAATTTAAGATAAAAGTAATTGCTAGAAATCACCTCACCTTTTTTTTTTTTGTATCGCACTATTCACTACGCTATTACACTACAAGCAACGAAAAAAGTAGCGACTACGGTAGTTTCACTACTTGTCGTGTGCTACTTCCGACCTCTGTGCTTAGTGTTTTTTTTATTATTATAACCCTTGTTGAACAGCCGTTCCAATTTTTGAGTTCACGACTACTAATGTAACTCAGTAGCCTTATATTTATGAACCCAATCCAGAAGACAAGGGAACTCCTGAGTCAAGTATTGGGATAAATTTGGAGGATTTTTTGATGGAACAAACCCGCATTTGCGTTTCATGGAGAGGAAAACCACGAAAACCTCCCACGGTTAGCCTAACGGCTAGGGAACACTAACCCACGATCGGTATACCATTAAGGTTATTTCACGTCAGCACTGTGGTCGGTGACAACCGGATGTGGAATTCGTATCGACCAGCCATCGTAGGGATTCGAACCTGGGTTCACGTCATTGGAAGGTGAACGCCTTATCTCCTTAGCCATCACGGCTCTGTGCTAAGTATTAAATAAATAAATAAAATAAGAAATATTAAATTCTTCGTTTTGTTGTTAAATTTGGATTGAACATTGAAAAAGTGAATGTAAATCTTTTTCTTAGCCAGACAGTTCGAACAATTTTCTTCAGACATGTTACGCTGTGTTTTCATAAAATGCATTTGAGCGAATCTAAAATAAAAAAAAAACCTTACTGAAGAGTTATTTCATTTCATGACGGGAAACTAAAGTTACTTAATAAATTTTATCTTCACCGCATGTAAATAATAAATGCAATTAATTAATCACATTTTAAGTTAAAACTTAAAAAAAGGAAAGAAAAAAATAATGTTCCGCCAAAGCGAGGTCGCTTGTAACCGAAAATAAGCAAGGTAGTATATAAATTTTTATACCCCACTTCATTAATTTACAGGCATGAATTTAGTATCATGACAAAATAATTAATTTCAGGCATTTTTATGAACATATTTTCTTCAATAACTGCAGGGCGGAACATAATTATTTTGTTTTTATCCGATATTATTGAAAGAGGGGGAAGAAAAACGAAATTAAATAAGACAACTAACCACGGATGAAATTCTGCCAGTTTTTTTTTTTTAATTTGAAGTTCTTTTTTTAACGTTTCTGTACGGTTTAGAAAACATTTTCATTTCTTCAATTTTTTTTCTTCTTTTTCTTCTAGCTCGCAGCGAAGATGAAATCTCGCAGTTACGTCAAAGTCGATAATTGGTTTTGGAAAAAAACGAAAAAGTATTTCTTGAAAATTCCAATCTCAGTTGATTTAGGAAATATTTGAATTAAGAATATCAATGTTGAAAAGAAAAAAAAAAAGAAATATAAAGAGAAGCTTATTTGTAAGATGACAGTAAGATGAAAATTTAATGCGAAACAAAATCTAATTATCTTTTGATGCAGATTTATTTTGGTTTCCGCAAAACTGATTTCAAATAGTAATTTTTCAGCCTAAAATGAAATTAAAAAGATACATGTTCTTTCCCCAAAATGCAGTTAACACTGTTAAGTAGTGTTTTTTTGATGTGAAAAATAAACGCATTCGTTTCTACAATATATGTCTTATATACGTTACATATAGAATAGAATTATATAGAGCGTCTAATAAATTAGCCATGTACTGTGATATTAATATGATACCGTTAATGACCAAAATCAAGGGAATGTCGACTTTCACCGGTGAATGTCTACAATCACATAGTCACATGGGTGAACGTCCGAAATATTTGTTATATCTAATTTGATATTAATTTATTGATTGATATTATTATATTTATTCGATATTTTAATATCTGCTGGGATAGATTAGGGGAAACATCAGTGTTCGGAGTTTCAGTTAAATGCTACTGGGCAGTGTCACATGACCTTAAAAAAATTGCTGTAGGGCATACCGGGCAATGGCACTGAACCTTAAGACTTTAGAGTAGGGAATACCGACAAGTGTATACCGGGGAATGACACTACACTTAGTATGTATATAAATATATAAAAGTATTTATATAAATAGAATTAAAAAATATATCTGAGAACATTTCATTCAGATAAAGAAATTTTTCGAGCAACGAACATTCTTTTAGAATAAAGTGAACACGTTGTTTTAAATAAACTATTTTTCGAAACGAACTCCTATCAATTTAAGTAGATTACAGTAAAAAAAAAACTCAATTTGCTTAAGTCTTTTTTATAAATTAAAAAAAAAGTTGATAGATTTAGAAACAAAATTGGTGTTTGTGTGTTTATGATCTATAATACACAGAGGGGGGGGGAACAGTAACGTCAAAACAACCAGAACATGGTGACATTTTTTGTTTTGGGCTCTATGGGAACACCGAAGAGCTCGGTGATTTTTACCGAAGCATGTAGATAATGATTTAGCTAAAAGTAACAATAAAATATGGTTTTATAATGTATGATAAAAATTGATAATTGTATCATGAAACTTTAGATAATGGGTTAAAACTATATATTTGGACAAATTTACTTCTACGTTTTATATTTTTTACTAAATCAGTGGAAACAATATACAAATGCCAGGGGTCTGTTTAGNTTTGCACAAATTCACAAAAGCAGGACCCTGGTTGAAAGAATGTGACTTAACATTTATTTTATATTCACAAATTACGAGTAATTTTTTCACAATTTTACAAAAATGGACCTTTCACAAAATGTCTGGACAGACCCCTGAATGCGAAACAAAGTTTCCGATGAACCGTCGCCATATGAGGAATATTACCAAATAGCTGGTTTAAATTCCGTATATTTTAGTTTTAATTACCAGATTTTTTTTTTAAACAGAAATGTCATTACAATGCATTACTTTAATTTTACCAGAATTTTTATCTCCTTTCATATACGGTGATTAAGTCTTAAACACTATCAGAACACGTAGAATTACGTTATTTACTTTTCTTTGAAAAAAAGATTGCGTTACCTTTTCTTTGCTTTTTTTGATTTTTGTAAATAATTATATAAGCATTTATTAAATTTTTTTTGGCGTTTTCTGTGAGCACGGTACTCTATATTAAACAACTACAGATGGAAAATTTTCATTTGAAAGAAAAAACTCAGCACGAATGCATTTTTGAAAGATTTTTGAATGAACTAAGAAGCCTCTCTCTCACTTAGCTCACCGATCCCCTAACTTAATTCTCCTTCAATATTCTTTTTCTTTAAAACTATGAAAAAAAGATTTTTTCTTTCTACAAAATGTATAAATATTAAAATTTATATGCATTTTGTTAACATGTTAATCGTAACGACATAAACCTAGATTAGAAAAATAATTAACTTTTTTTCTTTTAAAGAAAAAATATTTTTACTTCGAGTTAAAAATAATGATAATACATGATGTATGATCAATAAATTATTACCAATGATAATCATGTGTAATTGGAAACGGTTCTTATATCTCTTGAGAAAATTAAAGTCTAAAAAATTTCAATATAACATCAATGCCTGATAAATCTAATTTCTCTTAGTTTTTTATTATATTTTATAAATTTTTCTTGAAGTCAAGTTCGAACTTATAAAAGATACATTTTATACAACATTGATAAATAGTCATTTCTTAGAAAAAAAATGAAAGCAATTCTGAAAAGTCATTCTGTCGTTTTTCTGAAAAATTGGAATACTTTTTACGAATTTGTTCTTTTATCTTTCAAACCCTGTGCTTTTCTAGACAGTGATTTAAGAAAAATTAGGAAATTATCAAATATTTTGGATTTAAGAGATCAATGCTTTTTTTATATAGTGCAAGAAATTAAGTACAGCGCAAAAACGATAAACGAACCACGCTGAATAACTTTTGATCTAATGATCGGATCTTCATGTTCTGGGACTCAATTTTAACGGTTTGAGGGTGCGACGGCATATAGGCTAATTAATTAATGAGGACAATATTTTAAGTTACGAAATCAGACTCGAAAACTTACTTTATAGTTCCTCTGAAATCGAATTTAAAAAAAAGTCAGATATTTAAAACTCGATTTTTCAGGAAAAAAATCGACTGATTTCTCACCGATTTTTTCGAGCTGCAAACGTAATCTTAACGCTCAGTCACAGAATCATACTCCTTGATTAGGTTGACGGACCTGCGAAGGATTTGCACCCATCAGGTTCGAAAATTTTTTTGCGTTTGAACTCTTTTTCTTTATTTAACTTACGTTAAAAGTAATTGCCATGAATCGCCAAAAACTACCGTTTTTTTTTCGTATCTCACTACACTACTTCTGTTAAAATTTAGCGCACTAAACTACATACTACGGAAAAAGTAGCGACTGCAGTAGTTTTGCTACTTGTAGCTCTCTACTTTTGACCACTGAACGTAATCAAAATGCTTACGCATCTTTTCTTTTATAGACTGTTATAGTGTAGTCAAGTTTCACTTTCAGAATAGTAAAATATTTTATCACAAGTGAAATATTAAAGTTCAACTTTGATTATGCAAAACTATTTTAACCTATGGAAAGTTTTTAAAGTTCTACTTTGAGAATAAGAATTTATTTCAGAGTAAGGGAGTTCCACTTTGAAAATGGTAATCTATAGTAATTTAGTATTATGTAAGTTAAGTTCTTTTTAACATTGCTTTTAAATTTTTTTTTCTATTTAGGTTCTTAGAAAACGATTGGCTGTGAAAAATATAATTAGAATTACCTTCGTTTGTCAGAGTCTTAATTATAATGAAAATAATGTTAAGAAATTCGATTCAATTGATCTTTTAGAACGCTTTTAAGATGGAGATTTTCGTATCGTGATCTGTGGCAGAATAATCGCCTAGTTTTGGCGAATTCCGGGCAGCGGCCAGTGAGAAACTAAAAAGAATCACAGAAAGGGACCAACTCGAAAGGTATAACTTGCCGCCCCCCGGGCAAACATCTTTTTTTTTTAAATTGCAAGTTTAAAATCAATTTGGCACTTTGGCGATTATAGTTGACGCGACAGATCACGATACGTAAGCTGCTTAATATAGCTGAGCCATGGTGGCTCAGGGGATAGAGCGCTCGCCTCCCAATACCCGGGTTCGATCTCAGCGATATCTGGTCAATTTGAATTCCGCAACCAGCTCTCACTGACCACAGTGTTGACGTAAAATATCATCACCGTCAGACTGATCATGGAAGCTTTTCGTTGTTTTCCTCTATATGTAACGCAAATGCAGGTTAGTTCAATCAAAAAAATCCTCCACGAAGACAAATTTCTCCCAACACTTGCTACAGAAGCTTCCTTGTCTTCTGGATGGGGCTCAAAATTACTAGGCTACGGAGTTGAACATTAGTGGCCGTAAACCCTAAATTGGGTCGGCTGTTCAACGACGGTTATAAAATTATGAAATATAAAATTTAATATAGCTGCAAAAAGCTTATTGAGTATAATTATTTTTTTAAAATAAATATTTTATTGCATTTAAAAGTTTACGTTCTTCTAAGCTAAATATTTCTAAATTAAATTAGCATTAATTGCCGAAGCTCGAGTTTTAGGGAGGTTAAAGTAGTAAATTAAGAGAGTCTCTTATTTGACTAAAAATTTGATGGCTTAAGCTGCCTATAAATCTGATAATATCTCCTTACTGAATATAATTTTATCACCTATTGAATAAATAGTAATTTAAGGTTAGTAACTCACTTAATTAACTTAAAGGATTATCTCTTCTGACGTCACATTAGTGAAAATCACGACAATAGGACGCTAATCCTTCTGTTCTCTTGGGAGATTTAATCGGCCTCGTTAATTTAGGCTGTCACCGGGCAAACAAGGTCCTACACAACCCTAATCTAGTACAAACCTCAACACTGATAAGTTGGGGGTTGACTTGAACCAGCTATTGGTCTGAAGACAGATGTCTCCACAGAGATCACTAAGTTCATGAGGAGTTTTAAGATTTTTTAGAATTTTTAGTTTGAAATTTAAAAATTGATCAAATGTCTGGCGGAAAATTTGAGAAAATACTTTTTCACTTGTTTTTCAATCAATAGCAAGGGAATGACACTACACTTAGTATGTATATAAATATATAAAAGTATTTATATAAATAGAATTAAAAAATATATCTGAGAACATTTCATTCAGATAAAGAAATTTTTCGAGCAACGAACATTCTTTTAGAATAAAGTGAACACGTTGTTTTAAATAAACTATTTTTCGAAACGAACTCCTATCAATTTAAGTAGATTACAGTAAAAAAAAAACTCAATTTGCTTAAGTCTTTTTTATAAATTAAAAAAAAAGTTGATAGATTTAGAAACAAAATTGGTGTTTGTGTGTTTATGATCTATAATNTAACTCACTTAATTAACTTAAAGGATTATCTCTTCTGACGTCACATTAGTGAAAATCACGACAATAGGACGTTAATCCTTCTGTTCTCTTGGGAGATTTAATCGGCCTCGTTAATTTAGCCTGTCACCGGGCAAACAAGGTCCTACACAACCCTAATCTAGTTCAAACCTCAACACTGATAAGTTGGGGGGTTGACTTGAACCAGCTATTGGTCTGAAGACAGAGATCACTAAGCTCATGAGGAGTTTTAAGATTTTTTTGAATTTTTAGTCCGAAATTTAAAAATTGATCAAATGTCTGGCGGAAAATTTGAGCAAATACTTTTTCCCTTGTTTTTCAATCAATAGCAATCCTTTCTCGTTCTCAAAAAAAAAAAAAAAATTATAAACAGGGAAATTAATTTTTTTTCTTTTCTAGAATAATTTTGCAAACTGAAAAAGTATTCACACTGTCCCTGATCAAATTATTAAAGACGCACTATAAGATTCTATGTAAAATCTTAATTATCAGGTGATACTATACAGCTTTATTGTTAGACTGAAACCGGTTTGCACTTTTTTACATTCGTGTATCAATTGGTTAAATTAGACAATATATAATATAAATTCGACGATTGAATAGATTAGACGATATATTATATAAATATAGAATATTTATTATATCAAGTATTCTATTAGTATATTATAATAATTAGACCAAATTATTAGACACTCTGTAGTTTTTTTTTAATAATTTCATGTTTTGCACGAGTTTATATGCAATACTTTTACATTTAAACAAACATGTAATGGGTTTTAATTCATGAGATTTTTCATATACTTCATCTTTGCATATATATTTTAAACGAATTGCATTGCAATGTTTACCAATTGATACACGCACATAAACAAATGTAAACCGGTTTCAGCTGCGTAAAAACAATAAGCTGTATAGTATTATCTGATAATTAAGATTTTACAAAGAATCTTATAGTGCGTTGAATAATTTGGCCAGGAAAAATTATTCAAACTTTTCGAAAACATCTTTATTTTGAGGATTTTTAACTTTTAATTTGGTTTATTTGAAAAAAAAGTAATAAAATTACTTCAACACCTATGTTTTTTTAGTTTTATTTATTTATTTATTTTTCAATGTATTAAATCGTTAATTTTTTTTTAACTTTCGAAAAAAAATTGCAAGGTTGAATTAGAAGCCCTTTAAGTTAAAAAGTATTTTTTTCACATGAAAAAAATGAGACTTCCAAATTTGTAAGTCTTCTAATTATAATAAATCATATGGGAAACAGGATTTTCCGTAAGCAAAAAAAATTTTTTTGTATATGAGAAGCAAAAATGATATCATAATAATTTATATTATTCTATAAAATGGGTTGCATGGTTTGAAAAACTGAAATATTTTATTTTATCCAAATAAAATTCGTTCTATCTTGTGAAAATATTTTAGCTGTAATTGTAAACTCTTATTTTAGTTTCAGAAAAAAAGGAAAAGAAAATATTTCGAAAATAAATAAACAAATAACATCGCTTGAATAAATAAATGAAAATATAAGGAATAAAATGAATTTTGTAGTGTTGAAAATTATTAATCCTTGTTTTATTTTTATATAGGTATAATAAAAAACAATAAAAAAATTGAAATTAGTAATCAAAACGACCCATATTGCGGTAAAGTAGAATAAATATGTGAAAATAATCAAAGGGAAATTGATCCATATTGATAATTTTCTATTTTTGTATTTTTATAAAAATAATGAAAATTGCTAAAATTAATTTCTGTAATGTTGACTCTAGGTGACCCGAGGATAAAGTGACATTATTAATTATTAGCAAAATACGAGACATAGGCAATTGAGGAACACGAACAGCTGGCTTTATTAAAAAGGAAAACTTTTCGATCATCAATTAATTCTACTTCGGCTTCCCTTATCAATTTTTTTGGAAGAAAATTGCAAAAAATTAACAAATTTTTTTATTTCATTAATAAATACTTCATAATCATCTGCATTACTTTCGCTTTCGCTCGAGAACGCCATTATTTTTTTACTCTTTTTTTATGTAAATTCATCAACCATCGGATATACAATAGGACAAAACACGTCAAAACAACAAAAATTGGCAAACTTCCAATCACAGTGGATTATTATTATTATTATTTGTTTAACTTCCGGCCAAATAAAAACGTGATAAAAAAACAACGTATTGACGAATTCTGCTATGCCCGAGTTTACTCGGGATAATAAATATTTGCGATCTATACATTCCCGAGTTAACTCGGGATAATAAATATTTGCAATCTATACATTCCCGAGTTAACTCGGGATAATAAATATTTGCAATCTATGCATTGCCGAGTTTACTCGGGATAATAAATATTTGCAATCTACACATTCCCGAGTTTACTCGGGATAATAAATATTTGCAATCTATACATTCCCGAGTTAACTCGGGATGATCAGAGAAGAGGTAAAATAAATATAATCTAGTAAATTGCATTCAAAATGCAATTGTTAATTTTTTCCGATTTCGATTCTTAACCATAAAATATTTTGCAAATGAGTTATACAATTAATAACTCAATGCAGAATTTTTTTTTATAAAAACATTAAAGAAAAATGCGTAATATGTTCGAATGTTTACTAAAAGTTTATCAATGCAATATTATGCTGAGTGAATTTTTTTTTGTCATTCATAATTTGCATAATTGACTCAAAAGGAGAAGAATTACCTAGAAATGCAAAATCCTCTTCATTTGCAATTCAAATTTCTTAAAAGAAAATTGTCAAGAAATGATTTGCACTTGAAAAGGCATCTATCGGGGAGGGGGGGGGACTCTTTTTAGTATTCAAGCTGTGTATTGAACAAATCCTCTTTACGTGAAAGAAAAATCAAAAGAGAGAGAAAGAGTTTTCATTTTTGTTTAACATTCAGCATTTACGGTTAACTTGGTGAAGAAGGCGGCACGTGTACGGAGAATAAAAGGAATTTTTTTTCTAAACGGAAATATGCTGAAAATTTGTAAAATAAAATGAATGGAGTGATTTCTTTTGAAAATGGAAGAAAAAAATATTTCTTTTGTTGTTGTTGCTTATCCTTTTAATCTGACGCACAGTCCCTGGTCTTATTATTAGACGTACTATAAAATTCTATGTAAAATTATAATTATCAGGTGATACTATACAGCTTTATTGTTTTTACTCAGTTGAAACCGGTTTGCATTAGTTTACACTCCTAGATCAATGGGTTAACATAGTAATGCAATACGTTAAAAATAAATACAAATAGGAAGTATATAAAAAATCTCCCGAATAAAAATCCATTACATGTATGTTTAAATATAAAAGTATTGCATCTAAACTCGTGTGCAAAACACGTAATTATTAAAACACTACAGTGCGTCTAATAATTTGATATAATTATTACAATAGACTAATATAATACCTCATATAATAAACATTTTATCTTTATCAAATATATCGTCTAATTTATCCAATGGTAGAAGTTATATTATCTATTGTCTAATTTAACCCATTGATACTCGAACGTAAACAAGTGCAAACAGCCCCATAAAAACAATAAAGCTGTATAGAGTATCACCTGATAATTAAGATTTTACAGAGAATCTCATAGTGCCTCTAATAATATTGCCAGGAACTGTAAATGCCTGCGTGGTAATAAGAACTCTTATTTTGAAATCCAGAATTTCTAATAAACCGTACATTTTGGTTTATTAACCAAAATTGTGATTCTTTTAACCAGAAAGGTATTTACTAATTACCATAAAGTGCAGTAAATTTAATCGTAATTTTCTGCTTTTGCAAAAAGTTTAGATTTAACTAACCATTTAGATTAATCGGGTTTAAAGATGAATCTAAACACCAGTTAATCTAATTAGTTAAATATAAAGTAGTTGATCTAAATCTAGCGTTAGTCTAGTTAATCTAGTGTAGTTAAATCCAAACACCACAACACAATTAATTGAGAACGTTTGCACTAACTCATGCCCATTTTCACCATTCGCGAATTATTTTCGTTTCTGAGAACGCCAATTTATTTGTACTTTGGATATCGTCAGTAGATTGTTAATAATATAGTGCAAAATGGTGTGAGTTTGTTGATATTTTGCACACCGCTATACAGTTCCTGGCAATATTATCAGAGGCACTATAAGATTCTATGTAAAATCTTAATTATCAGGTGATACTATACAGCTTTATTGTTTTTACGAGATTGAAACCGGTTTGCACTTGTTTACGTCCGTGTATCAATGGGTTAAATTAGACAATAGATAATATAAATTCTACCATTGGATAAATTAGACGATATATTTGATAAAGATAAAATGTTTATTATATGAGGTATATTGTAATAATTACATCAAATTATTTGACATACTGTTGTTTTTAAATAATTGCATGTTTTGCACACGAGTTTATAGGCAATACTTTTATATTTAAACATACATGTGATGGGTTTTTATTCAGGAGATTTTTTTATATGCTTCCTATTTGTATTTATTTTTAACGTACTGAATTACAATGTTAACCCACTGATACAGAAGTGTAAACAAATACAAACCGGTTTTATCCGAGTAAAAACAATAAAGCCGTATAGTATCACCTGATAATTATATTTTTACACAGAATCTCATAATGCGTCTAATAATAAGGCTAGGGACTGTACATCTGCATTAAAAAAGGGCACCGTTACAAAATATATGTATGTTTTCAATTCTGTAATAAAGATAATTGTGTTTTATTTTTTTAATTTCTTGTAAATTGTATTTAGTTTTATTATTTTTAACTTTCTTCCGCTTCTGTTCTATTAAATATAATTCAAATTCGTCTTAATGTTCTCTCTGCGCTATTCCAATTTTTATGTGTGCGCATTAAATGAACTATTCTTATTCTGAATCGTATCGCATCTTTTCTGACTCTTATGTGCCTCATATCTTATTGTTATTATAAATGTTTGTGTTATTGGATGCATAAAAAGGTGGGGGGACTTTTTCACACCAAAAGTCATGAAAATAAACATTCCTGCACTGAAAAAAGTATGGTCAAAACTACCAGAATATAGTAACATTTACCGTGTTTTTGTACCCGTTTGGTAGTTTCATGATGGTAATTTTTACATAAGCGCTGCTTTGTTAATTATATTAGTAAAACTAACAATAAAATATAATTTAATAATATGCGATTAAATTTAGTTTATGTGGTAAAGTTTAGTGATTTTATCAGAATACATTAGTGCAAGAAACATTTATATGGATAAATTTACTTTTTAGTTTTGTATTTGTTCACTATATGTGTGGTAATAGGAACTACAATTTTGAAAACCCGAATTTCCGATAAACCGCTCCCGATGATTGGATTAAATATTGTATATTTTAATTTTTTTAACCAAGAGAATGTTGTTGTTTTTTTTTAAATGAAAAAAAAACTCGATATATATCATTACTATACAGTACGGTAATTTTACATTTAATTATCTAATTTCAAAAATTAATTAAAATTAATTAAATAAAATTAATTGATAATTTCAAAATTAATTATCTGTGGCGCTTGACTATACCACTTTTGGTGTAAAGAAGTTCACACCATTTTTTTTTTCTGTAAGATACTCTAATATTTTTACAGTGCATCAAAATCGTGTAGTTAAAAAAAAAAAACTAATGTAATAAAACAACACTTCATCAATATTATAAAATTAACATTTACGAACCAGAAACATTTTATCTGACAAGCGAGTTTTCAAGTTGTCATACCTAGCATCAATAATCTGTTAATGAAAATGTTGAATTAAGATTTTCTCGAACATAATTTATTATTTTCTTTAAATAGGTGGCCCCTTTCTTTCTCACACTGCTCACCCAACTCTTTGATTTCTTTACTTTCATCATTATTTCCCTATTAAAAAATAATAATTTCCAGAAAAAGAGAACATTTTATGAATAAATCAAATGGTTATTATAATTTCAATGAATGATTAATTAAATTTTAAAAATGACAAACTGTACTTGAAAATAATTGATCGTAGAAAAAACCAAGAAAAGAAATGAAGAAATAAGCAGTAATTTTACTCAATAACGAGACCACTATAATTGTTCAAATAGAAAATAAATTCTACCTCTGTTGAAATAATTTTTTTATATTTTTAATTATTTCAATATGCATATTAAGATTTGTAGCAGGCAACAACTAATCTCTCACTCTTTAGTTACTTTTTGCATAAGTAGTGAGCAATGAGATATTTTTTTCCAACAATCAGATTCACATCTTAAACGCTGTGCTTAAATATAATAATTCATATGATGGTTCAGTGCTTAAATATAATAATTCATATGATGGTTCAGTGCTTAAATATAGTAATTCATATGATGGTTCAGTGCTTAAATATAATAATTCATATGATGGTTCTGTGCTTAAATATAATAAATTCATATGATGGTTTGTGCTTAAATATAATAATTCATATGATGATTCTGTGCTTAAATATAATAATTCATATGATGGTTCAGTGCTTAAATATAATAATTCATATGATGGTTCGATGCGTAAATATAATAATTCACATGATTACATTTTGTGCTTTCTTCAAATTCCCTTTTCATTTCCGTTATCATTATTAGGAACAAAACTGTTAATTTCAAAACCATTATACATTAACTGTGGAATTTCTTTTTTAAATATTAGTTTCCAAAAAGATTAACTGTCATGCTTGATAGACTTTCCAAAAAATAAATTGAAAATTGTATGAATATTATATTAATGCAGAATATAGAAATAAAAAAAAATTATAAACAATACCTTTTATATGGTAAGTAGCAACAGAAAAAGATAAGAAAGAATCAATTGATTTTACAAAAAAATGCCGTAAAATATATCGAATTTGTTCAACCGTAGAGTTTAATAGGCACAAGATTAAGAAGTGACAACACAATTGAGTCAAAATGAAAAAAAGAACATGAAACAAATATATTTCAATAAAGTTTTTAAAATGTTTTTTTTTTTTTTTTTATAATTTTAAGACACATGTGATTCGTTAGCTTACAAAACACTATATATAAAATTTGTGTTTAGTAGATGTGATACAAATGAATTTTAATTAATAAAGTTTATCTATCTAGATTATATCTGTATATATAATATACCTATATATAGTAATATATATGTATATTTGTTAATTCAATAATTTTTTTATAATAAATGTGTTCTTTATATTTCTACAATAATTACATTTTGTAAGTAAGTTTATGGTAATCTTTAAAAACATATATTATTATTATTTTTATATTATTTTTTATAAAAATACCTTAAAATTAACGTTACAAGACTATTTAATATAAAAAAATATATATAATAAAGCTTTGCTTTTATTAGATCCAAAGCAATAAATTGTGTTATTTATGAGCAGAATTTGACTAATTATATTCATGTTATCATAATACATGTGTTAATTCAAAATATAAAGAATGTACTTTAAATACAATGTTTTACATTTTGAATAAATTATTAAGTTTACAAATAAAATTTATGATATTCTATATCACTAAAACATATTATTCTTTAAAGAAACTAATTTATGTATAATTTCTTTTTATGGAAGTATCGGTTTTTCGTATTTGAAATAATATTATATGGAAGAATTTGAGTTTAGTGGTTTATATACAAAAGAGAATTTATTAATTATAATAGGTATTTTATGGCTCGTTAGAATAATAATAATAAAGAAAGTGTTTTCCTTATTCATTTAATAATGTATAAATACCAGGCAAACGTAAGACACTATNAGCTTTGCTTTTATTAGATCCAAAGCAATAAATTGTATTAATTATGAGCAGAATTTGACTAATTATATTCATGTTATCATAATGCATGTGTTAATTCAAAATATAAAGAATGCACTTTAAATACAATATTTTACATTTTAAATAAATTATTAAGTTCACAAATGAAATTTATGATATTCTATAAAACTAAAACATATTATTCTTTAAAAAAAATTAAATTATGCATTTTCATTATTCATTATTCTTTTCATTTCGTATTTGAAATACTGTTATATGGAAGAGTTTGAGTTTAGTGGCTTATATGCAAAAGATAATTTATTAATTATAATAGGTATTTTATAGCTCGTTAGAATAATAATAATAAAAAAGTGATTTCTTTATTCATTTAATAATGCTAAAATACCAAGCAAACGTAATACACTATATTTGCATTTAGACATTTTGATTGTCATGATCATTTAATGCCGGTTAAATACATGAAAATAACGGCTTACTTTCGACAGGAAAACTCTCCAAAATTGTTTTTAATAATCCAAAATGCACCAGATATAAGTCAAATTAAGTAGTTGACAGTTAACCACGGTTGACAGTTACCGTCGCCATAAAATTCTTTTCCACACATATATGGTCTCTTAACAACATTGAAAGATGAAGATTTAAGTTGGAGGAAGATCAACTTTAAGACGCAACTGTTTCAAAGTGAGGAGGAAGAGATTTTTTTGGCTCCTGATCTCACGCTTCGATGTTGTTCTGTGGCTCAATCCCTGAATGGGTTGCCAGGTAACCGAAAACGGTCGCCAAGGGATGCCAATTCATCTGCTTTGAGGTTTGAATGAAGCATCCGTACGCGAGGTGCATTCGTCTGGCAGTGAAAATCTTATTAAAATTCAAGTACTTCATACATAAGCAAAAAGGGAAGAAATTCTTCGGTGGATGTTTGGGTTCTCTTCTTCATTGGAAGATAACGTCTGTCAAGAGGAAGACGATGGGTTTTGTTTATAGGGTTTAAAATATGTAGAGGAAGAAAAATGTATGTTGCTTACAAATATTCAGTCCATAGCCAAATTATAAGACGCTCTATAAGATTCTATGTAAAATCTTAATCATCAGGTAATACTACACTGCTTTATTGTTTTTATGTGACTGAAACCGGTTTGCACTTATTTACGTTGGTGTATCAAATGGTTAAATTAGACGATATATACAGTAGGGAACCGATTATCCGGAACGATCGGGACCATCGCTATTCCGGATAACTGATTTTTCCGGTTTTCTGAATCGCTACAAAAAGCCGTTTCTTTTATTGTTAAATCCAAATGAAAAAAAAATAATATTTGGAAATAATCTTAAAAAGAAGAAAAAACGATGAAGTAATACATTAATGATTATTTCCAAAATGATGGTAAAGTAAACATCTTTCAAAAAGGAAAGAAAAATCCTAAAATTTTATGAGGAAAAAAATGTTTTTTTTAAAAAATGGCGGGAAAATTTATCGAATTTCGTTCCGGTTTTTTGGTCTTCCGGTTTTCTGATTTCCGGATAACGGGTACAGTACTGTAATATAAATTCGACGATAGTATAAAGTAGACGATATATTATATAAATATAAAATATTTATTATATCAGGTATTACACTAGTATATTATAATAATTAGACCCATTGCGGGTTTTTAATAATGACATGTTTTGCAAGAGTTTAAAGGCAATACTTTTATATTTAAACATAGGGTAAACCAACCAGTGAAGGAACATTTCATATATATTGATTAAAAATAGAATTTGAAAGTTTTTCTTCAGATTGATAGGTAACAATAGCTTACTGCCAAACAATAGGAAGTCATCTAGCAATGTTTTGGATTAAATGATCAAATAGACTTCTCTGGAAAAATTTTTGAATTTGTTAATATCTCTGCAACACCTTGTTTCTTTGAAAAAAATATAAGATGAGTGCTTGTATTTACATGTTTGAAGTGGAATTAATTGCATGTAATAGTTTTATTTTTCTCACTGTGAAGAAGAGAATTCAAAATATAGTTATTAAAGTTACGTTTTATTTTTTTAGGCATCATACCATAATAAAATACTGAGATAAGGGGGTGTTAATTCACTGGATCACCAAACGATGAAAAACCAGTGAAGGAACAAGTGTTCCTTTACTGGTTTTTTTTCTAAGTTAATGAAAATAAAAGATAAACTTTAATTTTCTTGTACCTTTAGTGATGTTCCGCATCAAAATTATGTTTAAAATACAAAAAACAACTTCTAACCAGCGAGGGAACAGGCATTTTCTTTTACTGGGCATAGATTTCCCAGTGAATGAACAGTATGTATTAATATGTTGGCACCTTAATTTTCAGTTCATGATTATAAAAAAAAAGTTAACATTTTCCAAGTATTTGTATGTTATAATTTCAAGAATAGGCTTGTTTTTAGATATTTGTATGGCATATAAATTCATAAAGAGCATTAAAAAATAACCAAAATTAAGTGTTCCTTTACAGGGAAATTTTGTTTTCATTCACTGGTAAGAACTGTTCCTTCACTTGGTCTCCTTACTACTTGTTATTTGAACCTCCAAAACTTTGAAACAATATTATGCAAGTTCTCTTCAATTTTTTTACATAATTTGCAATTAGTAACAAATATGTTGACACTGTCATTTAACTAAAATAAGGAATTTTGAAATTAATACGATTTTTTAAAAGGAAAGCGCAGCTTAAGTGTTCCTTCACTGGTTAGTTTACTCTACATGTAATGGGTTTTTACACAGTAAATTTTTTTACATAATTTCTATTTGTATTTACTTTTAACGTATTACATCACAATATTAACTAATTGGTACACGAACGTAAACAAGTAGAAACCACGTAAAAACAATAAAGCTGTATAGTATAACCTGATAATTGAGATAATTGATAATTGAGTCTTGATAATTGAGTCTTAGAGTGAGTCTAATAGTATGGCAGTAAGTTCTGCGATTTTTTAGTATTAAAGTGGAATTAATATTAATAGAGATGTCCAAGGTAGAAGCTGAACTATATCGCTGAGTGGGAATAAATCAATTGTCGTTTGTCACCATTCCTATTGAATTATCCATATTCCCATACTAATAGAAACGTATTCCTATTGATCGCTATCTGTAACTCATTGTCATAGATTTAAACGTGAGTTTTGATGGAAATAGAACTTCTAAAATGTATATATTTAAAAGCTGGAAACAGATGAAATCACTGTAAGCAAACTAAATAACCTTAAAGCCTTAATAACCTCAACCTTAATAACCTCAGTGCTTGAGCGCTGAAGTGAAACGTATTCGAAACAAATATGCAAACTAATACTGACATAAGTTGTTGAAACACTAAGAAAGTTAAGAAAAACAATAAGTATCATTTATTGCGCTTAAGCTGCAAGTAAACAGCACATTAGATAAGTTCAAAAGAATAAAACAAAGAAAAATTATAGACATATGAAAAAAAGGGGGGTGGAAATAATAAAAAAAAAATTAAAAAAAATGAAATGTTAATTAAAAACCGGAAAAAAAGCCGGAAAAAAAAGATATAATCTTTTCTTCAACCCACACGATAACATCAGAAAGCATTCTGTTTTGCGGATATAATCGTGTGGACTGNAAAATTGTTTATTTCAATTTCTATTCTGTTTGTTTCAAAAATATTATTATTTTTTTAGTGCTCATCACACTATTGTACTGATATATTCTGCTTTGGCTATATTGATACGATATTAGATAGCACTCTTTTGCGTATATAATTGTGTGAGCTGATGAAAAGATTATATCTTTTATTTTCTGGATTTTTATTACTTTTATTACATATTTTTCTTTTTCACTTTTTTTATTGTTCTGTAATTTTTCCATGTTTTCTCCACATTTTGAACTTCATTTTGAAAACCAAACGAAAGAAAATGTTCGTGAAGCAAATTTATTTTTTTATTCTTCATACGTTTCTCTTGTTTTCATACCTTGCAACTAGATTTAGAATACCCTCTTCACAATAACTTGCCACCTGCTCCGATAACCAATAAGTCACGGCTGTTTTCACGTCTTCTTCAGTTGCCGCGAAAATAATTTTTGAAACACCGGAAAAGGTGAAAATCACTTAGCGTAAGGTCTGGACTGTAGAGAGGGGTGGTCCAAAACTTCCCAGCTAAAGGAGTCATTGCCACTGAGTAGCGAAATTTCCTGTCGGCATGCCAGTAGGAAGATACTTCACAAATCTGCCACTGATATTGAATGCAGCAGACAGGTTTTTGGTCGATTGAAAACGCATCACTCACACGCGATTTGTTAAACATTTTAAAAGACACAGGGCTGTCGTACAGGTTACCTATACAGCTGTAACTGAGCACAGTTCATGAGGAATGTCAGTACACGACGCAAGCGCTGGTTGTGACGCACGCCTCACCTGTTAGTCAGCACCAGTGTTTCCCAAAGTTATGACTAGAGCCCGGATTTTGATGACCTAAAAAATCTCAATTAATGCCCTTAAAAAGTGCAAAAAATGCCCTTATGAACTGCGAAAATGCCCTTAAAAGTGCAAAAAATGCCCTTAAAATGTGAAAATTGCGCTAAAAATGCCTTATGACATGACTTAAATAGAAGTAAAAATATTGAACTAAAACAATGTTTTACTCTTTAAAATTATTATGAGTCGTTTCAAAAAATATAAAGCAATGCAATACTTGTTCTACGTTCATTAAAGTTTAACAAATATGTTTTATATCCAAAAATAACAACAAAAAAAAAGGGAAAATATATTGACTCCAAAACATTTTCATTTTGCATAGAAACTTAAATTAATATAACAACTTCCATCTCATAATATTACTAAATATCAGAATTACAGTGAATTATTAATTTTTTTTTGTTAATATTTAGAAATGTAAACGAGCGTCTCTTGTCTGAAAGCAAATTTTTGTACCAGGAGACAAGCTTCTTTCAACGTCTACTGATGTTATTCGTGCGTACTTGAAAAGGACACTCACTTACTGGCNAACCTCATTATTAACAGTTAACTCTGCAAAAAATAGCCAATTGAAAAATACGTAATCTTAAATTTTCATGGCTAGCTTTGTTTTTAAATAAAATTCCTGAAATTTTCGCTTGTTGCCAGTTATTTCGCATAAAAACGCGTACCCCGCTAAACTGTCCCCGTATCCCTGGGGGTACGCTTACCACACTTTGGGAAACACTGGGTCTACACAATAAAACGGCCCTTACTTAAAAAAACTGTCCTCATATTAATAATAATAATGAACTGTTCTCATTTTTTTGATCACTTATTTTAAATTCTCAAACTTCATTTTATAATAATATTTCAAATGAAAATATCAAAAGCTTTATAAACTTAAACTTTAAAATGAGTACTTATCTGTTATTGCGATTATGAAGCCAAGTTCGTTAACAAGTCGAATATCACCAGTTTCTGATTAACATGGGTCACCGGTTACCAATAATACACATCGGTTCATCGTATCTGACAATATTGTGAATATTATGTAAAGGGATAATTATTGGAGATGATAATATGATGAATATTGCTCAATTATATTTGGATAACAAAACATTGACACCAATTTTTGCTATTTGTGTTTGCGTCATCGTCCTCCTGGCACTGTTGCTTCATAGTTTCATTTATACGCAACGGGATCTTGCACACACTTGACTTCTAATAGCAGCACAGGAGAGTCCTCACGCATAACCATGAACTCAATACAGCTCTCATGGCTAAAGCTCAAAAAACCCGGTGATCTTAATACAGTTCTCCCGCAAATACAGCAGCTTGAGGTATCTGTGCATCGAATTTCATACCAGATAAATTTCTGATGGGGGCGTATTGTGCCGTAACTACCACTATGATTATTAAACATCAATTCGCTAGTATATAACACATTATGGCATAACTACCACTATAAATATTAAACAACAATTAACTAGTATATAAGACATGCTAACTTGATTCAATCGTGAGGTTCCGTTTTGATAGAAGAAGGTTGACATTGTTTAATTTTCTTTCTCCATATTGGCGACCTGCGGACGTGATATGATTACGTTTTCTTCGGTGTATGGCCCACATTGAACAGTTGACTTGCTATTTGTGACTGCGGCATCGTCCTCCTTGTGCTATTGCTTCACAGTCTCATTTGCACACAACGGGATCCTGTGCACACCGACTGCTAATAACGACACAGGCGTGACCATTCACAAAAGTTTGAACTTAAACAGCTTTCACCATAAGTGCTCAAAATCCGGTGAACTTAACACAGCTCCCCCGGTCTTTCGCAAATACGGCAACTAGTGGTATCTGTTCATCGAATTCTATCCCTGATTAAAAATTCTGGTTGGAGAGTATTGTGGCGTAACTACCACTACGATTATTAAGCAACAATTCACTAATAATTATATAAGACATGCTAACTTGATTCAGTGTTGAGGGACCTTTCGATGGATGAAGGTTGGCAATGTTCTAGTGGTCTTTCCCCCACAAAGGTAAAGACTGATTTTTAACTTTTTTAAAGCAAATACTCATTGGCTATGCTATCTTTAAGTTTTTTACAACATCTAATCTAGTTTGAAATGCTGTTTTAGAACAGTGTATTTTCTTAACTTAAAAGAAATTTATAACAGTTAAAGTTCGTTTCGCTCTGGTGAAAAAGCCCTTACAAATTAAATCCATAGTCTCTCATAATTAATAGTCGCAAATAAGTGCTCAGCTTGATTTCAATAAAGTTTCTAATTTGATTTATTGATCCGTAATGGCTCAGGGGACAGAGCGTTCGCCTTCCAATGAGGTGAACCGGGTTCGAATCCCAGCGATGGTTGGTGGATACGAATTCCTCATACGGCTTGCACCCACCACAGTGCTGACGTTAAATGTCCTCAGTGGCAGACGAATCATGGGTTAGAGTACCCTTACCGTCAGGCTAACCTTGGGAGGTTCCCGTTGTCTTCTTCTCGATACAAGACAAATTCGGTTTGGTTCCTTCAAAAGTTCTCCATGAAGGCAAATTTATCATAATACCTGATCCAGGAGTTCCATTGTCTTCTGGATTGAGTTCAAATTTACAAGGCTACAGAGTTGAACATTAGTAGTCGTAAACCCAAAAATGGGGTCAGCTGTTCAACGACGGTTATAAAATAAAATAAAATTTGATTTATTATACATCAAAGTCACCATTGAGATAATTATATATTTTTTTATTGTTAGCATATGTCAGGGATGGCGAACCAATGGCACGCGACGCAATATTTTGGGCACTCCACTGATCACAATCGTTGTTACACAATGAATTGTTATTACACAAATGTTATGACACTATGAAACATATGTAACAATTAAATTAAAATTCACAAAAAACAAACAAAATAATAAATAATTATTAATAGAAAAATTAAACATTAATGCTAAAAAAACAATTATTAACAGTAAAAAACAAGCTAACATTAAATAACTAGCAAAAAAAATCAACAGTCCTGCTTAAACTAACATCTTACAACCTAATATAAGTTATTGGTCATCTAATCTGCAACAACAGAAGTCACACTGATGTTACTTTAAGTTGAATTACTTGTATAACTGAGACATTGCAAAATGTATTTTTTTTCAATGTAAATAAAGAGTTTTGAGTTGATAGTATTTAGTATTATTATTTTCCCAATAATCACGAAGTCAAAATTATTTGACGGCACGTCTATGACCTCATTAAGCAATTTTTTTAGAAAAAATGGCACGTTGGTGTATAAAGGTTCGCCACCCCTGGCATATGTTGTACTGAACATTTTGATAACAAATTCATTATAATACCACGCGAATGTGTAAGAGACAAAAACTAAGACTTGAGCAATACTTGAGCAATATGAATTTACTATGTCGCATATTGTCTCGATATTGACTTCATGATTTTAGATTTTAAATTAATTCATATTCTACTTATTTAAAAAGTTGAAACAGTTTTTATCTGGTGGGGGCCAGTTAGATATAAAATATTATTGATTGTTAATATAGAGTTTTAATTGTAGTAAAAATTTTAATAACAATAAAACTCATTAAAATACAATGATTCATTCATTAGATAAAAAGGAAAAATCTTTCATTTTGAGTATTTTTCTTACTGAAGCACAAGGTTTGTAAAGAGAAAAAAAAATGATCCGTCCTTATAAGAAATGAAATTCATAATTTCTAAAACAAAAAATTGATATTTTAAGTTTAATATTGAAGTGTATTAATTTTAAAGTAATAAGAATGTCAATATTTAATGATGAGCATATTTACAAAAATGGCAGCGTTAAATGTATCAGAAATATCATTAAAAAGTACACGAATTCACATCAAAGCAAAGAGGAAAAAACTTTTATTTTTATTGAGACAAAGTTTGCAAAGTAAAAATATTTAGTTTCTTTTTACGTGGTAGGAAGTAAAATTATAAACATAATTACAAAATTTGTTTTCTTAAAACAATTTTTTTAAATTGTTTGCTAGTTCTTATTATTTAATATGATTTATAATGCTTTTAATATTCTTTTATGTATGTTGAATAATATTTTTCATTGTAAGCACATTTTGCTTGTTAATTTTTGTTACTGCAAATTAATCTATTCTAGAAAAAATACACAAAATTTACACTAATCTAATAGTTCGTGTAAATGTTGCATTGAATCTTATTAATTTAGATATCCTCGAATAACATGTTGAGTTCTCATGTAGTGTCATGTTCAATAAAGTGCTTATGTTAAACAGGGTTTTTTAAAATATAAAAATTTTGCATTTAGGCAATAGGTCATTATTCCGTTTGAGAAATATTAAGAAATATTTGGTTATAAATGCAATTCTGATTGTAATTACAAAGTGAATTGTAATTACAAAGATTGTAACTACAAAGTGAAAAAAATTTCTATTTATCTTTATTCATTTCATAGTAATACTTATTATACTACATACTTATATTTATTCACCTATTTATCGGATATTCATTTACATTTGAGTTTATTCATAAATTACGTATTTATTTTACTGATCTTATTTTTTACTAAATTTATAAATTAACTTGCGGTTTTTATTTTATTTTTTTAATAAAAAAGCTAAAATTAGTATATTTTTTAAAATTAAGAACATTCTTTATTATTTTATTCCATTTAAATAGTTTTCAGAGCTATTTTTAAAATCCTTAAGGGCATTTTTGCTTTAATTTTTCATTTAATTTTTGGATTGTTTTATAACAAGTACAGAATTTGGAATATTTTATTTACAGAATTTATCAAGAAAAATTAGCTCACGAGGTTGTCCCTTTTAAGATAATTATAATAGAATATCTGGAATATAGAAGCTCTTATGTTTCTTTAATTGGAAAAATAAAGCAGCATAATTAATCGAAATGCGTATTGTTTCTATTTTATGCAAAATTAACATTTTATTTTAGAAATGTAAAATTCAAGTAATTTATTTTGTAATTTATTCAAGTAATTTATTTTAGAAGTGTAAAATGCAAGAAGTTCTCTGCAATATTTGGCATTTTTTTTCAAATAAGAGATGTTTATTTCATACTAAATAATAAAATTTTAATTAGTGTTTCTGCAATTTGTTTAAATTCTTTTTAATTTTATCATTAAAGACTTTTGGTATTTTTTAAACAGCATTGAAAGATTATTCATAACATTATATTGAATATAAAAGATTGTTTGTGTTTTAAAATGTCTTTCATAATTTGTTTAGATAAAATATTTAAAATATATAATGAAATTGTAAAACTAAAAGTGGCGCCAATCCTAAAAAAAACAAAACAATTTTTAACCTTTTTCTTACGGCTGGTACAACATGTGGACCACATGTGGTGGTACAACCTGGTACACCGAAAGCAAATGGTTAAGAAGGAAGCTGCTTTACATTTTGTTCACTCTGAAGATGATCTTTTTTAGATATTTCAAAGAATACCCTCAGTAAACAAATAGGGTGAATTTCAAATTGTAACAAAAGGAAAAAAATGTAAGCGAATTTATTTCTTATCCTAGATGGCTGTTTGTCTTCTCTCTTTGTTTTCTAACTTTTCCTTCTTTTTTGCAATTTTTCTCGTCGTTATTTTTTCTTTTATTTATACATATTTGCTTCGAGAGATTGCTGAAGAATTTTGACCTAGGTATGAAAGTAAATAACAAAATCAACTTTGACACCTCAATATTTAGAGAAAATTCTTTTTTTTCTTTAATTAAAAAAGAGATTGCTTAAGAATTTTGACCAAGGTTTAGAAGTAAATAACAAACTTAATTTTGACCCTCAATATTTTTTTAAAGTTGTTCATGTCCTTCCTTTTTCGTTTATTTATACATATTTGCTTCGAGAGATTGCTGAAGAATTTTGACCTAGATATGAAAGTAAATAACAAAATCAACTTTGACACCTCAATATTTAGAGAAAATTCTTTTTTTTCTTTAATTTAAAAAGAGATTGCTTAAGAATTTTGACCAAGGTTTAGAAGTAAATAACAAACTTAATTTTGACCCTCAATATTTTTTTTAAAGTTGTTNATCAAAATAAAAATGGTGTACAAAAACAGAAAACATCAAATACAATTCATAGTTAGTTTTATGTAAAAAAAAATGAATTACTGATGTTCTGAAAACACGCAAAAATACTCGATTGTTTTTCCACCTGAAAGAAAACCTCAAATCTGGAGCGATCAAAAGAGTTCTCCCCCTCCCTTCCCTTTTCCACATAAATATATCCTTCGCCAGAGATGCAGAGAACAATCAATGAATGAAGAGGTTGCCATCAACTTCGGTTTATCGCCCATTTGGCAATCAAACGATATCTCAGAAATAAACTTATTGACTGGCTACTTTAAGAGTAATTAAAGCGTAGAAATTACAAAATAAATCGTTTTCATAATTTTCTATCATTTAGAAATTTAAAAAAAAATTAGATTTTGAAATTTTAAAGAATTGTATAAGATATTCTACCTATTATTATTCTTAGAAAAGGAAAAGAACAATTTGCAGGCTTAACTTCCGTTTCGAACAATGTTTCCAAAATAAACTTATTGACTGGTTGCATTAATACTAATTAAAGAGTAGAAATTGCGAAATGAGTCATTTTCAGAATTTTCCGTAATTTAGAAATTAAAAATAATGTGATTTTGAAATTTTAAAGAATCGTATAAGATATTCTATCCATTATTATTCGTAGAAAAAGAAAAGAAAAGAACAATTTGCAGGTTTATCTTTCGTATGGCAATCGAAAAATGTTTCCAAAATAAACTTATTGAGTGGTTCCATTAAGAATAATTATAGCGTAGAAATAGCTAAATGAGTCATTTTCTTAATTTTCCATCGTTTAGAAATTTAAAAAAAATTTGACTTTGAAATTTTAAAGAATTATGTAGGATATTGTCCAATATTATTCTTCGAAAAAGAAAAAAGAAAAGAACAATTTGCAGGTTTATCTTCCGTTTGGCAAACGAACAATGTTTCCTAAATAAACTTATTGAGTGGTTCCATTAAGAATAATTACAGCGTAGAAATTGTGAAATGAGTCGTTTTCATAATTTTCCGTAATTTAGAAATTAAAAAAAATGTCATTTTGAAGTTTTAAAGATATAAGATATTCTGTAATAATAATATTAAGATAATAATGGATAGATATAAGATATTCTATCCATTATTATTCTTAGAAAAAGAAAAACGAAAAGGTCAGTTTGCAGAAGCGAAGTTGGATAAATGGAATGAAATATTATATCAATTATTTTAAACAGACAGAACATCTGACTCACCGACGTAATTATTGACATGAGACAGTATTGCTAACCACTATAATTGCTATTTTGTTGCAAATAAGTTTAAAATATCAGACATATTTTCATCAGTATTGAATTACGCGAAAAATTACGTCTTTACTATCGATGTTTTATAAACATTTTTAGAATGTAGTTTAGAGAATTTAACAAGAGCAAAATTTTTTGTTTCTGGTAATTAAATTTGAAAAGAAAGAAAGAATAACAACATTTCAGAGCTTTCTGTTTCGGATAGCCGTTTTTAGTTTGGTTTCTTTGTAAAGTCTATTTTTTTTTCAAATAACGTATTTTAATTTCATATTTTTTCGTACTTGAAAGTACAAGCTCATATCAGAACCACAATATGATTGTTGACATTCAGTGGGGAAATTCGACATTCTCGTGATTTCGGTTATTTATGGTAAATGATATATGATATGAAAAAAGCTATATGATGATTCGTGATATATGACGACTAATTTCAAACGAAGAGATCATAAATCAAACAAATATCATTACTAATTTTGCAATTGATATACTTTTTTTTCCAAGACTCAATAATACCCTTAAAATAACCTAAAAAAGAAATTTTTAACAAGAATATTTTACAAGTAATCATAACATAAATAATGTCGAGAAATTGTTTAGCTTTAATGTTTCGAAAATTTTAGTTGGTGTTTAATTTAGCTTCATTTTTCTAAGAATGTTCTTGATAGCTGTGAGCAAAATGGTTCCTTGGGGTATTCATCCACTTTTCCTTCGAGGTTAATATCCTCCTTACCTGTACTATGCATGATTCTTTATCGCCTTACGAGATCATGGCCAACAAAGCCAATTATTTTTATTTTCTGAAATGCCGGATGATATTTAGGCAAAGTATGAAATAATCGTCCTGATGAGGTTATTATGTAAATGATGTGGATGTTACTGTGAATGACCGAAATCTGTGGTTGTTGACTTTCACCGGTGAATGGTGACATTCAAATTAGTCGCTTTGGTGAATGTCCGAAATATTTATTACATCCGATTTGATATTAATTTGTTCGTGGATATAATTACATTTAGTCGATATTTTAATACTTACTGACGATAGATTAGAGCAAACATCAGTGTTTGGAGTATCGGTCAAATGTATAATGGGCAATGGCCCTTGACTATAAAAAACATCAGAGTACGGTATACCGGGCAAATATATGCCGGGCAGTGGCACTTGACCTTAAAAAAACATCAGTGTAGGGTATACCGGGCAAATGTATACCGGACAGTGGCATTGAACCTTAAAAAACATCAATGTAGGGTATACCGGACAAATGTATACCGGGCAATGGCACTTGACCTTAAACAAATATCAGTGTAGGATATACCGGGCAAATGTATACCGGGCAATGGCACTTGACCTTAAACAAACATCNGACCTTAAAAAAACATCAGTGTAGGGTATACCGGGCAATGGCACTTAACCAGACCTAGTATGACTAGACCTTTGGTAAATGTCCGAAATATATATTAGATCTAGTGCCACTTTTGCTTAAATATTTAAAAAAAATTAAACAAAGCGTTTGAATCAATTTTAAACTGATAACGAAATTATTGCTTTAAAATTAAAAAAATAATAATAAAAACTGCGCAAGATAAGAGTAATTGAAGTAGTTGCTTTATACAGCGCATGTGCGGAAAAACATTTTTAAAAAAATTATCCAGGTGCATCTAAAAGTGGATGAATATCCCAAGACACCGAGCAAAATATATTTATTAATATACGTTAACATCTCGAGCACATTGTTAATTGAATATATTTTTTAAATAAAAACAAAGAAGCAAAGCTATTTTTAAAATCACGCAAAATTTTAAAGTTAATAAGTTTTTATCGACAACAATATCAATTAGAATATTTTAAAATTTTTGAATTGTTTTTTATAAATTGACAGCAAACTTGTAACTAACTTAATATTTAATGAATTACGGGGGTGGACGAATCTGTACTCAAAATCAGAGCTCAAATCTGTGCTACTATAATTCTCAAATTTTAACTCGAAATCTGGGCTAGATGAACATGTTATTGCACTTATTATCATGAGTACTATAAAAATATTTGAACGCTATTTTACTTTCGATTTAATTCCGATGTAGACAAAATAAAAAAAGAGAGAAAAAAAAATTATAAAGTAAAGTTTGAAAAATCGCATTTTTTAAGTGGATTTAAACAAAGGAAATATTTTTCGTAATAAGTAATTATCAGTACCCCTGCTCTTTTGAAACTGAGAAGCAGCTTTACAATTTTATTTCCATAAAAAATGTGTCATGAATAATATTGTTCTTTTTTTTAAAACTCGAAAAGTTTCTTTTTTCGAATTTTTTTTCGCTACTGTGCTTTTTTCTGGTCTTAGAAGTTTTGATTTAATAAAATATGAATTATGCTTTATAAATGTCAATTTCATTTGGGAAAAATTTCAACTTTAAGTTGTGATTAAAACACTTCTTACGTTATAAACTATCTTAGGATTTAAGTTGAATTGCAAATTGGGAATTCTTAAGACAAATTAGTAACACATTCAAATATTTAGAAAGTTTATCGCTGACTTTAACATTATAAAAAACAAAATTAATCAAATTATTGATGTCAAGAAAACAAAATGTCGGATAATCGACTCAAAATTTTTTTGTTTAAAACTAATTACACTAAATAATAACGGTAAATCCCAAAACAATTGCCTTTTCCTAACGATAAAAAATTCCTTTTTAAAAATTTTTCTTTGAAGTTTTACCCATCATTTTATCGTTATAATTTACGATTGAAATGTCTGAATTTGACAACGCGTAGGCGTAATTCAAAATTACTTTCCCATTTCTCTGAAATTCAATTTAAGAATGCCTCTTTCTGGGAAATAAAATAACAATTACTTAAGCGTCGGCGAGTAAAACAAACTAACAAGTCTCGCAAAAAAAAATTACTTTGTGTATAACATTTAAGCTAAAACGTTGTTTAATATCAAAGATCCGATTTTATTTAATTATCAGCAGTTCGGAATTTGATTATTTGTTACCAAAAACAAAGAAATTTGTTTTCAAGGAAATTTAACTTTATTTATTTTATTTCCAGAATTGAATGCCGATCATTTTTGGATTTACAGCTATCATTGATCTCCGTTGTTCATAGTTTTGTAATTTGAACCAAATAATAATAAAAATAAAAAAAATCTCATGAATTATTCATAGGGAAGGTCATTTCATAGAACGAACCCGTTTTTTTTTTCGTTACAATGAAGAGGATAACCACAAATCCAATATCTTTCACTAAAATTTGAGCATGTGGATGATCAAATTAAAAGGCGCTCTACATTTCAAGCCATCTCCATCTCAACCATCAACCAAAATATCAAACCATCAACCATTTAACCTGTTTTATTTTATTTTCTTACCGGCATTAAGCGCCTGACCCAATTAATGACTGCTATCAATGTTCGGATCATGGGTTAGAGTCCTTTTACCGTCAAGCTAACCGTGAGAGGTTTTCATGGTTTTCCTCTCCACGTAACGTAATTGAGAGTTAGTTTCATCCAAAAATTCTTCCAAAAAGGCACATTTCGCCTAATTATTGATCGAGGAGTTCCCTTGTATTCTGGATTAAGTTTAAAATAACTATCAATGTTCAAAACCGTAGCCTTGTAATTTTGAACCCTTCCCAGAAGACGAGGTATTGCTTGGATCAAGCATTGGAACAAACTAGCCATCTTGGAGGAATTTTTGCATAAAACTAACCTGCATTTATGCGGCACGGAGAAGAAAACCACGAAAACCTTCCTCGGTAACCCGACCTCAAGATCATTCGAACCCATAAGCCGTCTACCATTGAGTATATTTTACGTCAGCACAGTGGCCGGTGAGAGCTGGGGGCTATCAACTATTGACAGCTGGGATTCGAACTTGGATCACTTCGATGGGAGGCGAATGTCTTTTCCCTTGAGCTATCACGACACTCTTCCATCTATTGCTCGAAGCGCAATTTCGAAATAATATTTTTTTCGCAATTAATTAACTATCATAAATAACATGAAAAAAATGTCCTGGTCGGTTTTTTTTAAAAAATTGAAAAACACAAATAAAATAATTTAAAATGAAAATTTCAAAAAATTAAAAATATAAATTCCATGGTTTTGCAAGAAAAAGTAAGATATAAAATACTGCATGTATCGATAACATAATAACCGATTTGATACAATCTAAGTTTCCAGATTTGTGTTCATTTTGTTCATTTTAAAATGCGTTGCAAGTACTTCTTTTAAGAATATCATGATGTTATATTTTTCCTAAAGAACGATATTTTTCCAAACAAGACCATTTTCTTTATAAAATATATAATTATTAAAATTTTATGCGAGGTCATTTTGTTAATATGTTAATGGCAACAAATGTACGAATACATGCCTATAAAAAATAATTAAAAACATATTTAAACTTGGGTATACAAAATGTTAAAGAAGTAATTTTGCTTGTTAACAATATCTAAAGGTAATCTTTTATGGGTTCAAAGTGAAATCGGCTTTTATATCTCTAGACTATTATACATCTTTAAAAATATTTCAATTTAAATGTTAAATTTATACCTGGAAACATTTAATCTGCTTCTCGTATTTTTTTAACTTTATTTATTCATTTTTAATTGCTTTTCTCTTTAAGTCAAGCGTTGGCTTACGAAAAAATCTCCAGTTGAGATGAATATAGTTTTCTGCAATAACGTATGAAAAATAATTACTTAAAGCAATGGATGGATGGATGGATGCACAGATGGTTGGATGGATAGATGGGTAAATGAATTGATGAATAAATAGATGGATGAATAAATGGAAGAATCAATGGATGGATGGATAATCAATGAATTGATGGATAAATCAATGGATAGATGGATGACTAAATAGATCATGGGTCGCCAAACTTTTTTTTTATGGTTCCCTACATAATTTTTTGAAATCTCCATCGACCCCCATAAAAATAATTTTTTACGAAAATCGCAAAATTTTTGAAGATATTATTATTTTAATTTGATATGTGTAGTTTAATTTGATTTCCAGTTAGTAGTAAACAGCAATAATGTTGTTGTATTGTTGTTTACTACTAACTGGAAATTAAATTAAATTTATTTCATACAAAATTGTTATTTTTAAGAACAGTTAAAGACACACATCAAATTAAAATAATAATATTTTCAAAAATTTTGTAAGCTTCGTTTAAAAATACAAAGTGTACTATAGTTTTGTCTCATTCTGTACTAATCCATATTATTAATGCTTACCTTCTTTTTTACATGTATTGATAATTAAAATTGATATCTAAACTAAACGAATGGTTTTATCGAAACAATAACTAATTATCCAAAACTATAAAAGTTTTAATAATGACGCTGCAAATATTCAACACTGTTCACAGTTTGCAAAGATAGCTAAAACTGCGTATGATATTTGCGTTTGTAACGTCAATGCTCGTCACACGTGACATTTGGACAAGAGCACATATGCATATGACTTATAAACTAGAAGTGCAGAGTTCGTGCCACTGCGCGCTGGTACGTAAAAACTTGTTTCACCCGAATAAATATACGTTTATTAATTTACGTTCTATAAAGAAACTGATATTAAGTCAATTAAGAAAAAAATTCACAAATTTTACATACTCAATTAGGTATGTGTGATTTGTGTATTAAGAACTGTTTTTTTCTTCGACCCCCCCAATCGACCCTTCCGATTCGGATCGACCCTCGCTTTTGTTAGATAAACCCCTGGGGGTCCATAGACCACTTTGGCGACCTCTGAAATAGATGGCTGGATATCTGGATGGATGGGTAAATAAATTGATAAATAGATAAATAAATAAATAACAGGTAGATGGATAGATAGATAAAACAAATAAAATAAAATAAATAAAATAAATAAATAAATAAATTAAATAAATAAATTAAATAAATTAATTAAATAAATTAATTAAATAAATTAATTAGATAAATTAATTAAATAAATTAATTAAATAAATAAATTGAATAAATAAATTAAATAAATCAAATAAGTAAATTAATCAGAAAAATTAAATAAAAATATTTTCGAAAAAAGCATTTGAGATTTTCAAACAAAATGAAACTTAAAAGGAATATACCCTTGCATCACATTCTTAAATGAAAATGGTCTTTTTAGCACATGAAATTCTAGCTTTCTAGTTGCATTTTAACTGGGAGTGGATTATCCCATATGGTATTTTTATAACAAGTTTAACAGTCAATAATTCTCAAACAAGTTGTTATTTCTATCTTACTGCCTGTCCAATCTTTCTGCACAACTTTGTTACGTCAAGTTTCTAAGTCTTACAGTTTTTGTGCGGAAAAGGTAATATTAAGTTGAACAAACAGTGGCGTCGCTTGCGTTTTTTTTTTAACATAACGCGAAACTAGATGAAAAATTNTATATCCACCAAAATATACGATTAATTCAATGATTTTATATAAAACTATTATTAAACTTATATACTTATAACTTACATAAAAATTATATGATACTTTTTGTTTTTCTTAACTTTCTTAGTGTTTTCTTGTATTTATTTATTTATACATATACATATATATATATATATATATACCGAAGAACTCAGACTGCTTTGGTCAGATTTGCGAGTGGTGGTCATCTTAAGTGCCTTACTTTTGAAGGAAACAGAAAGATCTTCCCCCTACCTGCAAAATATACTGTGTTCAACCAGCTTTCGCCGTAACATATTCTGGTTTGTCTTGAACTTCCTAAGGTGGATCTGACATCAAATCCCCTTTTTGTTGCGGTCAGCGGCGTCCTGGATCTTATCTGACATTTGTCAGATTAAGAAGATAAGCAACAAGAACAATGTGGCAAATTAATTTAAAACTCAAATATTAACAACGCAGAAATTTTTTTTAAAAGCACAGAACCTTTTAAATACTACAAAAAGTATCGTTGCGCTTGTCTATGGTACCTTATCAAACTTTGTACGTGCTCTTATTTGTTATTTTTAGGAAGGATTATTATTTATGTTCTCGTTTACGTTATTTTTCCTTTTTCTTTTTTTTTAATATGAAATATTCTTTTTTGTTCTTATTTATAGAATATTATTTTATTTGCCGGATCATATCTCCTCAATTATTAGATCTTACCGGTTATTGTTTAGTTGCCGGAAAATTTGTTTAGATGCTGATTCTTTCCGGATACTGTTTAGATACTTTTTAGTTTAGATCCTAGAGTTAGATCCTCAGTTTAGTTAGATCCTTTAGTTCTAATACTGTTTTAGATCGTTGAACAATGAATCTACACAGTCAAAAATTTCTAGTTCGTGCTGAACCAGACTATCGTTCAAAATGCTAAACTGAATACCGTTCAAATTGCTTATATAAATATCGTTTAAATTGGTTAACATAATACCGTTCAAATTGGTTAACGTAATATCTTTCAAATTTGCTTAATTGAATTTGAAGCCTTATTGCGTTGCTCAACTCAACGATATTATTGCATTTCCGAACCTTGATTACACGAATATTTAGAGGTAAAAATGTTTCATTTTAATATCTAATGAAGGAGCCGACCGGACTGTATAGTGGCAGGGAACTGGCCTTGCACCAGAAAGGCTCTGGGTTCGAATCCCGGGCATGGAATGGATGTTCTATTATTCTCTGTACTTTCTGTCCTTACTGTGGGAGCAACGTTGGTCCACCTAATATGTTGCCCCTGATAGAGTGGTCAACAAAGTTACCCTGCAAATGCTAGAATTGAATGTTTACACAGATGGGCGTTGGAAATTAAAAAAAAATCTTATGAAGTTGGCAGCAAATTGGAACCATATTAATGTTCATGACTCTAATATTGGTTTAGATCAAAGTTGAACCAATTTCATCTTAGATAGTAGAATAATTTATAGCAGCCTAAGTGAGTTATTTTGTTTTTTTTTTAGCAAAAAATCAACAACAGGATATCCTTGCTTAAATAACAATTTTTAGTAAACGACCATTTTTTCTTGGACGGGGAGTATCCTTTTTTCATAAAAGAACAGTTTCATAAAAATCTGACAACGTGTCTTAAGACAAGATGAAGAATAAAATATCACAAAAACGTGCTTCGTGTGTTCAGTGAAAATACAATCCACCATCTATAGTGGAAAAGAAAAAAACAATACCCCGAAATAAAACTCCTAAACATATCGTCCGAAACAACATAACAGCGTCTACAAGCGGGGCCCATCAAATCAGTGCCTGCGCTGCTCTACCTGAATTGCTTTCTTCGAAGATAGAGTTCCCCCCCAGGAACAAATACCGGTGCGGCAGAATAGCCTATAACTGTCCTATCCAATGTTGAGTTACGTACAACCCGACAATGGGAAGTCTTTGAATTATGCCTTCATTGTCCTTACGCTGATTTTTGCCTTTTTCTTATCCCATTTCCTTCTATTTTATCTCTCTTCTCTCTTTTTTTTAAACAGTACGCTTCTTTGAGTATATGCGTTTGATATTTTATAACTTTTTTTTTCTTTTACATATTAAGTGTCAGATTAAAACTACTATTTGAAAGGAACTGGAAAATATCCGACCCGGAACGAAAGATTGCATTGACGATTGAAGTTTCAGTAAGGATTTGATTATTAGAAGAAAAAAGAATATATGATTGCTTCCATAATTTTTTAACAATGATTTTGCTTTTATTTTGATTTTGGGAATATGTCATTTTGATAATTGTTTGCAATAATTTTGGAATGTTTTCTCTAAAATAATTTTATTTACTATCGGTTGTATGCATTTTTAGACTTTCTTAGTAAAAAAATACAGATCATTTTCAAAATTTATATATATATATACCTATATATATATATATATTTATATATGTAATAACAAGGCTACATCCCTGTTATCATTGGTTACAATTAGCTTAATTAATTCAGTCGTGAGCCAATTATACCTTCATTAGTTTTATTTACCGGGAGGCTGGGTGGCTATAACATTTCACATCCACTCTCCACAAGGGAGGGGAGTGGACAAAACTCCGGATGATTCCGGCAGATCTTACATGGAATATATCATACAGCAAGAGTCATGCGAAAACAATCGCTCCTGCATTAAGTACTAACAGAAAATGGGTGAAAAGGCTCAGTCTTTGCATACCTTGTATCCTTACGCATTAAGGAAAATCGTTTACTGCTTCTTAATATGAAAGTGAAAGAGGGAAGGATTCTAAAAATAACTCCTTTGAAATTATAAGCTGACTAATTATAAGCTGACGAAGAATTAAAAATGCAACAACTTAATTTAGAACTAGAAAAAGTAAAATTAGCTAGAATAGAAAAAGAAATTCAACTTCAATCACTTAGTCAAAATGAGCAAAATATGAGTGTAAACAGCAGTTCTGATTTAACTAATCCGCATCAAGATTTAGAATCACTTATTAAAAGTATACGAATCTTAACATTAACTGTTCCGAGAAATCCTGAAAATCTTAGCTTATTCTTTAGTTCTTTGGAGCGAGCATTCAAAACCAAAAACGTAAAAGATTAACTTAAATCAGAAATTCTCATAGCAATTTTGCAAGAAAAAGCAAACAAAGCGCTTTTATACATGGAAGAAGAGGAATTAAAAAATTACGAAAAACTTAAATCATTAATCTTAAGAGAAAACCAAATAAGCCCTCAACAGTGTCTATTTAATTTTCGCCACCAAAGAAAAAATTTTGATGAATCACACATTCAATTTGCAACACGAATTCGTTCAACTTTTGAGTATTATTTACGTCTTAGAGAAGTAAATGACTTTAAAACATTATGTGATTTAATCATTTCCGATAAAATATATGAAACACTAGACAGAGACACATCCGCCCATATTGGCGTAAGACAGGCTAATGGTTGGTTCAAACCTCTCGAATTAGCACAAGAATGCGATATTTACTTTACTGCAAAAAGAAAATCGCAAAATGAACAGCAGTTAACATTCAACCACACAGAAAATCAACATCGATATAGGAGCACTTTTCATTCTCCTAAAAACACTCATCAAGAAAAATATAGGGCAAACACTTTTAAACGAACAGATAAATTGCCATACACTAGAAACTGCTACAGAAACTCAAAACCAAACTAACCCTTCACAAATTAATGCAAATCAGATTAATCAAATCGAAAGTAAAAACTCTATCAACGAACAATGTGTAAATAATTTGGAATTTATTGAATTAAAAATTAATGAACAAAAAATTAACTGTTTAGTAGATTCGGGTTCACGCATTTGTGTTATAAATAGCAAATATGTAAATTTGAAGGATCGTATCCCAGAAAGTTCAATAGAATTAAAAAGTTGTTTTGGAGTGATAATTAAAGCGAAAACTTATTCTCTTACGATTTCACTCCCAAGTCAAAACATCATTAAACGTGAATTATGCATCCCGTTCGCAGTAACCGATAAACTTTCTATAAATTGCGTCATAATCCCTCAAGTAAAAGCTCTTCTTTTCGAGTGTCAAATTTCAGATTTGCCATATGTTAAATTCAAAACAGCTTCGAACACTTCGAATAAAAAAATAAATGATCAAAATGCTTATGCAGGAGATTTATTGCAAAAGGAAAATTCTCAATCTCAATGTTTACTTTTAAACAAGAAAAACGATCTGTGTTTAAATGATTCCTTGTCTTTTGATAATTCTTTATTATGTGATACTTTGCATGATGATAACAACTTTTTATTTGAATTTCATGATGATATTTTTAATTGTTTTCAATTGAATATAAATGATATAAATACTATGCACTTAAATCATATCAAAAATGAGCATGTTAAACAGGGTGTATTTAATCTTATTCAAAACTATAAGCCTCACAAAGTGAAAACAAGTAATTTAGAAATGAATATAATTTTAACAGACGATACACCAATTTACTGTAAACCTCGTCGATTACCATATGTTGAAAAACAAATAGTTGATTCCCAAATAAAGGAATGGTTATCAAAAGGTATTATTAAACCTAGTAATTCAGATTTTGCTTCCCCTATTGTTTTGTGTAAGAAGAAAAATGGTACTATGCGTCTTTGCGTGGATTATCGTAAGTTAAACAAAAAGACAATTAAGGATAGATTCCCCCTTCCTGTCTTAGATGATATTTTAGATAGTATAAGCGAGGCAAAAATTCATTCTCTACTGGATCTTAAAAACGCATTTTTTCACTTACAAATAAATGAAGATAGTCAAAAATACACCTCGATTGTCACCACCAATGGTCAGTATGAATTTACCAAAGTTCCCTGCCGAATTTCAACGATTCATTAATCACATATTCAGAGATCTTATTAATGAAGGCATTATGGTAATATACATGGACGATATAGACGTAATAGCGAAGAATGAAGTTGAAGGTTTAGAGCGTTTAACAAAAATCTTTAAGATAGCGTCAGAATATGGCTTAGAGATAAATTTCGAAAAATGTCAATTTCTAAAAACTAAAGTTAATTTTTCGGGACACGTAATCGAAAACGGAACTATTACACCTTCAATGGAAAAAACGAAAGCAGTNCTGTATCATTGATTTCCGGAAACTTTTGTGATCAATGATTTGTTAAAACAACTGGACCTTCGATTTCCGGAAACTTCCGGATCACAGTTAGTGAAAATTCCGGAAATCCGGACTTTTTCCGGAGCACAATCACCCCTGGACCAGAACAAAAAATCGCTTTTCAAAAATTGAAAGAAAAATTATCAACAAACCCGGTTCTCAATTTGTTTAGACAGGGTGCTAGAACTGAATTGCATACAGATACATCTAAACTTGGTTACGGAGCAATCCTATTGCAAGAGGGAGATGATGGAAAACTCCACCCAGTTCATTACATGAGTCGGAAAACATCAGTACAGGAAGAAAAATATTCCAGTTACGAGTTAGAGGTCTTAGCTATCATAACAGCTTTACAGAAATTTCGCATTTATTTATTAGGACAAAAATTCAAAATTGTTACCGATTGTTCGGCATTCCAAAAAACTATGGAGAAAAAAGAAATTACTTCTAAAATAGCTCGTTGGGCATTATTTCTAGAAGAATTTGAATACGAAATAATTCATCGCTCAGGGACACACATGCGTCACGTTGATGCCTTAAGCCGTTATCCAATAATGATTATTGAAACTCCTGAAATAACACCTAAAATTTCAACAGCCCAAAAAGATGACGAATTTATATCAACAATTAAGGAATTAATTAACTGTGGTAAAACTGAAAATTACTTTGTGAAAAATTATATTCTTTACAAAACTGTTAACGATAGAGATTTATTAGTGGTTCCTAAGACCATGCAAATAGAAATTGTAAAAATTGCTCATGAATTAGGTCATTATGGGGTAAACCAAACCGAAAATCTTGTTAAAGATAAATATTTTTTCCCAAACATCAGACAGTGCGCAGAAAATTTAATCAAAATTTGCGTTGAGTGTATTTTAGTAAACAGGAAAAAGCTGAGGGTTTATTAAATCCAATTCCAAAAGGTGAAACTCCATTAGACACATATCACATTGACTTTATCGGTCCAATGCCTTCCACCAATAAAAACTACAACCATATTTTTTCTGTGGTAGATGCATTCACCAAATACGTATGGCATTATCCTGTAAAATCTACATCATCATTCGATGCCATTCAGAAATTGAACCAACAACAAACAAATTTTGGAAATTCTAATAGAATAATTAGTGACAAAGGTGCCGCGTTTATTGCAAAGGAATTTGCCAACTATTGTACAAATGAAGACATTATTCATCTTACCATCACAACTGGAATCTCACGAGGAAACGGAATGATTGAAAGGCTTCACGAGACACTCATTCCCATTTTAGCAAAACTATCCATAAGCGATCCACAGAAATGGTATAAATACGTACCATTAGTACAAAGAACATTAAACTCTACTACATCTAGAAGTACCAAATACTCGCCANTTAAATCCGTCGCATTGTTCGTGGGATTGTTTTTACTCATTTGTTACAATAGTTATCCACTAAATTTGAAAATAAAAAATATTATCCTATTAAATTATATGTGTATCAAATGAAACTAAAATATTTATAGAAAAACAATACTTTAATGACTTTTATGGTAGTGAGAACCAAAACAATATGGAAATGAATGAGGAAAAACTGGATCCTACCACGTGATTTCCTGGCCAACAAAAATGTAGCGTTAAACGTTTAACGCAACCTTGTTGGAAGTCGCATAAGAAATATAGCTTCAAAAAATATTAAATTAACCTACTTGTTGCTACATGGCAGACTTGAATGACATTTTGAATTACATTTCATTAAACTTTTCCATGTAAATTTCATTAAATTCCTCCATTTCCATGTAGCACATATTTTTTTTGTTGTTATTAGTCAAAAGTCACGAACCACGCGTTAAAAGTCACGTATCTTGCCACGTGATATTTGAAAGGAATCGGAAATGTATTTTATACTTTGCCGGTTTCTCATCGGGCAATCTATACAATGCCTAGGAAATGTGTGAAATATAAATCATTTCATACTTTGCCGGCATTCTATACAATGCCGGATTTCATACTTTGCCGGTAACGTGTGCGTGTGTGTGTGTTACAGTAAATGATCGAAACCCAGAGAATGTTGACTTTCATTGGTGAATGTTTGAAATAATTGTTATATCCGATTTAATATCAGTTTGTTCATTGATGTTATTATATTTATTCGATAAATTAATGTCTGCTGAGGATGGATTAAGAGAAACATTAGTGTTCGGAGTACCGGTTAAATGCAAACTGTGCACTTGACATTAACAAAAAATGATATAGGGCATACCGGGCAACTGTATACTGGACAGTGGCACTGAACTTTAAAACTTCAGAGTAGAAAATACCGACAAGTGTATACCGGGCAATGGCACTTAACTCGACCAAGTATATATTTCGGACTTTTAACAAAGCGACTGTTAAAATTTACAAATAACGGCTAAACATTAAAATTAAATATAAATTTAAAATATCTTAAATAAGAGTTTTTAATCTTTCAAAAGACAGAACATGTGCAATAAGACACAATAAAACACGATAATTACTCAGCATCATTTTAGAAAAAAATATTTAGAAAGAAAACAGCATTAAGAAAAACAATTAAGCTATTGTGGATTTGAATTTACAATACCGCATTCATAAATTTTGGAATAGAAGTAATTACCAACGTGATGTCATCAATTTCATATTAAAATCTGGAGTATTTTTCCCACTTTTGCGTATCTTTTCTAAGCAATTTTTCTCTTTTTAATTAAAATTAATTATTGAAAAATAGGGAAAATGTTATCGGTTTTGCCTATAGAAGTGCTAAGTAAAGAAAAATTGTAATTAGTACATTAATTATGACCTGTCAAGAGCACTCCTTACAATTGGTTTGCTGTCAAGGTACAAAATGGTGCTCTTCGAAATAGTTAAGGATTCTAATGAACATTATTCTTAGAACAATTTAATGAACAAAAGAACAAAACAGGATTACTTTTATTCTTTTTAACTTTAAGGAAAAAGAAAGATAAGGTGAACTTTATGTCCTCATTTAAATAAATGAATCGCAAATGAATGTCTGTTTTGTTCTTTATTTTAATTATTACTTTTCGTTGGTTCAAAATAAATTTTTTTCGCAGAATAAAATATAACAGTTTAGTTAGTGTTTTAAGAACTTATAATACACTCTAGGCGCAGTATGAAATTCTATGTAAAATCTTAATTATCAGGTGATACTATACAGCTTTATTGTTTTTACGGTTTGCATTTCTTTACATTCGTGCATCAAATGGTAAAATTAGACGATATGTAATATAAATTTGCATTTCTTTACATTCGTGCNATCAAGCATTATATTAGTATATTATAATAATTAGATCAAATTATTAGACGCAATGTAGCATTAGAATAATGATAGGATTTGCTCGAGTTTATAGGCAACACTTTTATATTTAAATATACATGTAATGGGTTTTTATTCAGGAGATTATTTATATACTTCCTATTTGTATTTGTGTGTAACGTATTGCACTACAATGTTAACCAATTGATACAGGAGCGTAAACATATGCAAACCGGTTTCATCTGAGTAAAAACAATAAAGCTGTATAGTATAGCCTGATAATTATAATTTTACATAGATTCTTATAGTGAGTGTAATAATCTGGCGAGACACTGTATATTAATCCCTGAACTCTTTTCAAACTAAATTTCAATATTAAATAAATTATATGCATTTATATAAATTAAAATCTCATGATGAAAGAAAATAACTTCAAATTAAAAAATGCTTGAATATATAAATTTTTTTTAGCTCCATTTTTGCAATTTATTTTGCTGTTGCTTGGTGAATGATATTGTTTTTATAAATGTGTTTGTTATCCTTAAGTATTATATGAGAACTAAAAGATTTTTTTTTAACAATTTCAGTGACATTTTCAAGAAAATAAGTATCAAGGGGCAGTGATCGAATGTATTCCACCTACTGCAGTACAATAGAAAAATCAACGTAAGAGACAAAAAATTCAAAATTGAGATTTTTGTATATTTGACATCTCTACATGATAAACTACCTGTTGTGCAAAAACATTTTTTTTTCATTTTTTTTTCTTTCCATCAGTTTTCTGAAATTCTATTTTAGCGTTCATAGTACTGTACAGAATCCGTTATCCGGAAATCAGAAAACCGGAAAACCAAAAGAACGGAACAAAATTCGATAAATTTTCCCGCCATTTTTAAAAAAAAATTTTTTTTTTCTGCATAAGATTTCAGGATTTTACTTTCTTTTTTGAAAGATGTTTACCTTACCATCATTTTGGAAATAATCATTACTGTATTACTTCATTGTTTTTTCTTCTTTTTAAGATTATTTCCAAATATCTTTTTTTAGTTGAGTTTGACAATAAAAAAACGGCTTTCTGTAGCGATTCAGAAATCCGGAAAAATCAGTTATCCGGAATAGCAATGGTCCCCATCGTTCCGGATAATCGGTTCCCTACTGTTTTAGCAATAGAAAGGAAAAAAAATGTCGAGCCACTTTTCTCGGAATCTATCCTGAAGCACTTACGTTTTATTTTTCAATTGCACTCTTTCGCAGCACTTAAAATTAATAGTTTTGCAAATCGTTTCAGTTGCTGGGTAAACTTAACTTAAATGAGATTTATTTTGTTAAGAAGAAAAACGTAAATTTTTTTTAATGAAAAAAATCCTATATTTTATATTTTTAACCCCTTATTTTATCTTAAAATATACTATGAATTTTCCAACAATTCTATGAAATTTCCAACTATTTCTCTTTTGTTCTTCCCGTCCTTCGACGAAAATTTTCAATCTCTGTAGTATTATTTGAAGATTCAGTTTTCTCCATCACTTGCAACAACACTGGTGTAAGAAAGCAAGAGAATTTGCAGACTTTGTAGATTATCTCCAGAACTACTGGACCGATTTTATTGAAATTTGATATGTACATACGTTGATACAATACAAAACAAATAACCATTCAACAATTGTAATACACACGCATGATTGTACGTAACACTCGTTGGAGTCGGAATGTATGAAACAGCGGTTGCAGAATAAACAAAAAATGGGTTAATAAAGGGGTATGGTCTCCTCTTACAGATAGAGTGCCTGTATTGAAAAGAGTGATGACAATATCCAAGAGCGCATGCGCTGCCGTCATATTTTTGTCCAAGGGGGTTGCCAGATGATACACCGAAATTGGCGCCACTCCCTCATTTGGTGTTATTCTGAAGGTTCTGTTATTCTAAGAGTATATACTTAAGTATCAATAATATAAACTTTAAGAATGGAAAGCACATGATATTACAGATTTTTTAAGAAACATTGTCTAGCATATGAAATTGTTAAAAAAATTAACATCAATGAAGAAAAAAAAGACTTAGGAAAAGACTTCAGCTTTTAATAAATGCCTTAAATAAAATATAAAAATTAATAATGATTATGCCATTTATTTCAGAAATAATAATTAATAAAACAAATTATATAATTTATTATTATTTATTACTTTTTCAGGAAAAAATTATCGCATATTCACCTGAAAAGGTATTGTTTATTTCAACAAATTGTAAACAAAAATTTCCATAATTAGTTGAAATTTAAAACAAACTAGCATTTTATACAGTTGGTAACGAAAAGTAAACAAATGCTACTTTGTAACGCGCATTGTAACATTGTAACGCGAACATTGTAACGCGCCAACATGTCAAAGTAATATCGCCAAACTCTGCACTTCTGAAGTTTTGATAAAAAGATGCTCAAATCTTAAAATTTATAAGTAATTTAGATAGAAATTATGTGCATTAAAAGTAAATACATTTATTCTTATCTAACCATTAGTTATTTCATCACCTTGTTCTCTTTACAATGAGATAAACATAACTTTATATGCACGCAAGTAAGTGATAATAAGGATAAATTC
>NC_092211.1:10594096-10621682 GCF_043381705.1 Parasteatoda tepidariorum
TTTTTTTTCTAGTAGAGGATAGTCTACTTTACTCGTCTGTCAATTAATACTAATAATATATTGGAATTTTTGTCAGTTAAAAATAGTTAAGTAAAAAATGTTACAATTGACCCCACTCTCCCCTATAGATTCCATAGTTTCGATATTGCCTCTGATTTTTCAAGCTATTATCGTTATTGCATTACTCTTTAAGGTCTATATTCCCCTGGGCGATGACATTTTCTGAAATCTTTTTCCAGGCGGATTCGGTATTTTTTTATGTGATCGAAACGAAAGGGGAATTCCCTGCTAAATACGAGTTCTACTGCATGTATTTTTTTTACATTTTGGAGATTATCATCACTCACATTTTCACTCACAGAACAATTAAAAATTTAAGTATAGATCAGAAGTAAAACTATGCATCATTTTCGTTTCATTAGATTTTACATAGCATTTAATATTTTCACATTTCCAAGCAATGTTTTGGAAATATTCCAAAATAAAATTTGATGACAAAAGTACAAAAACACAGAAAGAATTTTATCGAACAAACGGAAATTACTGACAGAAATAGTCCTTTTAATGCTTCAAAGAATTCTAATTTTCACTCAAACTCTTATTCAGCAAAGTATTGCAAGCTTTGCAGAAATCAGGAAATAAGAGAAAATTCCATTTAGTTTACGATTCTTAGTTTTGTAAAAGTACTTTAAAAGTCTGAACTAGCACTTCCGTTTAAATTCAAACGTGAAATAATTAGAGTTTAATAGTTAGCTTAAACTGAACTAAAACTTATCTAAATGTAAGATTAAAAAAAAAGCCTATTTACCTTTATTTCCGTTACGTTTTAAATTATTGTGCCAGCTTGAAACTCACCAGACAAATTTTTATTTTCTCTATGTAAAGTTGTTTATTCCAAACTTATTGATTTGAATATAGCTTTTATTAATTTTTGAAGAGGATTTTAGTAAAACCCAAATTAGCTGATTCCAGTTGAAAGATCATACTCCACTATATTGCAGTGTGTCTACCACTACAAAAATAAAATTCCAATTCACTAGTATATAAGACATGTTTACGTGATTCTATGTGGGGGTGCCTTTTTCATAGATGAAGGTTGACATTGTCGATAGCTATTCTCCCCACATTGGTGACTTTCCAACGTGGTGTTAACACACCTACTATGACAGAAACTCCCATTTCGATTTGAATACGCCTACCTCGATGAATGGTTCACATTGACCAATTGACTTGCTACTTGTGACTGAAACCTCGCGCTGTTGCTACTCAGTCTCAATCACGCACAACGTTAACCTGTATGCACTCGACTGCTAATGGCAACACGAGAGCGACCGTGAACTTAATACAGCTCTCACGATCAGCCCTCTAAGTTCGGTGATCTTAATACAGCTCTCACGGCGACTCACCAAACAGTAATGAATAAACTAGTGGTATCCGTTCATCGAGTTCTATCACGGATATAGTTATGGTGGGGGAGTACTGTAGCTCGTCTACTCTACAAAAATACAATTCCAATTCACTAACATATGAAGACGTGTTAACTCCATTCTATGTTGGGGTACTTTTTCATAGATGTAGGTTGACATTGTCGATAGCTACCAACCCATCCATTATTATTAGGTGATATTATACCGCTTTATTTTTTTTACGTGACGCAAATCGGTTTGCACTTTCTTTCTCGGTTTGCGTTCGCGTATCAGTTGGTTAAATTGGACGATATATTATATAAAAGTAGAATATATTATAACAGGTATTATATTAGTATATTATAATAATTAGACCCAATTATTAGACGCGCTCTAGTAATTTATTAACTACACTTTTTGCACGAGTTTTTATGCAATACTTTTATATTTAAACACACATGTAATGGGTTTTTATTTAGGAGATTTTTTATATACTTCCTATTTGCATTAATGTATTGCTTTTTTAACTTATTGCATTACAATGTTAACTAACAGATACAAAAACATAAACCATTACAAACCGGTTTCACCAAACCGGTAAAAACAATAAAGCTGTATAGCATCATCTGATAATTAAGATTTTTTTTACATAAAATTTTCTAGTGAGTCCAATAATTTCGCCAGGGATCGTAAGTTTCAAACTTTCGTCCTCAATTTTACATTGCACTTTATCGAAACACATTCTATTACAACTGAAAAAGAATGTCAGTTTCATAGCGCTGTAATTGAATAAAGTCAATCAAACGTGAAAATAGCACAACTAATACCATATAACTAAGGTTTCAAGAATGAAAAATTATTTCTCATTTAATATTTTTTATTGAAACATGCATTCTTTACTCCAGAGTTTAAATAGTTTTTTTTTATCCAAGAACAGTTGATTATTAAAATGTGCTTATACTATGTTATAATAATGACATATTATATTGATTTTTAAGAAAAAGAATAATGATGAATAATAAGCAACCAAGCTGTAGGGTGAGCGGAGAGAACGGAAGAAAAGGGGTCGGTTCCTCCTAGTTTTTTAAAAGTATTGCTTTTTTACTAAAAAAACAAATTCGTAGCGAATTTAATATTTAAATGATTTTCAATATTTAAACTTTTTCCAGTGAATGAACTTTATATTTTAAGTTGTTTATGATATGTTCGATTACTAAAAGAAAATATTTCAATATGATTTCTAACTATTATTATACTTGGGCAACCTTTATTTGTAAAAAACTAATGTGTATTTAATAAAATAATTTTAAATGCTTATCTATAACAAATTGCAACAATCACTGGAACAAGAAATTGCACATTTTGGTTTGCATAAAGCTATTTTACCTGGTATTCTAAAAATAAATTATGTAACTATGCAAAAATGATTGCCTTAGTGCAGAATGATTTGCCTATGCAAAAATGATTGCCTTATTTTGGAAAATATATAAACTCATTTCTAAAGCTCCACTTATCTAAATTAAAATCAAAACTGTAGCAATTCAAGTGCACAATAAATTACTTCCTACACATTAGTTTCTTTAAAAAATAAATTCATAACGAATGTAATATTTAAATGAAACTTTTTAAAGTGAATAAACTTTATATTTTAAGCTGTTTATGATATGTTCGATTATTAAAAGAAAATATTTCAATATGATTCTAACTATTATTGTACTTGGATCAACTTTATTTATTTTTGTTGATTAAAAACTAATGTGTGTTTAATAAAACAATTTAAATTGTTTATCTATTACAAATTGCAACAAGCACTGGAACAAGAAATTGCACATTTTGGTTTGCATGAAGTTATTTTACCTGTTATTCTAAAAATAAATCATGTAACTGTGCAGAGCCGAATTCCTTAATTTTGGGAAAGTGTGGCAAGTCATTTCAAAAGTTCCATTTATGTAAATTAAAATCAAAACTGTCGCAATTTACGTGCACAATAAATTGCTTCCAACAAACTCTAGTATGTTTAAAAGCGAATTACAACAATCACTGGAACAAGAAATTGAACATTTTGGTTTGCATAAACCTATTTTACCTGTTATTCTAAAAAAAATAAATCATGTAACTGTGCAGAAACGATTGCCTAAATTTTGGAAAAGTGTGACAAGTCATTACAAAAGTTCCATTTATGTAAATTAAAATCAAAACTGTCGCAATTTACGTGCACAATAAATTGCTTCCAACAAACTCCAGTATGTTTAAAAGCGAAATGAAAAAGCCATTGGAAGACACAATTCGAAATTATTTAAGAAACGATGCTTGAGCAATCACAGATGGATATACGTTTCTCTTGTCGTACGTACAAGATCGTGAAAATGAAATTTTCGAGCGAAATAGAACAAAATCGAAAATGTCAGGAGTAGCAGGAGTTTTGTAATTGGATCACTCGGATCAGGATCCGTTAATCGAAAACTGAAAGCGGCTGTGAAATTGTACGGAATAAGATTTCTCAGAGGGAGGGGGAGAGGGAAGAAGTTCAGTAGGAAAAGCTTCTTAAAGATTTAGATCTATTCTGAGTGCTTTACGGTGTAAGATGTCCTTGGAAGCGACACAGTTTTATCACTTTCGAAAACTATTCAGAATATATTCCATTTCGAACTTGATTACAAAGAATTGCAAATTGTTTACCATTTTGAAGTTTTGCACAGTAAGGTACTCGCGCAAGAGTTTATTCTGAAATTGTCCTATAAAATTACCTTAAACTGAGTTATGTTTCTGATGGCGGAAATTTATACACTGTTAAAAATTCCGATCCACTTTGCACCAAAAATTAGTATTCATTTGCTGGCTACATAGAATGGAGCTCAATTTTACCATATTTTGGTATTTTTAATAGCTCCAAACTGACTGTGAAGAGTTGAACAGTAAATTTCCAAACATAAAAATTCAAATAACAATTTTTTAACACTAAACATACCAATATTTAATATATATACCTATTTTAAACATAGCCGGAAAAAATGACCGGTTGATTGAATGTTTGAAATATGGATGTTAGGAAGGAAATAAACTGAAAAAGCTTTATTATAATTAAACAAAATTGTATATTGCCATATTTTATGTATTACAAACACAAAGAATAAGAATTTTTAATACATTGCTCGACGCATTTTTTACATATACAGGGTATTTCCACTGTACATTTTCCGCAAACATATTTCTTCAAATTATTGTTATTTCTATAATTCTTATAATTTTACTTATAATTATAAGAATATGTAAGAATTATAGTTCTTATAACTTTCTTATAATTATAAGAATATTCTATATTCCTATAATTATTCCTAAAATTATTCTTATAACTATAAGAATATATAAGAATTATAATTATTCTTATAATTAATATTATTTTTTCTGAGAACTTGTGCTGTCTTGATTGTTTCGACATTTTTCTGGGTAAAAACTAAATTTTAGGTAACTTTCTTGAAATTTGAATTTACAGTTATTCTGATTGAACTTAACTACGCAACAGTCTGTTCCGAAATGTGCAACTCATCGAATGCAATACGCTGAACACGCATTACATAGTCATTTCTGATCCGATAACCTTATAAAGCAATAAATTGTTCTCCCGATTAAATGAGCGGTTGTGGTCGAAATATGTATACGACAAGTATTATTCGAAACAAACAAAATACAAAAATTACTAATAATAGAATATTAACTGTATATAACTGTTAGAGAAAGTCATGAGGTCAAATGTGTAAGAACAATAAGATGATAAGCACATTTTCAATGCAAAAGTTCTTAAACTGTCATTTGACCTGTTACGGTATGCTTAGTGTTCAATCACATCAAATGCCCGTTATGTGTAACAGCAATTTTCTGTCTATAAATTCACTATATCTTCTAATAAAATTAATCTATAACTCAGTCTTATTTATAGATGAACTTAAATACTCTGAAAGAAATTAATAGAGCATTAGAAATTGTTTCGTTTTGTTTAGATCTGAAAAGTGTTGGAAGGGCGTAAAGCAGGGAAAAATAAAGGAGACGATGTCGACCTTTAATTAGTATAATTAGGCAACTATTCAATGTAAGTGGCCAATTAGAGGTCGATAAATGAGTACCAATGCTGTTCACTCGCAAATTTATCAAGGACAATGCAGTACATACAATTTTCGTTTGGAGTGGCATTTGTATTTCTAATACAATACGTTGAGTTTTTAAAGTAGATTAAAGTATGATATATTATAAAAATTCATTACGTGGTTCAGAATTATAAAGCTTTAGGGGGTTCGTGATCATAAAAGTTTAGCGGACCTAGATTTAGAACTTACTGCTTTTGGATTTCAAATTGAAAAGATTAGCTTATAGCTTACGTACACATAAGAAATTAATTTAAATGTTCAAATAAAATTAGATAAAAAAAAAAACAGTGATGAGTCTTAATCTAATTAGATTGACGCAGTTTTTCATTGTTATTGGTACATTTTTATTGGCTGGAAAATCATGTTATATGATTTTAAAAACACAAACCCTGCCGGAAGTCTTGAGGTCTTCTTTTGACGTCATAGACGTGACTATCTCTCTCTCTTTTTTTTTTTTGATTTAACGGGTGTTTGCTTGCATACACTTGGAATAATCAGTTGTTCTGAGCTTAATTTTCGTGTTTTTGCGAAAAATGTGCTCTTCAAATTTTAAAATACCAGATGAAGATATGAATAAAAAATACTTTGGAAAATTATCCTATATTGATACACAATTACCTAATTGTCGAGATACGGATTAATGCCATTTAGTTTGCAGTTTGCATCAGCAGAAAATTTTCTACCTGAATCATTCCTTCTAACGGAAGTTTAAACAATCTTTACAAATACTGCCCCCTACCGTGAAGAACATGAAGCACCGTCAGAAATAGGGAGAATAAGTTTTGCTTTCTTACATCCTGCAATATTTAACTTTGTATCCTGGAATATTTATTTTTCTTATTTTACTCTGCTATTATAACGTTTTTGATTTTGATTGTGTGACCTAACAAGAAGTCAGATTTAAAAATTGCTTCCAAGGTTAAAAACAATAATGTATAATTTAGAACATCGTTAGAGTTAACGACGAATATCGCTTTAAAAGACAAAGGATCTGCCTGTAGCAAAAACGTGTTTTAAATCAGCTTTGAATTTTTGTCTTAATTGTAATATAATTGAGTGTAAAACTAAAAGAGCTGTTTTATTTTTATGATAACGTAATTCTACGATATTATCTTAATACGCTACATTCTAAGCTAAACGTATTTGAGTAGGTGTCTACGCTTATAAACCGTTTTACAATTATTATTTTTCGGTGTAAATTACAATAATATGCAATCATAAATTACTGTCAAAGAGAATATTAAATTGAATTACAGTTACGAACTCAGCAAATTTGTTAAAACACAATAAACCTTTTGCATTAAGTGTTATTTTCAAAAAAGAAATATTGCGAAACAAAATTATTCTTGGTTCCTTATAAATCTTAATAGAATCATACGTGATCTTGCATGCTATTTACCAAACAAATTTGACTCAAAATTAACATTTAATTTAAAGTAATAAATATTGAGTGTAGAAAGTGTGAACCAAAGCGCAAGCAAGAAGTATTCTTTATATTTTTTCAATGAATAATATCAACTTTCGTATAAAAACAGTTTTATGCAAAAAAACAACAATTATTGCTAAGTAGGATTGCTGAGTAACAGAGACCATGTGGTTGTAGCACCCTAGTAAAAAAATAAAAGAAGTAATGTGAGAGAAAATGAGTGAGAGATAAATTCACATAAGATTTATTTTGCTTATTATTTTTCATTTCACCATTTGGGTAAAGATAGAATCCGCATCATCACATACAGTCAAATCCTGTTTTGAAGAACCCAGTTATAACGAATCCTCGTTTTAACAAACTCCGTTTAACGATCCTCTATTTACCAAATTTCGCGAAATTTATGAAATTAATTAAGTATATTTATAGGAAACAATGTCTAGCGATTGAGAAGTCGATGATAACGAATCTAACTTTTTCAGATGTTTTGCACGGTTTGGAAACAATGAAACTTGCTGAGGTTAGTCAATTTTTTTTTAAATATTTTTCTCCCGATATTACGAATTATCCCCGATTTAGCGAATGATATTTTCGGTTAGCCTATGATTCGGTTAGCCCCGATTTAGCTTATGAATTCGTTAAATCGGGGTCAGACTGTACTTCACGACAGTACTGTGGTCGGTGCAAGCCGGATGTAGATTTCGTATAGACCAGCTATAGCAGGGATCGAACCCGGTTCACCTCATAGGAAGGCGAACATTCTATCCCCTGAACCATAGCTATTCTTAATGACGTATGGAATAGAATACTACAATAAAAAATATATGGTCAGCCTATTATATAGGAGAATAATATTCGATAACAAATAAATGGTGGTCAGCCGTTGCTTAATATGCTCACTATTGCTAATGAGCTTAATTCATAGAGTGTAGGAGTTCACCTACTACTAGTCCAGCATGTAACCCTTTGACGCTTTTATATATTCTTTTTTTCTGACGCACTAATTGCGAGTGAAAATATAAGTACTAATACAGCACACTCTCGATTATCCGTGTGCGGATTATCCGGTTTGTGGATTATCCGTGCTCATTCCGGAGTCATCAAAAAATTTAAAGATTAACATTTTCAAGATTTAAAAAAATTGATTCTTGAAGTTATAACGCTACCCAATTTTCGGAAGCAGTATTCGTTACTGGATTGCAGTATATGGAATATCAGCAACATGGTCAAAGGTAAAATCGTCTACGTTATTATCACGATCGTGGAGAAAGATCATACCTCTCGTTGAACAAACTTCTTCAGATATTCAAGAAGAATATGATAATAGTATTCTTGAACAAGCAAAAGAAATCGAAGGTTTCGAAATTCTTGATGAAGAAAATTTAGGAGATTGGTTTTAAAATGATTCATGTGAGCCTGGCTTCCAGTATTTGACAGATGAAGACATCGTTATGTTGTTAAATCAAATAATGATGATAGTAACTGAGGCAGAAGATGTAGTAAATGAGGGAAATACAATTTCTCATTCTGCTGATCTGTGGAAACTTTTTTAGATTATATGGGAGTATTTGATAACGGTGACATTAATGCGGTTCGTATTATATGTGACAATATATGGCGCATTACACATTTTTTTCAAATGAAAATTCCTAGTTTGGTGTTATACAGCATGCAAATGTCAGTAATTTTCATATTTTTTGTATAGATATCGATTTTTTCTTCAATAAAAGGAGTTTTCGGATTATCCGTGTTTTTCGATTGTCCGTGCGACCTGTCCCGGTGATTAACCCGGATAATCGGGAGTGTACTGTACTTTTAATTATAGAAAACAGTACTTAAAAGAAAAATGGTACTAAAATTATATTTGTAATAAAATATAAAATCAAAAAAAAAGAGCTGTACTTTTTTAGATTCAAAAATGTATCAATTAATCAAACACTGATTTAGTAAATTAAAGAAATTTCAGACATAAATAATTGTTTCTCTTAAATCTAAATAACTGCAAAAAAGTGCATATCTGAAAAATTATTGTTCGGAAGTGAGACGTGTTTGGAAGATTTTACCTTTAACAGATAAAAAGACAATTTGTGTTTCAAGATGCATTTCATAACCATAAATTATTAAAATGCTAAATTTAAAGCTGCCTTTATATCACTGAAAATGAGGATAAATGCACACTTTTTAATTTCGAAAATACAGGAAAGTTTGTATTTATAAAAATATTATATATTATTATATATATACCATATTATATTATATATAAAAATATTATCGATTCAAAATTGTCCTTTTTTATTTAAAAATTGTCTTCACTGACTTTGCTATTTCCTATTACACACTATGTTCTATAATATTAATTTGCATTTTAAATAAATATTTAAGCGCACATTATCAAAGTTTCTGATTTATCAATTTAAAAAGTACTAAGAGGTTTGAATATTTTAAAGTTTTTTTTTTAGTTATAGTTAACTATTCTTAAATTCCGTGTTCAAATATTTGGCTTTCAAAATATACTCGGAGAAAATAAAATCTATATTGTTGCAGAAATTCTAATAATAGAACACTGATCGATATTTCCAACAACTTTGAAATAAATATTTTGAAATTCTAAAAGCATTTGCAAAACAAATAAAATAACCGGATAAATTTTATGTAACAAAATCAATACAACGTTTGCCATAGTTTCTATAAAGCTCTGTAAAGGAGATGCAGTTACTTTGATCATTTTAAGAAATCAAAGAGGTTATGATATAGCAAATATTTAAATTATGGAATATAGTGTATGACTCTTCTTTTGAGAAATCAAGTAAATTTTTAATACTAATAAGAATTTTCGTATAGTTTCGATGTCTCTAAGTTGCAAGTAATTCATTATGAAAATATATATTAATAATCCTCCTTTATGTTTCAGTTTTTACGTGCTGCTATTATTTTATAGATACGTACCATTTTAAAATTCAAATTTAAATCCCATGCTTTACGAGGATATATAGCGCAACAACAGGCAAAATGAAATTTTAAAAAATAATAATAAAAAGAAAGAAAAACCAAGAAACAAAATCGACAAAAAAGTTGTGATCGCCTTATTACTATCACTGGTTACCCATTTGTCAAATGCTTTTTCTTTCTGGATTGACTACGTTAAACATTTCAAATCATGGGTTGCAAAAACTGTCTCCATTGATGCCTGTCGTCAGATTGAATTTCATATCCTGCCCATGTACGTGTTTCAAGACGTCAAAAAATACTTTTTTCTTCTTCAGCATTCATATTTATATTAAAATCACCGTCAAGACAGTCATTATAAGTTAATAATAAAAGGAATATAAGAACCTTTAAAATTATTATTATGTAAATACATTAAAAATGCCTGCTAGTGAAAATAAAAAGAAAAACAGCAGTGGTCGCCATAGTAACGTATGCAATGACTACACATGCGCACTCTTTACTATTACTCTTGGAACACAGTTGAAAAGTGTGTGTACGCCATCAAATCTAAACCAAGACCCATTTTGCCATAATATAGATTATAAGGGTGGGTAAAAAAAGTCAAAGGATTTTAAATCTTTTTATTTTCTGGTGTAATAATTTTCACAAAACTCTTCATTGACAGAGTATGTTCAAATCATTTATAAACAAAATATTTTCTCAAGCAATGGGAGGCTTTCAACTCGAGAAGAAGACCGGTGATGCACAACCACCTGACCTATAACCTCAGCACCAGTAGGTTTTCTTTAAACGAGATTGCATGTTAAGGCTACAACTGTCAGGCTTGTTACATATTTCATTAATTTATAAGAATTTATTGGATATGATATTCTCGCACAATACGATAATCAATTACGAGATTGCATATGGAATTCATATTTGGTGGGCTAGGCTTGCTCGAAATGCAACAGAAAGAACAGCTGCTAACATAAACAAATGTTAGGTTTCAACAGCCAATCAAGATCGATACCCACGATGACATCACTTCTAGCCATTCACTTATGTTTGCGTGCAAATATGTTGAATACGCAGAGTGGAATTAATGTTAAATAAATCAAACTTTCGATTAATTTTCTGTATGAACTATTAGGATCATATATCTCATATTGTGATTGTCCTTAAATTTAGATAGTACAAAATCTTAGGTAGAGAAAAAACAGATATGATTGTTCAAATAAATTACGCTTTTGTATCTGATACTTACGAAATTTGCGGACGACCTCGTAATAGCCAGCAAAAAATTGAAAGAAAAAAAAAACTTCGTAGAAATAGATCGACTCAAAAGGTTAATTATTTATTTATTTTTCAAAATTCTCTTATCGCGTTAGCGAGGCGATAGCTTAAAGATACCGATACAAAAAACATCTTCGATTCTATGATTCAAAACATCATCTTCATAAATTAACTTTTGAATCATTCATAATTTTAAGATTGAAGTTTCCGTGAGGACTCAGGGATAGAGCGTTCGCCTTCGAATGAGGAGAACAGGGTTCGAATCCCAGCGATGACTTTTAGATACGAATTTCGCATCCGGCTCGCACCGGACCCAGTGCGGACTTAAAATATCCTCAGTGGTAGATGGATCATGGGTTAGAGTCCCTTTGCCGTCAGGCTAACCGTGGGAGGTTTTGGTGGTTTTTCTCTACCCGTAACGCAAATGCGGGTTAGTTCTATCACGTCTTTCGGGTGGGCAAAATGTTTCCCTATACCTGATCCAAGAGTCCCCTTCTCTTCTATATTAGGTTCGGAATTACAAGGCTACGGAGTTGAACATTGTTAGTCGTAGACCCAAAATCGGAGCGGATGTTAAACGACGGTAATAAAGTATGAAATAAAATAAGCCTTTCAACATTCCTAAATTTAAAGAAAAAATGTTTCTCAGAACTTTCTTCTATTCATTTATCAACGCAAACAAAGTGAGGAACATTTTTTGAAGTATTAAACGTTGTAAAAATAATGAAGCAGTATTTTTTGCATCATTATAAGCTTCTTATTTGGGAAATATCTCTCTGCTAAATTCTCATAAGCATGAAGAAATATTTGCGTCAATCCCTTTTAATCAGTTCTTCAATTACTTTTAGTACTCTTAAAGGATAAAGTAATGGGAAATAATATTTTAGAATTTTTATTTAAGACTGAACCATTTATTATTTTTAATAAAATGTTTTTTTTATGTGTATATTCACCAGTAAAATATCAATTTCGAATTGAGTTGTCAACTTAATGAATTCTAGAGCTATTGTAGGAAATTTATTTTTAACCGAATCTTTAACTTTCTTACAAAACCTAATAGAAAAATAAGGTGAATGTCATTAACAAAAAATCATATCTGTCATACTTTTTCTTTAAAAAGAATGTTATTTCAAAAAGGAGATTCTCACGGTAGGCGGTCCGGTATACCTCACTCACTGGAACCGGATTCAGTCCCAGCGTCTATGGAATCGGTCACAGTTCACTTCGCCAAATAAGGAGTAAAAGAAAAAAAGTACTTAAAAAACGGATCTTGGATTTGAGTCCCGTGGCTGTCAGATTAACAGTGGCATGTTTTCGTGGTTTTTCTCACCATGCAACGCAAGTGCTGGTTAGTTCTATCAAAAAAATCATCCATGAAGGCAAATTTCTCCTATTAATTTTTCCATGAGTTCCCTTGTCTTCTGGATAGGGTTCAAAATTACAAGGCTACGGAGTTGAACATTAGTAATCGTAAACCCAAAACTTGGGTCGGCTGTCCAATGACAGTTATAAAAATAAAAATGTTAAGATTGCATTCAGTATTAAAAATCTGATCGTTGTATCTAAAGCTGCACAGTTTATCAATTTCAATTTTTTCAGTACTTTATGTTTTTTTTTTTTGGNTTTTTTTTTTTTTTTTTTTTTTTTTTTTTTTTTTTTTTTTTTTTTTTTGGAAAGAATGTGTAAAGCAAACTAAAATTGATTTAATTTTGAATTATTCATAAAAATAAGTTTTACACTAATAAAAAAAATTTTTTTTTGGAGACAGATAAAGTCGCTAAGACATATCCGTGAGAGATAATTTTCTCATAAAATAAAATGGGATACTAAGCAAACCTTAATTGCAACTTTTGAATGATTTCATGCCGAAGGCTTATTAATGAATTATGCATTAGAATTATGAATGAAGTTTCGAGTGCGATTTTTTTTTAAGAAAAAAACATGCAAGTCATGAATTAATTTTGATTTCTATTATTTTAATTGCTACAATGTTTCTATTATTTTCAATTAATTGATGTCATATATTCTGATAAGTGAATTTTAATTTTTGTTTGAAGAATCTCCATAGGGGATGACAAACTTTATTTTTCAATAGTTTCTCCCTTTTCTTTTTGTTTCAAAAATTTCACTTTATCCTTGTCACGTGTCACACTACTAATATTGCCTAACAAAATGATTTTTTGTTCACTTTCAATGAAAATTGTTGGCAACAAAAAATAAATTACTCATTGGCAAGCTTTGTATTCCGGACATGGCACAAAATTCGTGTTTAAGAATATTGACACAGCTTGAAATGAGTGTTTAAGAACATTGACTCAGCTTAATGCGTATTTAAGAACACTGACGCAGCTTGAAATGCGTATTTAAGAACACTGACGCAGCTTGAAATGCGTGTTTGAGAACATTAACGTATCATGAAATGCGCGTAGTTAAGAACACTGACGCAGCTTGAAATGCGCGTATTTAAGAACACTTCAGCTTGAAATGCGCATATTTAAGAACACTGATTCAGCTTGAAATGCGTGTTTGAGAACATTAACGCATCTTGAAATGCGTGTTTAAGAACACTGACGCAGCTTGAAATGCGTGTTTGAGAACATTAACGCATCTTGAAATGCGCGTATTTAAGAACACTGACGCAGCTTGAAATGCGCGTTTTTCAGAACACTGCAGCTTGAAATGCGCATATTTAAGAACACTGATTCAGCTTGAAATGCGTGTTTGAGAACATTGAGTCAGCTTGAAATGCGTATTTAAGAACACTGACGCAGCTTGAAATGCATGTTCAAGAACATTGACGCAGCAAGAAGGACTTGATTAATAAAATAGGCTCCGCTTAAAAATGTGTGTTTAAGAAAATGGACACAGCAACGAGCGCGCCTTTCCAATGTTCAACTGAAATTTTAAACATAATTTAGTACTTATTTTCCCTACATTTTTTAACTCTAAGCATAATCATTACGGGGCAGTCCTGTTAAGATGATTAATTTTCAGACATCTCTTCGTATTCAGATACTAAATAAAATAGTTTTAAAAAAATCTGAGTATGTAATGGCTCTGAGTATGTAACGTTTTTATCTATAAGTATGAAACTGTTAAGCTAACAAGAATAGTATCAGATATATATTTCATAAATCAATCTTAGTATGTTTTCGACATTTAATATTTCTAGTTGTAAAATAATGTGTATTTAAATCTTAGTTCATTTCTTGTTATTTCCATACATTTAAATAATTGAAAATATCTAAACTTAAAAAGAAAACGCAGAAATTTAGACTGAATTGGAAAAAACAGTTGTAAAAATCACTTTCATTCAAATAAATAATTTCGTCTTTAGAGATTTAATGCAGCTTATATATTCTTACAGTAAATAAAACATGATCACAAAAAAATTTACAATGGAATTTTTCAATTATCAATTTATGAATTTTTTTCGTAGTTTAATCCTTTAAATTTTTCGAACTTTTATATCGATTTTTTTTTGTTAAATAAACTAAACTTGTCGACGTATGCAAGTCAAAAATTGTAGTTCTCGATAATTTATATTTTAACAGTTACTTCGAAATAGAGAGAGGATATTTATGTTATAATAATTATGTATATCATTTCAGTACTAAAAAAGAAAAATGTCTAAAATAAAAAAGAATTCTGCAGATTTGTGATTGATACTTTTGGTACCTTTTCTTAGTCTTAGCTTATCATTGTATTATATTTAACACAATCATTATATAGTCTAGAATATTTATAAGCCTTTATCTTGTATACATATATATGGCCACCTAGAAGTTTTAAAACACAATATTTCGTTTGTTGTTTTCGTCGTCGGCCATTAAGGCAGAGGGCAAGCGATTGTTCTTGTTTTCCAGTGGCGCCATCTCTGGCCAAGAATTCGACTTCTGTCACTCCTGTTTATAGGGCGATCGCATTCGTACATCCAATCAATCATCCACATATCGTAATTTTTATCTGAACCAAAGAAGGATCAATTTCCAATTCAGTACTCCCAGAGGTATAGTTTGCTATAGAAATATGGAGAACTTCGTGACCCGACAGATTACATGTGCACCATTCACCATTACACGAGGAGTCTTTGTCCGACTGGATTCGAACTCCCATGCTCACGAACATCGCCCTACCAACCAGTCTATTCCGGCGTTAATATTTCTCCTTTTTAAGTTACACAGCTTCTAAATGACATTCAACTGGAAACACTTATATATCAAAGATATAACGTACAATAAATTGATCAAAAAACTGATTTTTCATTGAAACGTTTTAATTTTTTGATAATTGGTTTTTATTTTACGACTAGTATATCAGGTTTAATTTTGAATTAAATAAAAATTTTATATTTTATTTAGGTAATATATTTATTATTATTATTTTTTAATTGAATTGATATTAAAGCTGTGTCGCAGACGTGAGTATAAGAATTTTTTGCTCTCTAAAGTGGCAAAAGAGTATTTGCAAGTCTATATTTATCCTTTACTTTTGTTTAAAAACAATATATCTTTATTCAAATGATATATTAAACTTATACAGTTTATATACAAGTCATAAGCATCTTGAAAATTTAAGACTTAGGTAAAAACAGCTTATTGTAATGTATTTTTTTTAAAAATATACTTAAAGCAATATTTCAATCCCTGAAACAACGCTAAAATTAAGCATTAACAAAATCTTGGGTTTATTTATATTATTCTGATAATATATTTATTTATAATTCTTAAAAATATCTTTTTAATATTTCAATTGCGAAGGATAGTTTTTCCTTTTTATATTTCACATATTTTTATATAGTTTATACGTTTTTTCAATAAAAAGCTTTCTAAATAGTATATAATATAGAGTCTATGGCCGAATTATTAGACGCACTATAAGATTCTATGTAAAATCTTAATTATCAAGTGATACTATACANAAAGTCCTCCATGTTCCCACAACAAATCAATACCTCTGGGGGTACTGATCCAGGAGTTTCCTTGTCTTCTGGATTGGTTCAAAATTACAAGGCTACGGAGTTGAACGTAAGTAGTTGTAAACCCATGAAATTGGGTCGGCTGTTCAACGACGGTTATAAAATAAAATATATTGTAATAATTTTAATATTGTAATAATTATATTGTAATAATAAATTATTAGACAGTGTTTAGGTAGTGTGTTAACAATGACATGTTTTGCACGAGTTTATATGCAATACTTTTATATTTAAACATGTATGTAATGGTTTTTTATTAATGAGATTTTTTATTTACTTCCTTTTTATATTTATCTTTAGCGTGTTGCTAAAGATTACTTAGATACTAATTAAAGATTACTAATAAGATTTTACTTAGAATCTTATAGTGCGGCGAATAATTTGACCAAGGACTGTATAATAATAAAAAAAAAATTTACGGAAAAATTCCGCATTAGTTTCAATAAAATAAAATCTGAAATTTTTGTCTTAATGATTCTGAGATATTTTTAAATTTTAAAGCGAAATTAATCAAGATCAGTTATTTTCGCTACATCAATAATCCAAAAAATCTTTTGAAAAATATATTTCTACGTCGGTATTAAAATATTTGAAGTGCAGACTTTTCTATTCTATCAATTTGGTCGCTTAAACTTTAATTATATCCCACTTGAAATAAAATCATTAGGTATTATAATCAAGCGAAAATTCTAAATTATTGTCATCAAAAAATAAATCGCAAATTATACAGAAATGAATAAGATAATGAGATCTCAATCCCTATTCAGTGAGTCTATTTAATTTTAAAACGTTCATTTTGGAATATTTCTAATTTGTAACAGACGATGAGAGTATCAAAATAATTAGCTATCAAGAAAATTAGAAGTGCCCTCTAGGGGAGAGAAAACATACCAACGCATTTCAAGTAGTTGCCCTAGTAAATATTTAATAAGTGTTCTCGCTCATCTATATCAGTTACTTTTTAAAGTTTGAACACAGTTTATGCTAATTTTAAAAACTACTACTTTGATTTAAAATACGTTTGGGATATCGCTGTGGTAATCTGGTTATTTCCTGTTTACTTCTACTTGAAATGTTATTTTTTTATTTTGTTTAAATAAATATAAATGAGAGTTGTTCAGCAACAAGTTTGAAAGTTAGTTTCCTTTTAATTGAAATAAATAAATCTCTAAATTTTTATGTTCTACTGGGGTTTCAATTAATTTATTTGTTACTGTGAATGACCGAAATTTACTGGTTGTTGACTTCCACCTGTGAATGTTGATAATCACACAGTCGCTTTGGGAAATGTTCGATAGATATACTAGGTCTAGTTAAGTGCAACTGACCGGTATACATTTGCCCGGTATACCCTACTCTGATGTTTTTTTATGGTTCAATGCCACTGCCTGGTATACATTTAATCAGTATTCCGAACACAGTTATTTCTTCTCGGCTGATATTAAAATATCGAATAAATATAATTATATCAACGAATAAATTAACATCAAATCGGATATATCAAGTATTTCGGACATTCACCACAGCGACTATGTAATTGTTGACATTTACTGATGAAAATCGACATTCCCTTGATTTTGGTCATTGAACGTAACATATTAATATCACAGTCCATGACTAATTTATTAGACGCTCTATATAATTCTATATGTAAAATCTTAATTATCAGGTGATTCTATACAGCTTTATTGTTTTTGCGTAACTGAAACCGGTTTGTACACGTCTACGTTCGTGAATCAATTAGTTGAATTCGACGATATGTATTATGAATTAAATGATTGGATAAATTAGACCAGGGCTGTCCAACTGCAAGGACCCCACGGGCCAGAATTCCGGTTACTGATCACCTGGCGGGCCGCAGTTTGAAAAAGCTGAACAATACCCTCTTACCTCTTATACAATAGCAATTAATAGTTGAATTATTAATTATAAAACAATGGAACAGAAGGATTATAAAACAATTTGCTTACTTTTCAATGAGAAAACTGAGGCCGATAAGCCTGAATAAAAAGTTGGCGGGCCGCACAATGTGTGTTGGCGGGCCACATGCGGCCCGCGGGCCGCCAGTTGGACAGCCCTGAATTAGACGATACATTATATAAATATAGAATATTTATTATACCTGGTATAATATTAGTGTATTATAATAATTAGACCCAATTATTAGACGTACTGTAGTTTTTTAATAATGACATGTTTTGCGCGAGTATATAGGCAATACTTTTATATTTAAACATATATGTGCAATGTATGGACTGTAATAATACATGTAATGGACTGTATATTCTGTAATTGTTTCCCCGTTGGTTCTAACTGAAACTGTAGTGTAATATCGAGCTGAACTTCGTGTTGACTAACTTCTTTAGTAAACGATTAAGTATATCAAGTTATAAATCAAGTGCGAACTTTAAAGGGATGTTTCAATCTAAATATCAATAATGGAGAATGCTTACTCTAAATTGACATGCATTTGCATCATTTATGAATAATTTTTTTCTTTGAATGCACCAATTTTGGCGGACGTATGAAAACATCAAGTGACAATTTTATATTGTTTACTATCGAACACTAGGAAATGTAATTTTGCTGTTTCGCCATGGTGGCTCAGCGGACAGAGCGCTCGCCTTCCAATGAGTTGAACCGGGTTCAGATCCCAGCGATGGCTGGTTGATAAGAATTCCACCCCCGACTCGCACGGGCCAAAACTTCACACCCGTTTATAGGGTGGACCTATTCATACATTCATTGATTCATCCACAGATCGTAATTTTGACTTGAACCAGAGAACGATCGATCTCCAATTCAGTACCCCCAGAGGCATAATTTGTTTTGGAATATGAAGGACTTTGTGAGTCGGCATATTTAACATGTACTAATCACCATTTTCTACACGGGGAATCTTTTGGCCGGCTGGATTCGAACTACCGTTCTCACCATCGTGAGTCCGTAAAAAAAATGCTTTTAAATGGACAAAGGAGGAAAAATATTTAGCCAAGCGAAGCATTTAGTCATTTGATTAAGAGTTCAATAGAAAAAAATCGGTAAATTATTTATGTTTAAACAATCGCAATACATCATAAAATATTGATCTTTTCTGATAATATATAGTGATATTAAAAATTCTAATATCACTTAGCAATAATGTCCATATCTTCTTTTCGGGCTTGACACTTTTCTACAATAAGTCTTTAGAAATTTAAAAATCAAATGGTATTCATTCTTTAAAACTTATAACTTAGTTATAGAGAAGTTGAAAAGTTTTATTGAAAATTATAAAGTTCTATTGGATCGCAATATTTTTCCACCATAAAGAAATTATGAAAAGAATTTGACGTGCTTGATAAATACACTGAAACTTTTTCTGCTATTGATTTATCTTGTGCTGTAGTCATAAAAAGAACCATTAAATTCATCAATCATTTTTGACCAAATTCATGACTTTAATTTATATCTGAGTTAAATATATTTACCCATTCATCAAAATATTGATCCAACTCTTCACGTAGGTGTTTTTTAAAAATTTATTATTCTTATTCTAATATTAAAATTTGGCAAGTAATGAGAAAAAATTTTAAAACTATGACATAAAATAGCATAATTTATGTTTTTCTACCACAAATGAAAGTATTTTGTTGTAGCAAATTGTAAAGTTTATGTCAGCTTTGAGAATTTTTGAAAATTTAAAAAAAGTAACAAATCAGTTAAAAAAAAGTTTACATCGAAAAAATTCAAAAAATTCCAAAATTTATTATACTCAAGATAATTTAATAGGTGCGTTTTAAGTTCCGAAAATTAAAGAATATACTTGCTTAAAACACTTAAAACTTCACTGTAAGAACTGTGGTCTAATAAACCTCCGAATTTGGAGTTGGAAAAGCTCAAAAATTTGCGTAAATGGATACTTATTTCAACTCCATTATAAAATCGAGCGTTCGTGTACACTTTCAAGGTAGTATTTAATTTTTATCCCTTATAAAACGAATGTATACAACATTTTAAGTATACATTGGGAAGCCTCAATTTGGAAACTGCAAACTATTTACAATCGAGCACGAAAAAGTGTAATCTTGTTGTGATTCCGCACGCGGCATTTATAGAAGCAAAAGCTCAGTGTTATAAAAGTCACGTATGTTTTTAATTTGTTAAGGTAATTCTGTTTTCTTAAATTAATTTGCATATGTATGTACATTATTTGAAATAACTTTATAAAATTTAGGTTCTAACAATACACTTTTAGAAATATGATTCTAAAATTACGGTAAAGTAACCGGCAGTAGCCTGTCCATCAAATTAAACGCAAAATTAACGGTAAAGAACATTTTTTCCTTTGTGGTATTGAAACGATTTACAAGTAATATGGTTTAAAAAACATAAATTCAAAATGATATGGTTATTTTAACTATTTACAGCTAGCAGGGTATTCTGAGAATAAATATTATTATTAGTAGTAGTATTTTGTAGGGTGCATTAAAATGATTTAAATGTTTCAAAGTATTTCAGTTTGTGAGAAAGCAAGAAAGGAAAACCCAAGACTTAATAGTTCCTTTAGTTCATCAAATGATGCCACCATCAAAAATTAACTTTTAATATTGAATTTCGAACGATTTGATTTGTACTTTGAACGATTTCTTTGTAAACAGATAACAGCGATCCCTGCTGTATTTCGCTCAAAATATGCTTGTTATTATTATTATTAAATTGTTTTTGTTCGTAATTATGATTTCCTTTCATCTTTGAATATCTAAAAACTACGGACTCGCAAGTAACCAAAGTAAATAACGTTTATGAATTACGACAAAATTAATGAATACGCTTAATTTTTCATCATATTTGCGAGGAACAACATTAAAATTTTAGCATAAATGTACAAAACTAGAGCTTAAAACTTAGCCGTAAAAACTGTTTTATGGCTGAAAAAGTTTACATCTTAAAAATCTGCGAAAAGCGCTTAAACTTCCACATCCTTTAAGTGCAAAGAGTGTTATAAAATCTTGATGAAAACAATAAACTGTATCTGCTGAAACTTAAAAGCCACCACTAAATAAACGAAAGCAGCAATTTCCGAGGAAGGTTTTTAAAAAAAATAGTTTTTACGACTTTTCTTAAATAGGTAAGCTTTTTTATATTTTTAAACATATTATTTAATTTTAGGAAGAAAAAAAAGTAAAGATACATACGAATACCAGTTCAACTCACTGATAACTTTTTTGTTTTTTGTTTTTATCAGTTTTTCGTAATCTACTCGATAAAAAATACTATCCATTCTTTGCATTTTTTACTATTTTGCACTTCTAGAAGAAATGTTTAAGATGGACAGTAAACAAGCCATGTGGCTGTTTTATACGAACCGAGAAAAGAGTTTGGGTGTGGAAGGTATGATGGGGGGGGAGGGGGCGAGAAGATTATCGACCGGAAAATCAACTGGACAGGGAAAAGGCAAGTTTGTTTTATTTTCGCCGTCCATTCTGGGATACGCTGTACCTAAATAGTATCTGTTTGGATCGAACTTAACTTTAGTTTTTTCTCTTCTTTTATTTTTAGTTTTTCGTACAGGGGTGTGGCACAAACTTCGCAAAAAAACAGCGTTGATTTATAGCAGAACGTAAAAGGGACTGTACATGTATTCGATGAAAATATATGGGGGACCTCCAATGTTTTTTTTTTTTTTTTTTATCGCATTCGTAATATTTAATAATTAATTCGTGAACATACAGTCTCTGGCCAAATTATTAGACTTGCTACGAGATTCTATGTAAAATCTTAATTATCAGGTAATGATATAAAGCTTAATTACTTTTATGTAACTGAAACCAGTTTGCACTTGTTTACGTTCGTGTATCGATAGATTAAATTAGACGATAGATAATATAAATTCAACGGTTGGATAAATTAGATAATATATTATATAAATATAGAATATTTATTATATAAGGTATTATATTAGTATATTATAATAACTGGATCAAATGATTGGACGCATTGCAGTTTTTTAATAATGACATGTTTTGCACGAGTTTATAGGCAATACATTTATATTTAAACATACATGTAATGAGTTTTAATTCAAGAGATTTTTTACATGCTTCCTATTTGTATATATTTTTAACGTATTACATTACAAAGTTAACCAATTGGTACAGGAACGTAAGAAAGTGCAAACCGGTTTCATTTGTCCACCTATGTTTTAAAGATCAAAAAATTTAATCCGACGAAAAATAGATGTATTTTTTCAAAGATACTACGTTTTTGTATCTAATTTCGTAACTTAAAATATCGTCTGCACTAATTAGCATATTTGAGGCCACCCACTCGAGCCATTAAGATTTAGTTCTAGTACATGAAAATTTGATCATTAAATCAAAAGTTATTCAGGGTTGTTCTTTTTTTGGCGCAATATACAAGTAACGATCAGAATATGGAAATTGAAAATAAATTATCACATTTAATAAAATAAAATAAGTTTCTAAGTATTTTTAGTTAAGGTTTTTGAGTTTTTCCGAATTGGTATAATTATATTTTTTTTGATGTTGTCCTATTCATTAATTTTGGATAATTTTCCTCTGACTAAAGTTGGCTATAAGTAAAGCACATTTTAGATTAGAAGGAAAATATCTGTATGGGAAGAACCGGATAATGGCCTTAGCACTTTACACCAGTGTAAGGAACACCGAAAAATGTCTCATTTTACCCCAAAATGAATAAAAATAAGATCTCTCTTTCAAGAGCGTACCAAAGAATAGTCTTTAAAATTAAAAAAAGGAAAAAAAACAGTATAAGGAATAGTAAACAAGTGTATATCGAACGAATTTCGCGTTACAATCAAAAGGCATAACTGTAGGAAATACCGAGCAAGAACATGTCAGACAGTAATATTTCAAGTAAAAAACAATAATTACGAAAAGAAGAAAATTGTGATTGTATTATTGCAATTACTAGTTACCCATTGATCAAATGTTTCTTTTTCTACTTTGATAAACTTTCATAAACAAAAACTGTCACTGGTTGCAAAAATTGCATCCATTGATTTGTCCTCCTGTCGTTGTTCTTTGGTTTTCAATTCCAGTCAATCTATAATTCCTAAAAGACGTCACAAAATTCTTTTCCGTCTTCAGTATTCTTATTTATATCCTATAAAATCATCCCCAAGATAGTAATTATAAATAAGTTAATCGCAAAATGAATATTAAAATAAGTTAAATTAACATTGCATAAAAACATAAAAAAATATCGCTGGTGAAGAACAAACTCAGAGGTGAAAACAATCAACTCCAAGAAATTCCAAAATTATCATCTGCTTCATTTTTTATTTGATCTTCCTGTGTCCATTCTTTAATTAATGCTTGTGTTAACCTGATTTTTAATGACTTGTGCAGTTCTATTTTTGAGATCATGGTTTTAAAGTTGATCGAAGTTCTTCAATTCATTTTAAAGTTTTAACTTAAGACAATATTTTAAAAAGAATTCTAAATCAATTATCAAGCATCAGCGGTCGCCATAGCAACCGCATGCAATTACGACGCATGCGCACTGTTTACTATTACTCTTGAACACAGCTGAAAAGTGTGATGAGGTCCAAATAAGGTGCGTATATGCCATCAAACCCAAAACAAGACGCATTTTGCTAATGGGTGAAAAAAGAAACAGCGTCTGAGTAACACTAGACAAATGGCACTTTACCTTAAGATTCATCAGTGCTTTTCCAATCTTTCTGAATTTGCTTCAGAAGGGCAACATACCTTTTCCGACTATAGGGAGTCATCTAGAATTGAAAGAATATCACTACAGGCTTGTTAATTTGCAATCTTGCAGCCACGACTACAAAATATTATTTTTAAACAGGGACTGTTTTTAAGCTGTAAACAGAGACTGAACTGTTTTATCAACATTTGTTTTTTAAATTTATTATTCATTTTATTTCATTTATTAATTTACGCTGCTGGATCAATTTAATACGTACCGTAACTAAGCACACAAATGAAACTACGCTGCCTTAATTGAATTGATTTAATAATACAGAATAATTATTTTTGAAATGATTGAATCACTCCGATTACTTTATTCTCATTTACTACTGATGTGAGAATAATAAACATTTCAAATAAAGTGATTAATCGCTTTATTTTTCTATAGCAAAATAAAATATTCCCCAATTATTCCACTTAATTAATTCCAAAACAAACAAAAATGAAACTGGAATTAACACTATAAGCTCTAGTAGAGAGAAAAGGTTGTTAAAATAAATCAAATGAAAGATCAAAATAATGCGGTTCCAACTAGCCAACAGCAAGAAAACTAAAATGCACCTGCCCGCCGCTCGATAAATTCCTTGTTTCTGGAAGAAAGAACGGAGATAAAATAGTAATACCGAAATTAATTAAATCTCTGGGAAGGAGCTGCTTTAATCCTACATCTTGATAACTAGTTTATTTCTTTCGGACTGGTAACAAAGAATGATATTCTTTTTAACAGAGAACAACTTGTTCCTGAAGACAGACTCAATAGAGTGTTCGATATCGATTCATTAGGCTGCATGTTTTATGTTTCTTCTCCATTACGCATGACCTATCGATTATTATCGATGCACTCTCATTCGATATCATTTTAAGGTAAAACTGAAGTGAATTAATCACGTTAATACGCCACTCCATGTCATAAAAGTAACGCAAATCAATGAGATATAATCGCATCTGCGAGGCATAAAAACCACACATATTTATGCAATGAAGGAGTTGATAAGAAGAAAAAAAAGTTATAAATGATTTATCACTTCTAAGAGCGCAAAGACGCAGTTTCATGATACTTGTTTATGATGTTATGTATGCTAAAGATAGATTTTATTTAGTCATGGACTAAGTCTACTTAGTTAAACTGTCAGTTTTCATAAATTTATTGAGTGCAAAAAGGTTAAGATTAAAAATAAACACTTGAACCCAATTCAGGTGATCCGAATAAAAATTGTGTTTGCAGAAATTACGTTTTAATTCAAGAATTTATCGCTGATGGCGCTACAGACATCAAACCCGTAAGCTAAGGAAGAAATACAAATAAATTAAATAGAAGTGCTATTTTTTCGAAATAATGAAGGAAGTTATATTACAATATTTTTAAAATATCTACTATAAGTCACAATCATATCTCGTAATAGGAGGGCAAAATCAAAATGCAATGTGAAAAAAAAAACAAGCATTAATCAAGAACAATAATGAAAATTAAGAAAAACAATAAGTTTTATTTATTATGCATAAGCTGCTAGTGAATAGAACTCATAAAATAAGTTCAAAATGTAGAGAAAACAAGGGAAAATTTACAGAACAATAAAAGAAAGGGGAAAAAAATAATAAGAAGAAAAACAACAAGAAATCGGAAGAAAAATAAATCCGAAAAAAAGAACAAAAATTTTAAAAAAGTCCGGAAAATAAAAGATATAATCTTTTCATTAGCTCACTCGATTATATCCGCAAAAAAGAGTGGTTTCTAATATTGTATCAATATACCCAAAGCAAAATATATCAATACAATAGTCTGAAGAGCACTCAAAAAAGTTTACAAAAAAATTTCAACAAATAAAATAGAACACAATAAGTAAAAATATGACGTAAAAACAGAAAATAAAATACAAAAAAAAACAGAATAAAACATGAAACGAAATCAGAAAAGCGAGTAGCGAATTCAAATGAACGTACATGAACGGGAAATTTTTCAAAAATGATTTAAAATATTTTCGTAACAAGATCTTGTTACAAGATCAGCTTTCTTGCTATTGCGTTTAAATTTACGCGTAACTTTTTCGTTCATAAGAGTTTTCTGTAATTTATAAATTCTAACAAGTCATGAGCCTCAACCAAATTTAATAAAATTAGCATTGCAGCANCATCAAAAAAAAAAAAAAAAAGAGTAAGATTAGCTATGTTTTGAGTGTTATCCCTTATTTGGCTATATTTGTATAAAATATATAGTATATAAATATAGTATACAATTGTCTGGTATACGAAGTATAAAATAAATTAGACACTTTTCTATTCTGAAAACATGTTTAAATCTATATACACTGTCGATAGCATAATTAAAAATTTACATTTTACATTAACTTTCCAAAGATGCTCCATTTTAGTCACTAAAAGCGAGCATATTTTTATAGTCTTCAAAATAAATTGTCATCGTTAAATATTCAAATTTTATTCTATTCAAGTTTTCTTATTTCAATGTTAAATATTCAAACAAATTCATCTGATATCATAAACCAAGTGGTGTGCTTTAACTTAATAGTTTTTGGCTACATTCGAAGAGTATTTTTAGATTTTTATTAACCTTTGATTTTTTTTCTTATATTTTTCATCTCAAAAATTACGTTCTTAAACGTCGGTGATTTTAAACTATAACAATAATTTAATCATCGAATATTCTATTACTAAAATGTCAAAAAGGCCCAACCATTCAAATTGCTTTTCATAAGTCGCTCTTGAATCATGTTACAACTTTCATGCCATGAAAATTTTAAAAATTTAACATCACAGAATATTCAGACGTTTTTTTCGAGCTTATCATTAAAGCTATATTCCGAAAATGCATTAATGATTCAAAGAATCCAGCCTTAAATTTCAGGCTTTTATCTCTATTATTCTATGCACGAATTTGGCATCCTACGCACCTTTATTCTGTGATTAATGATAAAACTTAGTTTTCACACCCTTCCAAATTCTCATTTCGTTCCATCCCTTAGAGGCGGTTACAGCTAAAACAGGAGTTCCTTTTCTTAACAAAGATACATCATCCGTATACTTAAATGACAACTCGAGCTCGTTTATAACGTTAAAGGATCGAGCCTCAGTGGCTTCAGGAAAGAATAACTGCTAATCGTTGTTTACTTCTACCACTTAACCTCTATATCAAGAGCTTCACGGAACATTTTTAGTTTTTAAATAGGATGATGTCATTTGAATTTACGACTCTCAATATAAACATGGACTCCATAGCCCTGCGATTTCGAAACAAACACCGCGATCAAGGGAACTTCTGGATCAACGTTTGAACTAATTATTATTCATCCTGGAGGATTTTTAGATCGAAATGATCCATATTTGCGTTGCATGGAGAGGAAAACAACGAAAACCTTAGTCCGTCGTCAAGACATTCTAACTGCTGATCCACTGAGGATATTTTGCCTTAGCACCGTAGTCGAATCGAGGTAGCAGCTGAATTCGTATCAACTCATCATCGCTGGTATTCGAACCTGTGTCACCTCATTGAATGGTGATCGCTCTATATACTGAGCAATTATTTCAAGCGTTATAAAGAATTGTCATAGGTTTGCAATATGTCATATTAATTGAAGTCGCGAAAATGTTCCAATCAGCCTGATTAGCTTATTACAATGAGCCCAATAACCTTTAGGCTTGTATATATATATATATAT
>NC_092211.1:10622014-10626985 GCF_043381705.1 Parasteatoda tepidariorum
ATATATATATCAGTTAATCATTAAATTATAGCATTAAATTTAATCATACACTGAATAGTATCGTATTTCAGGACATTCAAAAACGCTTCAAAGATCCCATCATGTCCATCAAGAACAACTCTGTTTAAGAAATGCATTTTAATAAAATAAATATAATAACTAAAAATTGCACCTTTAAGTTGATTATTTATCCAGAAATTAATTACATTTCATCACATCCTGATGAACTTACTATGTAGTTCGAGACGTTCCACAAACTTCACAAATTTTTTTCTCAAAGTTGCCTTACCCACATAAAGATTCAGTTCCATTAAGAAAGGCGCTTATGTGAGCATGGATTTTAGTAAAATAATTCTAACAAGCACTAACAAACACACATTTCAAAAAGTTTCGGATATCTTAGTACCCAGTACATTTTCTAAGACGATTAAAATGTTCTGATTCGAAATATGCTAACCATTTGTCTCCATCAGAAACCATTTTTCAGACACACTTCTTCAACCATTTATATTTCACTCGAACTATTAACTGTTACATTGAGTGATGATGATTATCAGCACATCATTGGATAAGAAAACATTTAAACCACATGATTTACAGTTCCTGGCCAAATTATTAGACACACTATAAGATTCTATGTAATATCCTAATTATAGGGTGATACTATACAGCTTTATTGTTTTTATGCAACTGAAACCGGTTTGCACTTGCTTACGTTCGTGTATCAGTGGGTTAAATTGGATGATATATTATATAAATATAGAATATTTATTATATCAGGTATTATATTAGTATATTATAATAATTAGACCAAATTGTTAGACGTACTGTAGTGTTTTAATAATGACATGTTTTACACGAGTTTGTATAAAATACTTTAATATTTAATTATACATGTAATGGGGTTTTAATTCAGGAGATTTTTTATATACTTCCTATTTGTATTTATTTTTAATGCATTGCATTACAATGTTAACCAATCAATACAGGAGCGTAAGCAAATGCAAACCGGTTTCATCCGAGTAAAAATACAGCTGTACTGTAACTTCTGATAATTATAATTTTACAGAGAATCTTATAGTGCGTCTAATAATAGGGCTAGAGACTGTATATGCTGCAAAGATATATTTAATGCAACACACGTAAGAACGATACACGTGGATGATATATCATTAATCTAAACCATATTTCAGTGTTGTTTACGTCATGAACAGCACGTAACTCAGTTGGAAATATTTACCGAAAAAAAAGAAGGAAAAAAACTAAAAAGAACCCAAAGTAAAGCTCTAGAAAAAAGCAAAGAATAAAAGCAACAGAAAAATAAAAACTTCTTACGTAATTATATGAATTTATATCCAATTCCCCCCTCCCCGTTTTGCGGATTTAGATCCCCAATTTTAAAGTAATTAAATATTTATTCTAATGAAATTAGATATTTTTCTCGAAAAAAAATCAGCTAAGTATAAGGATTAAGTTAAAGTTTGTGAAAGGAAATTTTTACGCTTCATACTATTTAACAACATTTCAGAATTTTTTTCAAATTCCAATAGTTGGGTACTTTATTTTCGTCTCACTAGAGTTACACAATGGGCTATTAGCGACGGCATTGGAAACATCCCTGAGGATGATCCTAAGGCATGATATCGCATTTTTGTTCCTCTGCAGAGAGGATGGTCCAAAATTCCAATAATTACGTGGCGTTTTAACAACGGGTAATTCTTGAAATTTTTTTTTAATTAAAATTAAGCATTTCATAATCTTTGTCAAGATTTTTAAATTATCGCAAAATCCTTGGAAACTCTTTCTAATTGATTTAATATATGTAATAATACTATTAAGCATATTATATTATAGTGTTCTGCACATTTAGGAAAAATCTGAACATGAAATAGAACCATATGTGTCTTGCTAAAAGTAAACATATTTGAGAGCCATATGGCATTTGATAAAGGCAATGCCTACACCGTGGAAATAGTGACATGTTTCTGTCGAAAAAGCAACGTCAAAGACAGGAGAAATGGTGACGTTTAGCAACTGTTATAATTATTTAAATAAGAATAAACGATATCTTTTTTACAATCAAAATTCTTTTCTTTACCTTTCATTACTGAAAAAAAGTATGCGTTATCAAAGTTTTCAAATATGCTTAAATCGCATTACATTTACAGATATTAATAAGCAAAATAACAGCAAAAAATTCCATAAACTTTGAGTAAAACTTTTATTCAGTCTTTTTTGTTGATCATTAATATTCAACAGAAACGATCTATTTTAGAAAAGAACAGTAAAGTTTTAGAATAATGTTTAACAAGTTTTGCGTCCCAAAAGGCATCATTAGTGTGAAAAAGAGTCATTTGTTTCAATAAAAAAAAGTATTTGCTATATTTTTAGGAAATACCGGGGAAAACGGGAGGCAGCTCTCTGGATTTTTAAATTAATGAGCAGTCACTAATTTTGAAAAAAAAAGGTAAAATAGATGCATCTTTAATTCAATGTCAAGCCAGCTTTTATTGATATAAATCTGAATTATTTATGAAAGTAAAAAAATAATAATATTTCCTCTTCTTTGCATGTAAAATGCTTGTAAACTAGTTTGAAAAGATAAAACGTTTTTCGCAGCGTGACCACTACTATATAGTATTTAAATGTTCGAAAATGGAAGTTAAAAATTATTCTGTTTCCCAAGCGCGATTTTCGTCGATTTTCTAAAAAGTATAGAAAATAATTGTTTGAAGTCTAAAATATAACAAAATTAAGATAAAAATGTAACTAAACAAGGATTAATTATTTTAAACTACTATTTTTTGATCCTCTTGCTTGCTAAGAGTTCATTTAGCAAAAAAATAAATCAATAGAAAGCAAATAAGTTTGAATAAAATTTTTACTCTTCATCTTTATGAACGATGGATTAGTAGGTATTCTCCTTTAATTAGATAAATTCAGAAAAACTAGAGGTACTAAAAGTACTTATTTTTTGACATCAATAATTATTAAAATTTATTTTTTAAAGGAGTTGTATTTCTAAAAAATATCTTTTAAGTTTAAAAGTTTTATGTCTTTACAAAACGCGCATAAATTTAAAACAAATGATAAATTGAAAATTTTTAAATTTCTCTTGTCAAACGTATATGCTCATCTTTGTTTTTCAATATTTAATTTCGTTTAATTTGATTATGTATTCTAATTGCACATTATTCCTAAAAATTGCAATTAAGTAAAATTGGTTCAATTCAATAAAAATCATCGATTTAATTACATTTGGTGCTATTGTATATGACATATGATAATATTATAAATATTCAAATAGATTATATTAAATCATTATAATAATTTCAATTTGGTTCAATTCTAAAGGAGTAGTACAAACAAATTACCAGATATTATAAACTTATATTATAGAAACTATTATTCTCTTTATAACAAGTAATATGAAGAAAAAAATTAAAGTCAATTCCTAATTAGGTCAAAGAAAATTTTTATTTTAGTTACTTTTTGAAAATTGAATAGATTATAGTAAAATTTAAAAAAATGATTAACGCTTAACCCAACGAAAATTCCACTTCGTTTTTCGCTCATCCCTATTTAATGAATGAGTTAATATTTGAAAAAAACTATTTAAACATCAAGTGTGATCCACCACAAGTTTAAAAAAAAATGTATTTGAACATGAAAGGGATGATTAAAAGTATTTTATTAACGATTGAAAATTTGAACAAGATATAAGGAGAGTCTGAACTAATAGTAGGAATTGAAAAAATGGTACAACAATTTTATTTTCAGGTATAAATGTTCACGACACTTTCCTGACCTTCTGGTGACCTTTTAAATGACCCTTTTGTTACACGACTAACTTCTCATCTGTAATCTAATTGACCCCATTCATTCGGTAATTTTGAATAATCAATAATTCCTAATTCTGCACAAAGACGTTCTTTGAGTTTCTTTCGTTTTTTCAGTATCTGTGGTACATAATTTTTTTGAGACGTGTTGGAGGAAAATGATTGAATCTCACAACCAAAGGAACCCAGATCGTGATTTCTTTGTATGGGGTACAGTATAAAAACCACTAGAAATAAAAACAACGCACAAATAAAAGTACTTTTTTCTGCTACATTTGATATGAAACTAGAGAAGTACGGAACAAACTTGATTATAGACGAGTTGTTTTTTTTTTTTAACAAAAGGGTTACACATCAAATATTTTTATATTTTTAAAAATCAAATTTGTATAGTTTATCATTTTTTTTATTTTTATAATTTATAATAACATTTTCGAAAATATTAACATTTAAAACCCTCTCATTCATTGTTGATAAACCAGTGTATTATAATTTCAGTATTTTTTTATTTATTAAAAGTTATCAATTTGTATTGCATTTGATTCGAATGTAGATTCGAACTCTATAATTACTAATAACTATAGTTATTCTCCCTTCAGTAAAACTAAATAATTCTATTTCAGGAATTTTCTTCCAGTCTTGCTCGATGCAATAATGTTTGAAGGAAGGATATTGCTTGACTCCTATTGGTTGTTTATTCATGAAACATAAAATTGAAGGGTAAATTTAGATCTCCTTAATCATTTACCACCAAAATCTTATTCAATCTCGGACTCTCGTAAAATGTTATTAAATTTATGGAATAGGAAACTCATGCGTTCCATCGCTTGTTTAGCATAAGATGTTAGAAACATTTATTAAGAATATTTTCTTTTTTGTTCTTCTAATTTATAGTCAGTATCTTGAAAATAAAACATCGTTTCTTACGTAAGCAAATTATACAGCTAATCTAAAACACTATGAAATATATATTAATAAAAAAAAAAAAATTACGTGATATGGAAGACCAACGGTGGGGAACATTTTTGTCAATAATAATGTAGCGTGAGCGTAATAGCTTGCACTTATACTGATAAAATGCTTAAAAAAATATTGAAAATATACAAGATATAAAAATTGTGTTTGCAGAAAT
>NC_092211.1:10628069-10636012 GCF_043381705.1 Parasteatoda tepidariorum
ACATGTAATTCGTTAAACCTATTAGAAATGTGCTATAGTATAAAATCATAAAGCGTAACAGCACGACTGAGACTCATTTTTCAATGAATAACTAATAACAATAATAAAACAAATAAATTCGTGATATAAATCAAAAATAGTCAAATAAATTCGTAATATATAAATTCGTGAAAAAAAGCGCTTTTGACAAAATACTAAAATAGAGATCTATCGACAAAGACTACTCAGTTCTGCCTAGCTTAATAGTATGAGATTGCCGCAGCTGATGTTCTCTGGTTATTTTAGTTTCCGTTTTTAAAAGCGCTATATCTTGAGCCACCTCAGCTAGATTTCGCATAGCTAGGTGTTTCTATAATTGCTTGTTTTGCACGAGTATATAGGCAATATTCTCATAATATTTAAACATACATGTAATGTGTTTTTATTCAGGAGATTTTTTATACACTTCCTATTTGTATTTATTTTTAACGTATAGCATTACAATGTTAACCATTTGATACACGAACGTAAACAAGTACAAACCGGTTTCAGTCGCGTGAAAATAATAAAGCTGTAGAGTATCACCTGATGATTAATATTTTTCATAGACTCATAAAGTGCGTCTAATAATTTGGCCATTACTGTACACATCGCTCGGTTCTCTAAATAATATGTATAATTCTTAAAATTCGCAAAAGTTCGGAATAAACAAAAATGTTTACCTATCCCGTTAATATTAAAATATTTTCCGTTAATTTTTCAAAAAAAAATTTGTCATTGTAGTTAAACATTCTTTGAATTGTTTCTGAAGATATTTATCTGGAGAGCTTCTTCAAACGACCCATTTCTTTTCGTTGAAATAACATATTTCAGACTTTATTCTTTTCTTAATTAAAGACTTGGAACACTTCGAGATTTCCGAAAAGTCTTGTCGTTTTTATTTTTTTATTAAAATTCATATAATTTCTAAATAAAGGAGTTGAATAAACATAAATCTTCAAGAGATCTTAAACAGCGTGATTGCTTTGAAAATTTGCATTCAAAAGCTATTTCAAGTAATCTTAACTAACATTTTAGCAATAAGATTTGCAACGAAGCTTTGTTCTTTTTAAGAAGCAAGAGAAGAATTGCCGTTTAGCATAAGCTCTTTCTGTTTACACTTTAAAGATATGTAAATGGCTAAATTTCTTTAATAATTTTTAATCAAGAACAATAAATACATCATATTAAGAAAAAAAAATTATGATTTATTCTTGCTTTGTTTTTTTTTTCATAACATTTTTATTTTTTTTTTACTATGAAGATTTTTAATACGCTTTATCATAAAACAAAATACGCATTTAACTTGTTTATTTTGCAATTTATTTAACTTTTCAAAAAAAATGTACCTACCTGAAATAAAAAGAAATTTTTAATACAAAAATTATAGTACGGAGGTCCCATCGCTAGCTGGTCGATACGAATTCCGCACCCGGCTTGCATTGACCACAGTGCTGACGTAAAATATTCTCAGTGGTAGACGGATCACTGGTTAGAGTCCCCTTGCCGTCAGCCTAATCATGGGAGGTTTCTCCCCTTGTAACGCAAATGCGGACTAGTTCCATCTAAAAGTCCTCATCGAAGGCAAGTTTCTCCCGGTACTTGATCCAGGAGTTCCTTTGTCTTCTGGATTGGGTTCAAAATGACAAGGCTATGGAGTTAAACATTAGTAGTCGTGAACTCAAAATCGGGTTGCCTGTTCAACGACTGCTATAAAATAAAATACTGGAAAGCGTTGGGGTGATGAAGAACAGTTTTCTCTTTTTTTTTCAATCGGTGGTCAGTGTACTCAATCACGCCAGTAAAGTTTTCCAAAAAAAAAAAAGTTCATAAGTGACGTACTTTGTTTCTTACACGCATGCGCTAGATCTTAGTTCAAATGACGCTCTGCTAAATCTGAGTATGTTGCTCACGCTGTAAGTTGTTCTTCTGGTATGGATGTTTGATCGCGTAAAGCCAACAACAGATGGCGCTAGGGGTTAAATTTCGTCATAAGATGTCCGGGTTCCTGCTTTCGATTGGTTTTTACGCCTCAGCTTGAAAAATGCACCCTCAATATCTATTATACTTGTAATATTTCCATTCTAACCGGTTCTTTGAATTTAACTTTAAACGAAACAAACTACAAATGAATTTGGAAGACATTTCTAGCATCGTATGATGCTACTTAAATAATAACAAACGGCGCTTTTTCACACGAATGTACCCAAATAAGGAATAATATTCAAAACATGGCTAACTTTGCACTTTATTTATGTTTTGATATAAATCTTCTCAAAATTGCTTTAGGATTGTAAGAATTTATAAATTACAGAAAACTCTTATGAATTAAAAAAATTTTACACGTAAATTTAAACTCAAATCACACTTCCTAGAACATGAAGCCTGTTCACTCATCGCTTCGTAAGCATACCATAAGCGGAGGGATACACCGGAAGTTTTCTAAATTTCTTCCATTTAAAGAAGCTTTTTATTGTTTGCATTCAGTCAAATATCGATAGCTTAAGCAGTTCTCCGCCTTAGTTGCCTGTATAGTGAATAAAATTAATAACTGCGTATAAGAATTTTCACAAACAAAATGAACTAATATATTTTATTTATGAAATTTTGAAATATCAGGAGACATTGGAAACTAAATTATGTTTCATAGAAATTAAACTGACTTACTTCGGCATCTCGGGCTAGGGGAAGACCTCTAACTAGATGGCTGGATGACACTGTTAAAGATCTAAAAGTATTAAAGATAACCAACTGGAAAAAGTCACCATGGGCAGGACGCGTTGGAGGCTACGTCTAGTTGAGGCAACCAAGGCATGTAAGGGGGTGTCATGCTAAAGAAGAAGAAATTAAATTACAAAAGTTAACTTACTAAAAGAGAAATGGATATATATTATTTTATTTTTGAGCAAATACCGTTTTATGCTTAAAGTCTATGACCAAATTAATAGACGCACTATAAGATTCTATGCAAATTCTTAATTATCAGGTCATACTATACAGCAATATTGAAACCAGTTTACACTTCTTTACGTTCGTGTACAATATTTATGTACTTTTATGCAATGCATTATATATATATATTGAGCGTGATACTAGTAAAAATAATAAATAAATCGAAAAGTTGTAAAGATATCACTTTGAATAGTTTGATTAAAGAAATATGATTATTTGTAAACATTAGCATTTTTAAAGAAACAGACGCTGTTTTGAAGCCATATACTTTTACAAGTATTTGAGAAAGCAGTATTAGACATCATTTTAAAGAGCTTAAGAATTTTTAAAAGACGAAAGAGATTTTTCTTCCGTTGAAAAGAAGGCATAAAATGAAATCCCTCTTCATTTCCTTTTTTTTTTAAAATTCTTTTTTCTGCAGTACAGTGCTTTCAACCTAAAAAGGAAACTAAATTAAGTATACCGGGAAGGAGTTTTAAAAAGCCATAAAACTCAGTCACATATAATGCCTTTCTACGAAATGAAAGAAAAAGACTTAAAACCATTTCTGGCTTTGAATATGTACACGGTAAAAAAAGCTTAACTTCCCAGAAATTGGAATTTTACATTCCATCACCGCATAGTTTTTCAACTTCTGTTTGTTTCCATTGGAAATGAGATAAAATCCGTCGCTTCACCCCTTCCTTAAATGTTGCATACATGTAAATACTCTTACGTTATTTCTAAAGATGATACTTTATAAAAAAAAACTGTATTCAAATTTTAACTAAATTTGTCTGTCTAATGCAATTATCTGTCTAATGTAATTGTCTGTCTAACAAAAATAAACTTTACTTCCTAGACATATGAATTTTACATTCCATCAGTGCATAGTTTTTTAACCAATCCACAGTCTGTTTCCATTGGAAATGAGATAAAATCCGTCGCTCAACCCCTTCCTTAAATGTTGCATACATAAAAATATTTTTTAAAAAGAAAAATCACTTTAATTTATAATAACTTACGTTATTTCTAAAGATGATACTTTATAAAAAAAAACTGTATTCAAATTTTAACTAAATTTGTCTGTCTAATGCAATTGTCTGTCTAACGTAATTGTCTGTCTAATGTAATTGTATGTCTAACAGAAAATAAGCTTAACTTCCTAGAAATTAGAATTTTTCATTTCATCACTGCAAAGCTTTCCAACCCTACGAAAATCCCCAGTCTGTTTCCATTGAAAATGAGATAAAATCCGTCGCTCCCCCCTTCCCTTAATGTTGCATACATAGAAATATTCTTAAAAAAAAAAGAAGAAAAAAAAAAGAATAATTTAACTTATAATAACTTACGTTATTCGCAAAGATTATACTTTTAAAAAAAAATTTTATTCAAGTTTTAACTAAAATTGTCTGTCTAATGCAATTGTCTGTATTATGTAATTGTCTATCTAACGGAAAAAAGGTTTAACTTCCTAGAAAATTGTTTTATGATCAAGTTCTGCCATTTTTCAAGATTTTTTATTTTGTATTTATTTATATACATTTTTTTCCTAAAAAAAAATTATGTCACTTTTAGGAAGAAGAAATACTTCTCAACGCTTTACATGACAGTGTAATTGAATTTGAGAAAAAGTAAAATAAAATCTCGATATCTGAACTTGTCACACAGACTAAAAGTTTACTAAGGATGACGAACATAAAAAACTTCGACCCGATTCTGAATTGAACGTACGCAAAATGAGAAATGACAGATAATTGAAAAGGAGAAATTCTGTTCTCAGTTTTTATTTTTCAATAGGTCTTAACCGTTTAATTTTTCTGTCTGTAGTGCTATTGTTTTAACTGAGTGTCAAAACTTCACGTTTTTTATTTTTAGAATTTAATTGAATTAACACTTGCAAAATTCAAAAAAAATTACACATTTTTGCCGGACTTTTGTCATTGTAACTCAATAACAAAAATCCGGCAAAAATGTGCTATTTCCAGATTATTAGTCGCACTAGCCTATAGGGCTAGGGTATAGAGAGTTTGCTTTCCAATAAGGTGAACCTGGTTCGAATCAAAGCGATGGATGATTGATAAGAATTCCGGACCCGGCTCTTACTAACAACAGTGCTGACATAAAATATCCTCAGTGGTAGACAGAACATTAGAGTCCCTTTGCCATCAGGCTAACCGTTAGAGTTTTTCGTGGTTTTCCTCTCCATGTAACGCAAATGCGGGTTAGTTCCATCAAAAAGTCTTTCACAAAGGGAAATTTCTATCAATACTTGATAAGGGTGTACCCTTAAAACCTGGATTGAGTTCAAAAGTACAAGGCTAAGGAGTTTCATTTTATAACGACGGTAATAAAATAAAATACAGCTTTATTATTTTTACGCTACTGTTTTCATGGGTTCACGATCTCCCAATAACAGTCTTGTTCAGGATTGCTCACAACCTTCTCCCTAAAATAGCGAAATAGTATCGTCGCGCAACACGTGATGAAGGCGGAGCCAAGTGCCAACTCTGGGTGAACGAGTTATATACTGTTTGTCTGAGATAGGTACTCTGCCAGACACTCGTCTGGAGCTGTGGCGGTAACTATGGTAACGAGGTGTGATTATTTTAAGTAGCGGAGCGGGGTCCCTCTTTAGGACTGGTTTCGGCGAGAGAAAAGGAGACCTCTTCATCGAAACTACCCTCCCTAAAATGCACTCTTCTTGTTTCCACAGCACCAGACTGCCGCAGACTTAGTGGCGGCCAGAGTACCTATCTTAAACAAATAGTATGCCTAACCGACTCCCCTTTAGATTGTAACGTTGTTGTTGTTATTAAGAAGGAAAGCCTAGACCAGGTCCGGAATACCCCGTCGCGTCAGTTTCCCATATATCTGCTGAAAGTCCCGATCAACCAGCAGCTGCTTATAAGAAGGCAAAAAAGAAGGCGATCAGGACTAGCAGGTTGTGAGCAGGAATAAGGTTGGAAAGTCTCCACCCCCATTTTGAAACCTTAAACACTTAAGATGGCCACTACGAAATCTGACTATGACCGATTGGAAAGGCCGAAGGCCGCAGCAAGTTAATGATAGGCCAGTGCGGTAGCCAGCATACCACTGATAGGATGGAGTACGGTGCCACACAGGAAGCAAACGATGTTTTCCCAGGGAGTGGATCTCAGTGGGAGTAAGACGGTTAATAACGTTAATCAGTCATTCACAAGCACGTGATCAGACACAACCATGTGACTAGTGGCAAATGCCCAATTACGATAAGTTTATCAAGGCAATATTTATCTTAGTAACGTTAAAAATAAAATTGTGTCTCAATGTCTGATTTTATGTTGAGAGCCGATAGTAATAAAAAGTGTCAATTGTAGTTTAAACATTAATAACTGTTGCTGCCAAATATATTAATTCAGACCCTTGGTGCCCTCTTATTTTAAAAAAAAATTCAAAGTCATTTTAATTAGAGTACATTCTCTATATCTCAAAGTTGAAGGGACGCTAAGAAAAACTTCGAAATATTGAGTTTTCGAGATAACAAGTTTCGAAGTCAAGAAAAATATATTCTAAAATATTAATATAAAATTTACAGTCATGAAACATAAGAATGTTTACTAATAAATATGAATATATAATGATAGTTGATTATAAGTCTTTATATAATAATGATAAACAGAGTAAATATGTTTATTAATTAATAAAATAAAGAAATAAAATATATTCTAAAACAATTATTCAAAAAGTAGAGTCATAAAAATGACTACTAATAAATATTTATGTAATGATAATTGACTACAAGTCTAAATACAACAATTATAACTTTATTTTTAGAAGTAAGACCAAAATAATTATGCATTAAATGGAAAAAAATAAGTTTGCAAAAAACTTATATTGTCATTTTCCTGAAAAAATTCATACTTTATTTCGAAAAAATTCGACGTGACAAGGTTTTGAGAAGAGACTTTTCGACATAGGAATTCAAATCAACCTTGGGTGAATATTTAATGCCAAGGGCAAAATAATTTTTTTGACAAAACGAAGTTTTCGAAATATCGAGAGTATAGTGTACTATTGTCAATTTCATTTTGAATAACAGTATTTTTTTAAGTAGGATTTACTGCGTAGGACAGCTGTTATAGCATATACAGACGAAGTAAAACTATTATTTAACTTATTTATTGGAAATATTCGAAAGCTAATAAACTAATGTATGGAATAAGAGTTCTAGTAGGGCATACATTGTACTTCAACATGCTTTCACGTTAAACTTAAGGTTCTTAAATCCAATCATTCTTGGGATTACAAGACAAATGCAATCAAGCCTCTTGTGACAAATCAGAAGCCATCAAACGACATTTTACTTCCTGCGAACTGGCAGCGATAGGCCCAGATGGCGTCACGTGTTTCCGTCATCAGTCACGTCAATTCAAATAGCTGGAAATAGCGAATCGGGATATGGAGTAATGACGAGAAATACCTCCTCGATTTCTGTCCTCTTGAATAAAAGATGAATCTGTTCGCAATCGTGTTTCAATTTGGGGACAAATACGTGAGTGGGCAGTAATCGTTCCTTTCTCCCTGTTACTTTTTTTTCCTTCTCCTAACCGTTGCTTGAGATAGATATTTTTTTTCCTCCCTTCATCTTAAAATTGCTGTCACTTACAACAATGAGAATTTATGGATTCCCTGGACAAGCGATTTAAAAGGTTAAAAAATTATTAGAGAATAACTTTCCATCATTCTTGTTTAATCTGACAAGTTTTTCAAGTGAAAGATGTAGCAGAGATTGAAAAAGATTGCAGAAAGATTGGACACATGAATTGAACTTTAAATTTTATTCAGCAGATTGAAAATTAATCTTTATGATTTAATAATTTATTTATTTCAATAAATGACCCATTTTTAGATTGTTATTCTTATCGAGTTGATAGGCAAAGTGCGTGCGTAAAAAAAAAAAAAAAAAAAAAAAAAAAAAAAAAAAAAAAAAAAAAAAAAAAAAAAAAAAAAAA
>NC_092211.1:10636094-10691570 GCF_043381705.1 Parasteatoda tepidariorum
CAATTGATATTCACAAGAGACGTACCTTGACATAACCTTAAATCCGTCGCATTGTCCGTGGGATTGTTTTCACTCATTTTTTACAATTGTTATCCACTAAATTTGAAAATAAAAAATACTACCCTATTAAATTATATGTGTATCAAAACAAACTAACAAAATATTTATAGAAAAACAATACTTTTATGACTTTTATGCTAGTGAGAACCAAAACAATATGGAAATGAATGAGGGAAAGCTGGATCCTACCACGTGATTTCCCGGCCAATAAAAATGCAGCGTTAAACGTTTAACGCAACCTTGTTGGAAGTCGCATAAGAAGTATAACTTCAATAAGCAATTATATAATTGTTTGTCTAATGATGATCGTATTTATCCTCCCTGATGCACTTTTAACGGTTCGAGAGTTTTATATTAAATATATAAACTCATAGTTCCCTTGTCAGCTACTGACAATGAGCGGATTCAATATTATAATCAAACAAATATTTGTAACCAGTTTAATTAAAAAAGAATTATTATATACATTTAAAAATAAAGTATAAATTGAAATAAAAATCCACAATGTTCAGTTTATTCAAATTTAAGAGAGACGTAAAAGAAACGTTCTTTTTCTCTCACAGATTCAGCCTTTATGTTGGAAACAATTTTACCACTAAATTTACGTTTATAATCCCCCCAAAAAATTAACGTAAATATAACTATGCAACAAAACGTCAATTTTCCGTTAGTAAAACGACTTTAAAAACTGCCGAAAAATAGGTAAAAAGCGAACGTTAAAATAACGTATTTGTAATACGCTTTTTTAACGAAATATTTAAAGGGAAAATTGATAACGTTAAAATACCGTTATTTTAACGTATACATTTTAACGAATGAACCAATGGTGAAAATCATGAGGCATAATTACCGTAATTTCAACGTTATAAGTCGAAAACCTTATAACTTACTTTTACAAAACCTTATAACGTATTACTAACGTATTTTTAATGTTTATTTGCCCTTTTATGCTGCATGGGTATTAATTAATTTCTGCATAGTATGTTTTTTTAAATTACAAAAATTGCACTTCTTCATTAACATACATTTTTTAAGAAGGAATTGGGATTTTAAGCCTAAGAATTTGAGGGAATATCTCAAATATACAAAATACGGTTCCAATTGTTTATAATCAGTTGTGGTCAAATATTTATTTTGGTAGAAGTTAAGCTTTTGGTACTTTCTTGAGTAAAATAAATATATATGGTTGCATAAATAATAAATCATTTAAAAAAAAGATTGTTTTTATACAAAAGGAAAACAACGTGCAAGCAATGTCAAATACTAGCTTACAAAAATATTCAATCGAAAATTAAGTTTATTAAACTTTTTGTTATTTAAAAAAATAGTTTATAAATTTTGCAATGATAATGCAAGTAATGAAAATTTTCAATATTTTTCCTCAAATCGTTAATTTTATCAAAGTTCGAATTTTTTTAACATATTCTGACGTCTTAAAAATGTTTCTCTCACAATTTATACCTAACACTTATTTTTGTGTAAAATTTAAAAATTTCTTGAGTAGAAATAACTAGAACATTTTATAACGGAAGCGCTGTTTCTGAGAAGATTTTCGAGGGGCTTAGAACTGATCGCAGGGATATATCATAGTAACTAGATTGGCTTATAGCTTGCTTAGAGAAATAAACGAGAAATTTACCCAATAATTCAAATCAGAACTAGGACTGGGCTATAAATCGATATATCGCGACATATCGATTTAACGCCAATATCGGCAAACCGATACAGCAACTTTCATTCCAAGCGATACATCAGAAATCTGATTTAAGCCGTCGAGTGAAGAAGACGATATAACGATATAGCGATACACGCAAGGACTTTCTCTTACGTTCCGATGCCAACTCGCGCTGTGGAAGACGATATTGTTTCGTTATGTTGAGACGGCCTTGACTGATGAGCGGTAGAATCAGAATCACTTTTGAGACCTTATATCGTTATATCACATGTTCGTTTTCGCACCTTCGCGATTTGAAATCGTTTCTTGTAGATTATTTTCAATGGGATTAACTTCGTGATCGCCGTCGTAACCTTGTTCTGAACGCAATCTATTATTGAAAAGAATTTATAAAGAAAAGTTTCTTCATTAATTAGGTAAGTTTTTTATTTATTTTCTGACAAAACTTTTTTTATATTTTTAAATGTGAAAATTATCGGAAATCTAATTTAAGGCACCCATAAGGAATTAAATTACAAAGTAAATAAATTTGTTAGGTTATTTTTTTACTTTCTTTTAATTTATTAAAAACCTTTCGGATAAAACTTCTAATAATTTAATGGGCTTCTATTACTGATTTTAAATTTATAAATCTTGAGTTGTTTTTATTTTTAGAAATAAAGTTAAAACAAAACTTATTTTTTGGACATAAGTCAATAAACTTTATTTGTTCAAAAGAATTTGAAAAGTTTGCGAATTTTATTCATTTCTTTTTTTTTTTTTTTCAATTACTACTTCGTTTTATTAGAGAGTAAAATCATTATTTTTTTTTAATTTTCGTTTTATATTATTAGTTAATTAGCTAAATATATTACCGAATATCACAATTCTTTTGTTTTTATTTTTAAGAATTTAATTAAGAAACTTTGCCTTACTTTGTTTTTCGTTCATAATTCGGTCATTATTTAATTTAATTTAATTATTTATATGAAATAATAATAAAAATAGTGTTTAAGAAGCATTTTTTTTCTAAAATTTATTTAGCTCTTTGTTTTAAGCATACAAATAATTTTTTAACGAACTTATTTTTTAAATTTTGTTCCTATGCTGTTAGGTAAATATATTGATAAATTTCACTTTTATTTATTTTTTTATTTTTAAACTAAGAAATCTTTTGTTATTTGCGTGATCATTTTTAGAAAATATAACAAAACTTGTGTTTACTTCTTCATTAAGAATTTGAACATTACGATCGAACTTAATAATTCTGTAATTATTTACGCATAATAGTACAAGCAAATATTGATTTGTTAAAAAAAGTTTCTTTTTTTAAAAAAAAAAAAATTTTTTTAACACTTTGTTTTAAGTGTATAATGAATTTCTTAACAAACTTTTTTTTTAATTTTTTAAATTTTCTTTCAATAATTTCAGCTAGATATCTTTATAAAATTCCCTTTTTATTTTTAAACTGAGAAATCTTTCAGAGAACGAAAATTTTAAGAAATTATTACAAATCTTATGTTTACTTTTTAGTTTAAAATTCGAACATTTTTAATTTTAAACTTCGGCTTTTAGTCAATCTAACTTTTATTTTAATTAAAATATATTTTGAAATTTTAAAATCAGCTTTTGTTTAATAACAATATTTTTTTTCATTAAGGGTGTTTTAGGGGTTAACTTAAATTAAGACTGCTTATACCTTATAAACGATAAAGAAGTGCAAATATTTCATTCTGTATCTACACACATTTTTTCAATAAATATTTTAAGTAAGATTTGTACATCTTAGTCAATTTATTTAATATCTTTCTTTAGCAAAACATATATATTTTCAAATTTATAAATTGATTTAAATCAATATGCGTATGAAGTCTTGATAGAAATCTGACTTTCTGTGCCTTAAAGTAAATGAAATTCAAAAATACTATATCGCGATACATCGCTATATCGCGATGCAAAGCTGACGATATATCACGATATATAATTTCTAATATCGCCCAGTCCTAATCAGAACTAGAGTGAAAACCATAGTAAAGAAGCTAAATAAACAATGAGAAATTCGGTTGAGATAGAAAAATGTATTATGAGAACATCACAAGTGTGAATGTTATTCTTTTAGAATAATAATATAGATGCATATAAATTTTTTTGATATAAATAGATATAACAATCACTTTTTATAATTTACAGCTTATCAGTATTGATCACTTGAATTAAATAGGCCCTAACATATTTTTATTCTAGACACATTGTTATGGTTAACTAAAAATATTTTTGAAAAATGATCTGTTAACTTAAACCTACATATTCTTCCCGAATTATTTAAGATGTTAAAAAGAATTTAAAAGTATCTATTTAAACACATTTTTTTTAATCCAGCTAAAAATGTTTACTCTAATTTTATATGGTTTGGGGATTTCGAATACAAATATTTTTATTACATATCGGACAAACATATTATAATTTTTTCTTCATTAATTAAATGAGAATTGGAATTATATTTTTGTAGTGGTAGATACACTACACTTTGAATACATCAGATATTCAAATATCGAATAAATATAATAATATCAACGAATTAATGAATATCAAATCGGATGTAGCAAATATTTCGGAACATTCACCAAAGCGACTATGTGATTGTTGACATTCACCGGGGAAAGTTGACATTCTCTTGATTTCGGTCCTTCTCGGTAACATATAGAATAAGACTTTCACAATTTGAATTAGAAGTCAATTCACTTTCTTTTTTTTTTTTTAACATTGAAGTAATATCGGCTTGGTATAAACAAATACGTAATACCACTTTTTTCACACAGGCGTTTTTCATACATAGGCCACTTCAATGTGATTGAAGTGTCTCTTTATTAATTTGTATTACTGAACTTTTGTTTTTTAAATGTCACGATATTGGAGTAAAAAATGAAAATATTTCCTTTTGCATTGATTTACTTGTATTCTTGAAAAATAACACAAGATGGCAGCACTGAAATTTACTGAAAACATTTTCAGAAAATATTCTGGTTGCTCTTCATTTGAAACTCAGATGGCGCCACTAAGTTATTTCAATACAACAACTTTTAGATACATAAATGTTAACTGAACGAATGTAAACAACTTTCTTTACACTGATGAAGTAACCACTAAATACTAGTAAAACAGATTTATGAAGAACACAATATGAACATTGTAATTATGTGTTCTTTCTTCATTTAAAACTTATTATTAATGTAGAACATTTTTATTCATAGAATTGCTATTGCATCTCAGAACGAAACAAAATAACAAGCTAATGCAAATTCGTAAAAATAAATTCTATATCATTCTCAACGATATGAAAATAGTATTTAAACTTAGTAAATGAAAAAAGGGAATTGTAGCAGGTATCACTGGAATTAATTATTCTTTATGATTTATTTTTGTTATTCTATCCATTATGTATATAATTAGAAAAATTGACAGAAAATACTGATTGTAACAAAAGAGCTGGCTTTAAATTTTCTAATTAATGTTATTAGTTTTCTTAATTATTTTATTTTATTCTACATAGTAGAGTTTCTAAAAACTGGGTCTGTAATATGTATTAGCAAACTTAATTAATTCGGTTAGTAATTGTACTTGTACCTATTATTCACAATCATTTGTGATGCTATTTACCGTAATTTGAGGCTTCTTGTCTCATAAATTACAATCTATCGGACGGAAATAATAAAGACGAAAACTCAGGATAATTTCGATCGGATTTTTATGCAGTAAGACTCGGTCTTAATGTTCCCTTAAAAATTCTAATTATTAGTGCGTAAAATATTTAAGTAACAAAATTTGTAACACTGCAGTCACATCGACAATGTCAACCTTCATCTATGAAAAGGTACCCCAACATAGAGTCGATTTAATATGGTTTATGTACTAGTGAATAGGAATTGTATTTTTGTAGTGGTAGATACACTACTGTAATCCCCCACTAGAATTTTTTATCTTTGATAGAATTCGATGAATGGGATACTACTAGTTGATTCAATGCTGTTTTGTGAGAGGGCGGGAGAGCTGTATTAAGATCACCGTTCTTTTTGAGTGCTGATCATGAGAGCTGTATTAAATTCTTGGTCGTGGTCGCTCCTGTGTTGCCTTTAGCAGTCGAGTGTATACGTTGTGTGTGATCGAGACTGAGTAGCAACGTCGCGAGGAGGTGGATAATGTCACAGTCCATCGAAGTAGGGGTGTTCAGATTTACATGGGCGTTACTGTCAAGATAAGCGTGTTTATATCGATGTGGGAGTTTCTGTTAAGGTAGGCATGCTCACATCATGTCCTGGTCACCAATGTGTTCAGTAGTTTTCTTGACATTATCAACCTTCATCTTCATACATAAAAGACTCCTGGAAAGTATGTTATTGCCTCTCTTAGAAAAACCATAGAATAAGAAAAATCTTCTCTTTTCTTTCCAATTATACACTGTTACAAATTCAAGATCAAGTAACAGTTAAAAGTACGGTCACTCAGGGTGTCGTTACTGTTTACAGTAAAATCCTTTTTTATCCTTTTCTTTTTTTAAAAACGAATCACCAGTTTTCAGAACTAGTGATTTTCATGATTCGAACTAAACGAATATAACGTTTTCGTATAAGCTCTAATACGAATTTGTGTATTCATTTCATATAAATAAGTCGTAATTAATAAAATGATTCATTTTTCATTCATTTCATATGAATAAGTCGTAATTAATAAAATGATTCATTTTTTATTCACTTCATATGAATAAGTCGTAATTAATAAAATTACGACTTATTCATATGAAACCACTCACTTCACTTTTTATTTCGCATTTATATTTTGATGCGATTGAAATCAACGCATTTAAATCGACAAGAGAAGGTCAGAGAATTTAAAAGATTTGATTAAAAAAATAAAAACTGAATTAATTTATTTGAATCAAATTCTTAAGTTAATTTAATCAAACATTCCAATTGGAATTTGTTTAAACGAGTTAATTTATTTAAACTGTCAATTTCTAATGCCTCAAAAGTGCTCAAATAATTTTATTTCAATTTTCGGATTAAAACTAAGTCAAAAAAGTAAAACATGAAACACTTACTACTTTTAAATGAATACAATTTTAAGATATGTACGAAATATTTTTTTTTAAAGTTATACGAAAAATAAAATTGCACAGAAGCATTGTACAGTTTAATAAGCAGGATTAAAGTTAAAGTTAAATAAATAGTTTTGCTTGAAATGAAAATAAAAATCTTAAAGTGTTTTATCAAATATTTATTTGCATGAATAATATAACAATATTATAAAAGAAACTATATTATTTGTGAGAAATGTGCAGGATTTGCAATTGTGTGAAATCTTAAAATGTCTAAAGAAATTCTCAGTTTAAAGTTGTGAGTAAGAAATATTACAGTTAAATTTAACAAAAATCGATCAAAAACATATTATTGCAGATAAAAAATTGTGGTGGCTGCAAGACAAATGGACTTGGTCATAAATGTAAAGAAAACAAAATATATGTTATTCTCAAGAAACATAGTCCCTGACCCCTATCTTGAAATAGATTCTTATAGATTTGAAACAGTAAGGAGTTTTACTTACTTAGGATCAATTTATTACTATTGACAAAAGAATGAGTCCTGAAATAAAAAACCGACTCTGTCTGACAAATAGGGCTGTTTATGGGCTGAGAAGGTTAATTAAATCTAGGTTTCTTTTTAGAAAAACAAAGTTCTCAATCTACAAAACTGTTGTCCGGCTAGTCTTGACATACGCTTCTGAAGCTTGGATAATGACAAAAGTGGAGGAAAATTGTATCGCAATATTTGAGAGAAAGATTTTTCGGAGTATACTTGGGGGTGTAAATGAATACAATAACCGGAGATCTAACTTTGAACTGTACAAGATTTATAAACACCACACGATATTATTAAATACATAAAAATGAATAGAAGGAATTGCATGGCCCACGTGATTCGAATCAGTGATGACAATACGATAAAAAAGATACTGCTTCATAGACCCACTGGAACAAGAAAGCGGGGAGGACCACGGTTGAGATGGGCTGACTCAGTGGAGTCTGATTTTTTTGCAATTAATAAAAAGAATTGGAGATCTAAGATAAGTATGAAGTCATTGTGGAGAAACTCTTCAGAGGAAGGCATTGGCTCACATTGGGCTGTCTGGCCAACTATGATGATGATGATGATGAGATAAGAAATTCAGAAGAGTGAAAACCAACAAATCAGTTTATTTCTGATATATAATTACAGCAGATTAGAAAAGCCCAGAGTAAACTATTTAAAAATTGGAAGAAAGAACAAGTACTACCACTAAAAAACGAGATATTCTTTTTTTCTGGAACTATCGTTTTTTGTATTCTCTTATAGAAAAATTAATCTCTCAAGTAATTGGTTATTGGAAGCAGAATTACAAAAAACTTTTTTTTTTGTAAAGTTCCGATATAATTAAAAATATGTGCTTCTCCTTTTTCAGAGAAATTTTTTTTTTATTCTTCATGTTTTTCAGTTCCTTTCTTATTTTTTCCTTTCTTTTTCCTGCTGAGAACAATATTTATTATTTTAATAGGTTTCCAGGAATCATAGTTTTGGTATAAAAAAAGTATTTTCACAGTAAGGAATTTTGATAATGTTGGATAAAGAAAACCTGCCAGTCCTTTTAATGTGATGTTGCAGTTGCTCTTTACCTTAAATCTGATGGAATTCCATTTTTAATTTTGGAACATTTTTAAAAGTTCAATAGAATTTTATCTATCCATGAAAAGTCTAACCATGCNTATATATATATATATATATACACAACGTTCAAAATATAGAGAAACCATAGAAAAATTACAGAATAATAAAAAGTGAGGTGGAAAATTGTTAAAATAAAATAACGCGAAAAAAATAAGAAATTTTAATAAAAATCGGGAAAAGATATAATCTTTTCATCAGCTCACACGATTATATCTTCAAAAAGGAGTGCTTTCTAATATTTTTATGAATATAGCCGAAGCAAATTATATCAATGCAATAGTGTAAAGAGCATTCAAAAAATTTATTGAAACAAAATAGAACACATTAAGTAATAAATGACACGGAAAAGCCAGAAATGTAAAGAAAAAAGCAGAGGTAAAAAAACATAAAACGAAATCTATAAAGCGTTTAGCGAATTCAAATGAACTTAAATGAACGGGAAAAGTTTTAAGAATGATATAAAATATTTTCGTATTAATATTGCCATATTACAAAATATGAAAATACTAGGGCAAATTGAGCTAAAAGCGCAAATGGAATAAATAAATGGATTTTATGTTATAGCGCGTTCTAACTGTATTACTGAAGCTTGTTTGATTTGTTAGTTACCGAGTATTGGCCCGGTAATGGATGTGCGTATGGTAATATTATACTGGATAACTTAAAGAAGTTCAAAAATAATAAAGTTGATATTTAATTATACAATTTTAATGGCCTTAGAAAATTAACATTTATTTAAGAAAACAAAGGGAGAGAGAGAGAGAGGGAGAGAAAGAAACACTAATTGACCGTTTTGCACTGATTTCTGGCCAAGGATTTGCCCGAAATGGATTTGCACGTAATAAAAATATGTAAATTAACAAAGAAGTTTTTAGTAAATTAATTTATAATAACATACAATTACCTCTATGGTTTTATATAGAGTTTAATTGCATTGGTTAGGTATTCATTGTTTTTTTCATCAAATTTTGAAAGAATTTGTCTATTAGTTTTTTGGATAAATAAACACCACTACACATTCTGCTAATTCTATTCACTTGGCTAAAAATTGTATTTAAACAGTAATTACAAATTTTTTTGTAGTTGCTTAATTGATTGAACAATTTTAGAAAAATTTGTTGAATTGTTACTGTTATTTAAATTCTCCTTATTATTAAAAATAAAGTTTTTAAAGTAATAATAAACACCCCATTTCCATTCTGTTTACAAACCTAAAGGTTGAGAGAATCTATTTAATGTCTTTAAACAAAAACTATTGAGGTCATTAAGAAAGTATTTTAGAATTCAACTAATTAATATATGGTAAATGGGTATAAATTTAGTACCTTTTATCATTAAATTTCTAAGTTCTAAGATTACTGTAGTACTTAAATTACCAGTAATAATATGTTCATGAAGAGTTTTTATCAACAAAATCAAAATATTTCTCTTCCTCACAGTGACATACAAAATCGAATATATTAATCCTAGCTAAATTTTTCTAACATCATTATAATTAAATATAGTTCTACCAAGAGATTCATTATGCTTAACGCTCTTAATTCTGTTAAAATGTTTTAATGGAAGCAATTTTTTAAAATTTTCAAAAATATTATGAAATTTGATCTTATCGAAAATAGGGTTTTGAAAGTTAATAACGAAATACAATTTATCTACATTTTTCTTTTTATTTGGGGAAATTTTACTCATTTAGCTTTTACAAGATCGAAGCAAAGAATTTTGAAGTTCAAATTAATAAAAGTTAATAATAAGATCTTGAAGCTTATATATATCATTATTCTTAACTGAGAAAACAAAAATCTCAGTATTTTAATATTACATTGCTAATTAAAAACTTTTTCCATATTAGAAATGAAATTTAAATTTAATTTGCTACTATTACTAGATTTTAATTACTTCCTGATCACCGTACTTTAATTGGAAAAGTTGAGGAGTTATTAAAGTCAGTCTGCATATGTTGTACGGAAAAAATATGTTTGTATAAAAGCATGTAGCATACCTGCCAACTTTTAATCCCTTCCATTATCATTTTTCCCAGTGGTATTAAAATGGAATTAAAACTTCAATTTTAAGCAAACAAATCCGTTGTATTTGAGAAAACTTAAGTTAACAACCATGATAGTAACGCATATTAATATATGTGCTTAATTTTTGTAAGAATAGTGGTGATCAAAATCATCTAAAAATTAAGTTTATAAGAGGAAAAATAGTATATACTTACTACCACTTTAAATATGAAAATAAAATCTTCCGGAAAATCCGGAAGAGTTGGCAGGTATGATGTAGTAATTTTCTTTTTAAGTCTAAAATTAAAATCTTCTACTATATCTAAAATATTAATTTTGACATTAACATTATGTTCTCAAAAATGATTCAATTTCTGGTTAATTTAAATTTTATCTGATTCTGTGTTATTTTATTCGAATATTAAGAAAGTTACTGGTTTGCCAAACATGTTTCATATTATAAAAGCCGCATTACAGAACTCATATTAGTTTATTAGCTGTCGAATGTTTCCAAAAAATAAGTTGAATAATATTTTTACACCGTCTGTATAGGATATCAAACAGCTGTCCTACGCAGTAATTACTACATTAAAAAATTACAGTTATGCAAAATGAAATTGACAATAGTACAGTTTACTCCCGATATTTCAAAAATCTTGTTTTGTCACAAAAATATTTTTCCCCATAGCACTATATATCCACCTGAGATTAATTTGAATTCCTATGTCGAAGAATTTCTTCTCAAAATCTTGTTACGCCAAAATTTTTTTGAAAAAAAATTTTTTTTTGGAAGAATCACAATGTAAATTTATTGCAAACTAATTATTTTCTATTTAACGCATAATTATTTTTGTCTTATATTTAAAAATAAAATTATTATTGCTGTATTTAAGCTTTTAGTCAACTATGATTACGTATATATTTATTAGTGGTCATTTTTATGTTTCATGATTACTAATAAATATATACGTACTACCTGCTTTTAAGATTTTTAAATCTTTTAAGACTTTGAGGATTTTAAGATTTTGGATTTTATTTTTCTACTTTTTCGTACATATTTAGTTCTGAACTTGTTATCACGTAAACTCGCTATCTCGAAGTATTTTTAGCTTTCCTTCAACTTTGAGATATTGAGATTATACTGCATATTATTTTTATTTTCAATTTATTAATTTTTATTTACTATTCTATTCCTTTATTTTATTATATAATAAACGTATTTTACCCTATTTTCAACTAGTATGTTGCAAGCATTATACTTTTGTGTATTGAGTTCTATGCGTTGTCTATGTTCTATGCGTCCCCAGTGTTAATGTAATATAATTAGATTTGATACTTTACTCTTATTTCAATTGGTTAAAGTATTTTTTGTTAGCCTGTTCCTTTTCTTTCTAAAAATAAAAAAAACTCCTTGGTTGTTATGATTTAGTACGAATAACTTTTCAATTTTAGGTTAGCACTTTATTTTGACTCACTGAATCTATGCATTGTCTACTGATATTAAATTATAAAGAAAGTTATTCTTCTCATAAGCTTGTTCCTTTTCTTTAAAAAAAAAGCATTGGTTATTATGATTTAGCACGAATAATTTTTCAATCTTTAGTTAGCACTTTATTTTGATTCACTGAATCTATGCATTTATCAACTGACATAAAATCATAAAGAAAGTTATTCTTCTCATAAGCTTGCTCCTTTTCTTTCAAAAAAGAATCATTAGTTGTTATCATTTAGTACGAATAACTTTTCAGTTTTTAGTTAGCACTTTATTTTGATTCACTGAATCTATGCATTTATCAACTGATGTAAAATGATAAAGAAAGTTATTCTTCTCATAAGCTTGTTCTTTTTCTTTTAAAAAAAAGCATTGGTTATTATGATTTAGCACGAATAAATTTTCAATTTTTAGTTAGCACTTTATTTTGATTCACTGAATCTATGCAGTTATCAACTGATATAAAATCATAGAGAAAGTTATTCTTATCATAAACTTGTTCCTTTTCTTTTAAAAAATAATCATTAGTTGTTATCATTTAGTACGAATAACTTTTCAGTTTTTAGTTAGTACTTTATTTTGATTCACTGAATCTATGCATTATCTACTGATGTAAAATGATAAAGGAAGCTATTCGTTACCTTATTTAAATTATGTACTGTTATAATTGCTTAGAAATATTCTTCAAAAAACTTTAGCTAGCACTTTATTTTGAGTAAATAGATAAAAATTGAAAAAGAAATATTCCAGGGAAGTTTTTCATGTCTTCTTCTTATCCTTAACATGGCGTAAAAGAAGAAGTTATTTTTTTTTATTAAATCATGGTCACTGAAAACTTTTTACGCCTCATTTTGGGAAAAGAACTTCTTTTTGGGGTCTCAAGAGATATCAACTTTGAAGAAGAATTTAAATATCTAAAAATAAAATAGACGAAAAAGAAACCAAGGAAAAAAATCAGAGAAAAAGTTTCCTTTTATTTCTTTATTCTATAAAAAAAAATGCAAGTAGTGAAGAATGTCAGGTAAAACATTCTTTTTAAACGCTTTCTCATTTGAAAAACAAAAGAAGCGTCAGAATTATTTCTGAAAAAAAGATTAAAAAAAATATTTGAACTCTGATTGTTTTAGTATTTTCTTGTCTTTTAATAAAAGCCAATGCTTTAAACAAAAATATTTTTTTCGAGCAAAAGAAAATGATTAAATAAAATATTTTGTATTTTTTTCCTATTCATGCATAGAACTGTCTTTTCTTAATGAAATCATGTTTCAACAATAGTTCTTCTTCTTTGTACAACATAAGAACTATTGTTCTATATTTATTAATGCTTAAAATTAAATTTAAAATGTTGTTTGCTTGAATATCACAAAATAAAATCTTAAAACATTTCAAAACAAATGCTTAGGCATAAATTATCTTATACAGTTCCTAGCCATATTATTAGACATACTATAAGATTCTACGCAAAATTATAATTATCAGGTAAAATTATAATTATCAGGTATCAGGTGACAGCTTTATTGTTATTGTTGTGTTTGTTCGTATATCCATTGGTTAGATTGGATGATATATAATATAAATTCGACGATTGTACAAATAAGGCGATATATTATATAAATGTAGAATTATTATATCAAGCATTATAGTATTAGTATATTACAATAATGCTCAAATTATTAGACGCACTGTAGTGTTTTAATAATTGCATGTTTTGCACGAGTTTATAGGCAATACATTTATATTTAAACTTACATGTAATGGATTTTTATTCAGGAGATTTTTTAAATACTTCCTATTTGTATTTATTTTTAACGTATTGCATTACAATGTTTACCAATTGATACACTAACGTAAACAAGTGCTGGTACCAAGCGCTCACCAACTGGTCCTGCAATTCCCTCACATTGCGAGGGGGTAGCATGGCAGCACGAATTTGGTTTTCCAAGTAGGACCACAAATGCTCGATTGGATTAAGGTCAGGTGAATTTGGGGGCCAAGACATGACTTGAAAGTCGCTGGAATGTTCCTCTACAATTCGTTCCTTATGACATGGTGCATTATCCTGTTGGTAAACACCGTCCCCCGCAGGAAAAACTGTTGCCATGAATGGGTGAACCTGGTCTGCAACTATGTTCAAATAGCTTACAGACGTCAGGGATTGTTCTATGAGGATTATGGGTCCTAATGTGCCCCATGAAAACATTGTTCCTGGGCGAGAAACCATGAAAACCTGGGCGAGCCCAATGTTATAGATGGAGGGTGGTCATATTGTAATGGCTCTTCGGTGTATAATTATATTTAGAATATAAATATAATTCTTAAAATATAATAAGTTTTTACTCTGTAAAAAGGTGATGTAATATCATACCTGTTCGAATCAGGTGCTGAAAACCTAGACGATGCCAGGTATTTTGAGGACCCGAGTTTAGCCAATCACAGACAAGCTGTTGTAGGAACATCGGGTTTCGAGAAATGTAATGTCTACGCTATGGAAACAGTTCACAGAGCCAGAATCAGTGGTTCGCTGAGCTTGAGAAAATACCAAAAGGGTAACATCAGACACAAAAACGTTCTTTATAATTCCTGTGAAATCGAATTTTAAAAAAAATCGGTTATTTAAAATTCGTTTTCTCAGAAACAATTCGACCGATTTCACACTAATTATTTCGAGCATCAGACGTACACCTTATGAAGGCCCGGCCACAGAAACATTTTCACTGCGTACTCAGACGGGCCCACGAAGAATTTGCACCAATCATACTCGAAACATTTTTTGAGTTTGAACTTTGTTTCTTTACTCAGCTGACGTTAAAGGTAGTTTCTTGGAATCGCTACAAACTACTGTTTTTTTGTATGGCACTGCTCTCTACACTACTTCTTTCACCGCGATGACGCAATGGATAGAGCGTTCGCCTTCCAATGATGTGAACTGGGTTCGAATCCCGGCTGTGACAGGTAGATACGAATTCCGAATCCGGCTTACACCGACCACAGTGCTCGCGTGACATATCCTCAGTGGAAGACGGATCATAGGTTAAAGTCTCTTTGCCGTCAGGCTAATCGTGGGAGGTTCTCGTGGTCTTCCTCTCCATGTAACGCAAATGCGGGTTAGTTCCATCAAAAAGTTCTCCACGAAAGCCAGTAACTCACAATAGTTGATCCAGGAGTTCTTCTGGATTGAGTTCAAAATTCCAAAGCCATGGAGTTAAAAATTAGCAGTCGTAAACCTGAAAAATTGGGATGCTCAACGATGGTTATAAAATAAAATATAAGATAATATTTAATGTTTGGCGGTACTCAAGTAGACCAAATAAATATTCTTTATGCAAACAATTTAATCGAAATTTATAACTTGCAGTTAATAATTTTTGGATCTATGAAACTTTCGAACTTATAATTAAAATATACGCTAATTAAATTTCGTAATTCAAAGTCTTCCCTCCCCCAAATCAAACAAAGTTAAATTTATCTTGAAAACTTTTCCTTTCATAAACTTTGTCGACCAGAAACAAAATCGTTATTTTAAGGATTCTAGAGATAAGGAAATTAAATACTAAAGTGTAATTCAAAAGTAATTAACTTTCGGGAGAGAGAATCTCTTAAATTAAAAGTTTTCTTAACAGGAAGAAAAAAAGTAACGGAAAATCATTAACGCTGCCTTAACATGTAATAGTTATTACGATTGTATAGATTTCAATTAGAAACAAAACATGACATTTCAAATTCAAGAAGTTGTAATGATACTAAATAAGTATTTCTTTGTTTGCTTAAAGGCGTATATTTTTATTTACGGAACATAAATATAGTTTTTTTTTTTAGAATTTCAAATAGAAAATAAATGCCAATTTTATGTTTACTTTAAGGTATCCGACTAGTATCTAGTATTTTTAAAAAAAAATACTACCATAAAATATTTTAAAAAGATAGATTATTTTATTATGTGTAAAAACTTATAAAACCAGCAAAAAATAGTAGCAATTTTATTATTTTCTTTTTATACGGTTAATTTTTGATAAAAACAAGGCAAATTTGCATATACACTAAATGCTGCTGTTGAGGATTTTATTTAGAAGGCTATCAACTATGTTTTGAAATATTATCTTAAAAGAGAGTGTATATTACAGTCCACGTTCAAATTATTCGACGCACTGTAAGACTCTATGTAAAATCTTAATTATGAGGTGATACTATACAGCTTTATTGTTTTTATGTGACTGTTTTGCACTTGTTTATGTTCGTGTATCAATTGGTTAAATGAAATGATGTATAATATGAATTTGACGATATGATAAATTAGACGATATATAATATGAATTTGACGATATGATAAATGAGACGATGTATAATATGAATTTGACGATATGATAAATTAGACGATATATAATATGAATTTGACGATATGATAAATTAGACGATATATAATATGAATTTGACAATATGATAAATTAGACGATATATAATATGAATTTGACGATATGATAAATTAGACGATATACTATATAGAATATTTATTACATCAGGTATTATATTAGTGTCTTAGAATAATTTAGCCAAACGATTAGACGCTCTGTAGTTTTTAAATAATGACGCGTTTGTATGCAATACTTTCATATTTAAACATACATGTAATGGGCTTATATTCAGGAGATTTTTGATATACTTTATATTTGTATTTATTTTTAACGTATTGCATTGCAATGTTAACCAATTGACACACCAACGTAAACAAATGCAAACCGGTTTCAATAAAGTTGTATAGTATCACCTGATAATTAAGATTTAACATCATGCGTCTAATAATTTGGCTAAGTACTGTACTTTTAACACGTCATCTATTTTATGTAAAAAAATATTATTTAATTTAAAAGAATTAGATTATTTATGACGTTGTTAATTAACGACAAAATAAGGTTTAAGACAGGAAAATAATTTTTTTTTATCTATACCAAACATTTATGAGCATATGCTTTTCGTCATCCAAGATTTTATTCCATCAACTTTCGTAATTAGCTTTACAATGTGTTTTCTTTTATGAGTGAAGGCGTTCGTTTCTGTCTGGGTAAAAACAAAATTAACTTTTTAGAGACTGTTATGCTTTATTTCTATATTATTGAATGTAAAAATATTTTTGACAGAAATATATTTTAAAAGATAATTTTTGTCGGATGAAAAGTATAAACATTTTTCGAACTCAACTTCCCCTCCAAAGAAAAATTGCATAGATTTTTTGTATTCATTTAAATGCCGAATTAAGAAAGGGTAAACAAAATAATTTGAAATTTGATAAATTCACTACTAAAATGAATCGAAAATCTATAAAATGGAAAAAAAACTGAGTGAGGAATTTTGTAAAGTGAATTTATAAAGATGCCTCATTTTTTGAATATTATCGTTTGGCTGAAGCATTTTTTTTCCAGACGGTGTCCGAGGTGATTGAGCTAGCATTCCAGCTCTCTCGAAATAAAATGGTATCCATTAAAAAGTCCATGAAAATAACATTTTCGGAAAGAAATAAACAGTTTAAATTTGTTAAAGCATAAAATAATTAGATATTTGAGAGATATTCTTCATATTTTTTATACGTTTACGAAGATTTATGCAGTTTTTAGAAATATAACAGCAAAAGTAACAAGTTACGAGTTTATTGCTTGATTTTCTAGCTCACGGTGTTTGAAAATACTTGTTTTTTTTTAATTCACTATAGGTCTCTCAAACTTATAACATATTTTAATTTTATCGATAAGTATGAAAAATTGCATGAACATACATGATACATTTCTAAAGTAATTTAAAACGATCTTCTCAAAAATTGAAAGTGTTATTGTATTGTAATATCTATATTGTAGTGTATGTGTGTGTGTCTGTGTNTACGTATATATATATATATATATATAAATTTATGTATGTGTCTGCGAAATTGAGTTATTATTCAGAAAAGGAATGTTGCTCTGTTAAAGATTTTATAAATTATTTTTTCATCTTTTAAACTTGTCCTTGACTTGGAATTCAATATATAAAAAACATTTTAAATGTTTTTTATAATTGTCCCGCAAAAAGTTTCATTCATTTTTTGTTTATTTTTTATAGAAACAGTATGATTTTTTGACAAAAAAGCAGTTAGGATAGATATCAATTTCCTTAAAAAATGAACCAAACCAATCAAACTTCCTTCTCAAACTCAGAATATATGAAAATCTTAAATGTATATTTTTTGAAGATTTAAGATTTTGTTTAGCGTTTTTATTTCTAGCTGCTCAGTGATATTTGATGAAAATTTTTAAAAAATATCTTCATTCATGCATGAATTTTGAAGCTAATTGAATGGTTTCAAGCAATTTTCTATAAGTATTCATTATTTAAATTCTTCTGTTGTTATAATAACACTCATAACAACGATTCATTTAATTATTTATTCATTTTTATTCAGATCGGACAAGAAATTTTACAACAATTTGATGAATTAAGTTATTTCTGTATCCTCAGTTTTAAAAAGTTAAAACATTTTTAGGATCGCTCTAAGACATGTCATGTTTATCATTTTATCTTTAAGACATTTTTTACTTTTATTGCAAGAATAAGTAGCTAATGACATACACACACACTAAACTTATAAATAATATTCAAATATTCAAATATCATTCCCAATATACAAAATGTCACATCATCGCTCACGAACATGGCCTCACAACTAATCCCAAGGGAAAAGCGAAAAAGTAATTACACGCGATTTCCTGCAAATTTATTATGGGGAAAACTTTTATTCTTAGGAAACAGATAGGAATCGCTTTTCTTAAAGATTTTGGAGTCTTCGCATTTAAAATTGTAATGAGCGTTTTTAATGCTTAAATGTAGGAGTAAATAATCCCGCGTTTCCACCGCACATTAAAGAAAAAAGAAAATTATAACTCTTAAATTATATTTTTCTCCACGTTCCGGCTTTTAATTCTTGAATTTTCGGAAAAATTCCATTATTTGCGTCTTTAAATGTGGCTTTTGGTTGAGGCCTCATGCATTGCTAATATTTGTCAAAGTAATATTTCTCAAAAATGAGCTTGAAAGGTTACGACAGTGGGATCTTATCTCAATATTTTAAAGGGAATTCTTAGGCTATTTAATAAAAAAATATTGCAATTTTTTCTTTAATTAAAAAGTATTTTAATTTATTGTTTTTAAACATCAGAAAATATTAATTTTTACTGTTTTTCATGTCTTATTTAATTTTAATATTGTTCTTTTACATGTAGAATTATAATATTTGTAATGTTCAGCAATTTAAATTAATGAATTAATTATGAAAAGCAAAATCGTTGTTTTGGAATGTTAATAACTTTTTTAATATCGTTAACTTTTTGAGCATCGTTTAGCTACGTTTCGCATCATTTTTTGCCTTCACCGCTCTAAAAAAATATTCAAATGTCATTTTCATAAAATTAAATTTAAAATGCTGATTTTTTTGAGGGAAATGTTTAAATTTTAAATAGTTTCCATAATGCTCACCAAGACATTTTTTTAAAATAAAAGTAGTTAAATAGTGCATTAGTTTTTGATGGTTTTTTTATTCGAAATGTTTTATTTTGGTTTCAAGTGCTATATTTTGAGATTTGGTTATAAATAATACATAAAAAATGCGAATAGTGTGGTACGCCGTAAAAGAATTTATTGCATCTTAATGTTAAAACTGAGAGCAACTACAAAAGTCGTGCATCCAAATATGTACACACACATTAATTCCACATGCATTAGTTCCTAATGAATTAGTAAACCAAATAGTAGCATACGAAAGAAACTATTAAGACGAATTTGAAATAGGTTTAGCATTTCAAAACAGGATAAAAATACACTGTCAGAAATTTCTCTGAAAAAATAGTTAAATAACAATTTAAGGACTCAAGCATTCAAAGGTAGGCATTCATTCTCAAGACTTGCCAGACCGGAATGAAAAGAAACCGAAGTGATTTGGAATATAAAATGAGAAGGTGCCAACGAAAAAGGGAAAATAAGGGTGCAAAACAAAGTTAGAAAATCCTCATCAGCTGAGAGTGAAACAAAAACAAAGATGAAAAAATAGAGTCAGAAAAACTCCTGTGTCCGCCAGGTGCGAATCAGGATAAAATACATTTCCATGCTCAGTGAAGAGGTGGTTGTTAGTAAAGGAATCAGTCTTCATGTGAATGAGATGTAAGGTTTTAAGATATAATCTGAGCTGATGAGACTAGTGTGGAAATAATTTTGGCAATGTTGAAATTGAATTTATTCCCAAGATTGATGATCTATCGCATTCTCGATAACAAATCGGATCTCTTGATTTCGGTTGTTTACGGTAACATACCCAGTTTGATGGTTTTCCTCTGATGGACCAACAAAATCTTGATGGTAACCATCAATAACTCCATCGTGAACCATTATATTCTTAATGGTAACTAACAAAAGTAACCATCACCCCAAAGTAGGAATTCGGACTGATTTATGATGGTCCAACGTAAGAATAGCATCTTGTTTTGATTGTTTGTTCATGTTGAAGCACCAGAAATTTCCATCATAGTTTCTTAGAAATCAAATGTTCGAACCATCATGAACCCCCATTACCCAATTGTAGGAATTCGGACTGATTTTTGAAGGTCCAACATAAAAAAAAATTGATTTGATGGTCCAAAAATAATTATTATTAAACCATCATAGAAATGCATTGTTGTATCATTGTTGATAATTACGAATTTTCATTATAGTAACTTAAAAATCAAATGTTAAAACGCTCTTGCACAACCATCATCGCAATGTAGGAATTTGGACATGATGGTCGAACATAAAAAAAACCAAAATGTTTTGATGGTATATTCTTGAGAATCAACAAAAATTACCGTTAAACCATCGTGGAAATGTAAAGCTGGAACCATCAATGACCATCATGGATTGTTGGTTCATGATAATCAGACTTCTCTTGATGGTTAAGCATCATAGTATTAAAGTAGCATTTTCCATCATGGAATGATGGAAGTTTGTTGACATATAAAAACTATGAACGCTACTGTAAAAACTACGAACGAAAATGTTGGATGATAGTGACCATCAAATGATTTTAAACCATCGTGAATCGCACTGAGACCAACAAAAACCATCCAAAATGTTTTGATGGGAAAGTTAAGAATTTTGACTTTGGTTAATGCATTATGGATCATTTTTGGAATGTGAAAACAAAAATGATATCAAAAACTGACGAATCACTATTGATGATGGTGCTTAAATAAAAACTACACAGAGCATTATTATGCTGAGTGTTTAGTAATGGCCCCTTTTTTATGTAAAATTTTTACAGTCCTTGTCAAAAATAAAGACAAAAAGGCGTAAACATTCAAATGATAATTTAGTATAGTTAAGACAAAAAATATATCACTAACATATCACTAATCACTATTAAATCATTCGTAAGAAGCAGCAAAACCTGTTTGATTGTCAAACAAAAATTGCTGGCATTTCAGTTAATCATCTTCCGACTTATCTCTTTCTTTTTCGGCGATCAAACAGGTTTTAATGTTTTTAAAATCCTATCTTGATCCGTAATGGCTCAGGGAATAGAGCATTCGCCTTCCAATGAGGTGAACCGGGTTCGAATCCAGCGACGGCTGATCCATACGAATTCCGCATCCGGCTTGCACCGACCAAAGTGCTAATTATAAATATCATCAGTGGCAGACGGATCATGCGTTAGAGTCCCTTTGTCGTCAGACTAACCACGAGAGATTCTCGTGGTCTTCCTCTCTATGTAAAGTAAATGCGGGTTAGTTTCATGAAAAAGTCCTCCAGGAAGGGCAAACTTTTTCCAATATTTGATCCAGGAGTTTCTTTGTCTTCTGGATTGGGTTTTAAAGTTACAATGTTATAGAATTGACCATTATAAGTCGTAAACCTACAAATTGGTTCTGCTGTTTAACGACGGTTATAATAAAAAAAAGTCTTATCTACCTTATTATGTATTTTTTAAACATCGCTTAGCTGTTCCATTTTTGTTTCGATAAAATATTTATTTGAAACTTATACAAAGACATAAAAAAAGTTTGTATGGAAAATCATATACTTTATCGCAGATATAAAAATTTGAGTTCTAATTTTGCTTGAAAAAAAATATGTAAAAAAGTGTTTGAAAGGAAAACAGGAGTTTATAAATATTTAAAACTAAATATCAAGCAGAATTGATGAAAAAAAAAAACAGAACTTTGAAAATAATTTATGTTTATTACAGACTAGGAAAAAACTCAATATTTTTTACATGTTTCTAACTTTAAGTTAATAATTGCTTTTCGTAAAAAAGCTGCATGCATATCAGATCGAATATGTTTTGAAGTATTAATCAGTAAAATAATAAGTAATTTCGCAAGTTTGTTCCAGTTATGATATGCTTACTGAACACTAAAAATTATTTCCGGAGTGTGACTTCATTCTTAAACAAGTCATTTTTCTTAATACTTAACGCATCAGTAGGCAGATGTTGTTTGAGATTTAAAACTTCGCTTGTTAACTAGAAGAAAATATTTTAAGAGATTTTTTTTCTCAATTTCATTGTTTTAAAAATTGCCTTAGAAATTGATTTGCTGTTATTTGTAAAGATGTATTTTTTTTTAATTCATGCTTTGCATTATATATATATATGTATATATATTAAANATATATATATATATACATATACATATATACATAGATAGATAGTATATAGATAGTTTATATATTTTTGCGTTTCGTAGGAAAAAGCCTTACAAATGGAATTCACTGATTTGGATAATTATTTACCACAAATAAAATTCCACAACTCACTAACATCGTATTCAATTACTATCATTATGTATTATATAAGAGATTTAAATTTCCTATAAAGATACAAATAGTAAAAATTCTCGACAATTACAGCTACATTAGTGACAGTTTCGTAATTTCATATTCATAGACTTTTAAATTTAACTGTTTTCTTATTTTCACTATTTCCGTAGTTTGGATAGCGCGCAATACTCAAATTCGTAATTAGTGAAAGCATCAGTCATAAATAGAATGCATAATTTATTGGTGAAAAGTCAACGAAAAAAAAAATCACGATATGTCAAACCAAAGTCTTAGCATATGCTGTAAAGAATGAACACTTAGTACAAAGATTAGTTTTGAAAACTTTCTGGAAGGTTACATTAGAGTAGTTTAATTGATGAATTTCTTTACTATTCTATTGCATAAGGGGTTGTTCAAATATTGCAAAAGCAAAATGGGATTTGAGTTTGCGATTGTTTATTTAGACAAGGGTGAGGAATATGAACAACGCTTACGTAACAGATTAAAACCACGTTTTCAACATTTTTCTTTCAAGACGGAAGAAAATTGTTTTAAGGGAGAGAAAATTTGACGAAATTTCTAGGTGTTGAGATTGAAAGTAAACACAAGATTCCTGAAGAATTTTAGACAAGAAATTTTATAATCGAACACTTCTGAAAGCTTCGTTTATTTTAAACTGATTTTTTACCGAACTATTTCAGATCTAAGTTAATAAAAAAAAAGTTTTTTTTTAAACCCTTTGAGTAAATAGGGGAAGTACGATTCTTTTGCTGACATAAGGGGTGAGCCCAAAATTTGCCAAAACACGCCTACCGAATATGCGAAAAAATTGAAATCTGTTATTAAGTAATATTGAACAATACACACGAAAATTAATTTCAATTCAAAATTTATTCAAGATATTTACAGGAGCTGTTTGACTTATAATAAAAAATGCAGTTGTACACGAGATAGTTTAATGTTTACTTGATAAATTCGCACTGCTACAACACATGATCCGAAAAATAATTTCTATAACAATTTATTTCATTTTCATATGTGTCCAGGTGCAATCATTTGGAACTACCATCTTCAAAAGCAGTTAGACAAATGTTTTTCAGCATTATGAATATTCTTAAAAAATTCATAACTTTAATTATTCAATCCAAAATCTGTTTACATGCTTTCTAAAAACCTTGCTTGAAGGTTTTGCATCTGGGCTCTTTTACTATAGCCGAAGTATACATATTCAATAAAACGCTGTAGCGGAAATACCATAGCAATACATAGCAAAAAGCGGAAGTATGCATAGCTAATAGCGGAAGTATACACATTCAATATACATATTCAATAAACAACAATTCAATAAAACGATGCATATAAGTATGGAAACAAAGTTTCAGTAAATGAATAAAATTCAGAATTTTCACAATAAACTAATAATCTAACTAGCTTCCAAAACAATTTTACAGGATAAAGAAACAATTTTAAAGGATAAAATATTTAAATTCTCAATTCTAGACAGATTTTAAATAAAGCTTAATTTTTTATCAAACACTACTGTGCTTAAAAACAACTTTTATGTAACTAACCACTTAATTTTATCTTATAACCGACCTTGAACAGCAGCCCCAATTCAGAGTTTACGACTATCAATGCTCAACTCAGTAGCCATGTAGTTTTTAACGCAACCCAGAAGACAAGGAAACTCCTGGATTAAGTATTAGGAGAAATTTGCCTTCGCGGAGGACTTTTTGATGGAACTAACCCGAATTCGTTACATGGATATGAAACCTCCCACGGTTAGCCCAATGGCCACTAGATTCTAACCCATGATTACCAATGCGAATATTTAGCTTCAGCACTGTGGTACTTGCGAGACCGGAACAGAATTCGTATCAACCAGCCACTGCTAGGATTCGAACTTCACGTCATCGGGAGGCGAATGCTTTATCCTCCTAGCAACAACGGGTCAAACCATTAAGTGAAATGCATTGATCAGAGCTGCGATGGCTCAGGGGATAGAGCGTTTGCCTACCAATGAGGTGAACCGGGTTAGAATCCCAGCGATGGCTGGTCGAAACGAATCCGCATTCGGCTTGCACAGACGACTGAGCTGACGTGAAATATCCTCAATGGTAGACGGATCAAGGGTTAGAATCCCTTTGCCGCCAGGCTAATTGTGGTAGGTTTTTGTGGTCTTCCTCTCCATGTAACGAAAAGGAGGGTTAGTTCCATTAAAAAATCCTCCACGAAGGCATATTTCTCCCAATACTTGATCCAGGAGTTCCCATGTCTTTTGGATTGGGTTCAAAATGACAAGACTACGGAGTTGAACTTTAATTGTCTTAAACCCAAAATATAGGATCGGCTGTTCAACGACGGTTACTAAAATATATAAATTCACTGATTACTTGATAAAAAAAGTCAGACATATCAGAGACAACTGCATTATACTTATAACAAAACCCTCATTTGGCTAAAATAACTTCCACTAAATAAGTAAATATCTTTAATTACTTTAGATGTTTAAATAAAGAGTTATATTTAGTAGTTTACCACCACTTACCGGGTGTAGAAAGCTTGGACATTTTTATTCTTCAGTCCCAAACTATTGTTCAAGGAATCTTTTGCTTATCTACAGATGTCTTTACCAATGAAACTTTGAGGTATACGGTTTGAGAGGTGTGAACAGAATTTCTTTATTTCGACTACAGTCAGAGCTGAAAGAGCAACAGTTTATTAAAGCACAACCAAAAATAATTTATCGAAGTAATGAAGCAATTTATGACTGGCTTAAAATCAAAACAATTATATTACGGATTTTGGCACTTTTTAAAATGCAGAGGAATGCTGTTACGGGTAATTATCGCTAACAGGGACCACGCGTTGGCAACTAATTCTTCAGAGTGGTCGCCAATAAGAACATAGTTCCCTATAATCTACGAAATCAAAATTTCTTGCATCGCGATGTATTCCTAAAATATCTAAGAACTATCTTTAACCACGATATTTTTAGATACGTGAAACAATAGAAATACCCGAACAGTATAGAAATTTATACACTGCATTATTATTTCCGTTTATTAAATTAAGTTTAACAGTCACAATATCATATTTAATAATTACCATGGCGTATACTGTTTGGGATATCATTTTGCTTCGATGTTATCGGTAATGGTCGCGAAATTATCGTATCGTGCCTATTGTTATCGTCAAGGATTGCAAAATTGTATTTGATATGTACTATCGGAATCCTGTGACGTGCGCATACCAGAATCTGGCATTTTACGTGTTGACGATCAGCTTCATGGTCTCCATGTAGCGTATTACGTCCATTTCTGTAACTTTATTTGTGCAAGCTGTTTAATTCATGCACTGCCCAAAGAACCAGATCCTTATTTAGACTAAGCAGATTCAAAATTATTTATAAGATTATTTGGAAAGATTTTGCCGAGTGATGAAAAAAAAAGGAATTGTTATTATCAGTAAAGCTAGGTATTAATTTCTTATTCTTTAAAGTGTGCTAACGAGTGTTTAAGATTCTGAACACGAAAGTGAATCCACGATGGCGTAAAAAAGAGGCTATATGGAGATATTGCTATATGAAGGTTCATGGCAAAACTTACGATTTGAAAATAAATTAACAGAGTGTCCTCAAACTTTAAGATTCGTGGCCACCCATTTATTTATGGGAAATATTTGTGCCACGAAGCTTTATTTTTTCAAAAATACCAGATTAAAAAAATTTCATATCATTGTTAAACAGTATGGCTGCATCATAAGATATTCCTCATTTGCTAACACTTGTCAAGTGAAGACATAATTTTAGTTTATTTTTCAATGAAATTTTAGAATATAGATAGCTTCCATAATTTTTAGAATGGTACTTTTCGTAAGCACTCTTAAGACAAAATTATCCTGTTTAATAAAACATGTGCATTTGTTTTGATATTTAATATTTCACTGCATTTAAAAGACTGAGATGTTTTCAAACAATTCAAAGACATTAAATTTAGAGGACGTCAAATTTTGCTGTCCTTCGAGTTTTAGAGGGCAGAAATTGAGAACTATCTTCAAGGCTTATCCATATGAGGACGGCTGGTCACCTTAGTTCAGATAAAAGTGAATTAAAGTAGATTAAACCATGAAGCTTTAAATGACGAAAATATTTTTATGAATATTCAAAAAGCAAACAAAACGATCATTTGAGGAATCTTAAGCAATCCTGCCATAATTTGCATTTTTATATATTGAACGATCCCAAGACAAAATTCTTGATGGTTCCTTCAAAACATTTTGATGGTTTATGTTGGTTTCAGAACAACTCATGATGTTTCAACATGATTTGATGGTCAGTATTATTCAGCATTTTCCATAATGTGTTCATGGTTTCTGATATGCTAACAAACTTCCATCATTGGAAAATGTTACTTTAATACTATGATGGTTAACCATCAGGAAAAGATTGATTCTCATGGACCGACAATTCATGATGATTCTTGATGATCCATGCCGGCTCCAACTATACATTTCCATTGTATGGTTTGATGGGAATTCTTGTTGGTTTTCAGGAATATACATCAAAACAATTTTTTTTTGAAATTTTGTACCATCAAAAATCAGTTCCGAATTCCTACATTGAGATAATGGTTGTTCGTGATCGTTCCAACATTTTATTTTTAAGAAACTATGATGGAAATTTCTGATGGATGAACAAACCATCAAAACAAGTTGCTATTCTTATGTTGGATCATAATAAATAAGTCGGAATTTCTCTCTTCTAGTAATTATTGATGGTTACCATCAAGATTATGTTTGTTTATCAAAGGAAAACCATCAAAAAATTTTGACTTCGTATTCTAAATTTACCTCTGTTTATTTCCTATACTTTTTATATTACTTGCATAAGCGAAGACCTTCCGCGGTATAGCATTTTCTCAAAGGAAGCCGATTCATTAAAATATAGATTACAAATAAAATTCGCTATGCTTTGAGGATAGCATTCCAAATTCAAAGCTTGTAAAATACAGGAATGTGAGACCTGGACAATGACCCGTGGAGATGAAAATATGATAGCTAGTTTTGAGAGAAAAATACTGCCAAGCATTTTTGGTGGAATAAGTTAAAACGGTACCTGGTTTAGAAGATCAAACACGGAACTCTACAAAGCATATAAAGAACCTGATGTCATTAAATTTATCAAAATTCAAAGGATTAAATGGGCAGGCCACATTATAAGAATGGAGGATAGCAGGACAACCAAAAAAGTTTTCTGTGCCAGGCCAACAGGTACAAGAAAAAGAGGACGACCAAACCTAAGATTTTTAGACTGCCTTGCAAAGGACCTACAAATTTTAAAGATAATTAACTGGAGAANAAGTCTGCGGGTTCGATCCCCGGCCCAGACACCGGATTTTCGGGATGCAGAAAATCCTCAGCGGCCATGTCGTATGATTATGCGGCATGTAAAAGATCCCTGGAGTGCCTTATTGGCTCTTGGCATTTCCGGCAAAATTAAATTCCTAGTGCACTTTAGCATCCAAATAGAGTCTCGGTGCTGCCATCTAGTGTGGCAGAAACTAGACGTCCAAATTAACATGACCAACGGTATCTCACCCATTGTGGTGGTCCTGAAAGAGTGGATACCAACTCTGGAGAACGCACTAGGTCTGCTCATCGGCAAGACCGATTGTGCAGCTCATTGGAAATAAAAAAAATAAAAAAGATTCTGAACTCCTATCATCGAAAGTGAATCCACGATGGCGCAAAAAAGAGGAATTTTAAGATATTGCTATATGGAGGTTCATGGCGAAAATTACGATTTGAAAATAAATTAACAGAGTGCCCTCAAACTTTAAGATTCGTGGCCACCCATTTATTTATGGAAAATGTTTGTGCCACGAAGCATTATTTTTTAAAAAATACCAGATTAAGAAAAATCTTCATATCATTGCTAAGCAGTATGACTATATCATAAGACATTCCTCACTTGCTAACACTTGTCAAATGAAGACATAAATTATAGTTTATTTTTTAATGAAATTTTAGAGTATAGAGTTCCCTAATTTTTAGAATGGTACTTTTCGTAAGTACTCTCAAGACAAAACTGTCTTGTTTAATAAAACATGTGAATTTGGTTCTGATATTTAATATTTCACTGCATTTAAAAGACTGAGATGTTCTTAAACAATTCAAATACATTAAAATTAGAGGACGTTCAATTTTGATGTCCTTTGAGTTTATAGTTTTAGAGGGCAGCTGTTGAAATTTGAGAACTACCTTCAAGGCTTAGATGGCTGGTTACCTTAGTTTAGATAAAAGTGAATTAAAGTAGATTAAACCATTAAGCTTCAAGTGAAATTCAAAATAATATTCTTACTTAATACTTAAGTACTCAAAAAGCAAACAAAACGATAATTTGAGGAATCTTAAAGCAATCCTGCCATAATTTGCATTTTTATGTATTGAACGATCCCAAGACAAAATTCTTGATGGTTCCGTCAAAATATTTTGATGGTTTATGTTGGTTTCAGAATAATTCACGATGTTCCAACATCAATTGGTCAGTATCATTCAGCATTTTCCATAATGCGTTCATGGTTCCTGATATGCCAACAAACATCCATTATTGGAAAACGTTATTTTAATACTATGATGGTTAACCATCTAGAGAAGATTGATTCTCATGATGATTTTTGATGAGACATGAAGGCTCCAACTATACATTTCCATTGTATGGTTTGATGGGAATTCTTGTTGATTTTCAGGAATATACATCAAAAAAAAATTTTTTTAAATTTTGTTCCATTAAAAATCAGTGCGAATTCCTACCTTATAGTAATGGTTACTTATGTTGGTAATCATGAAAATATGATGTTTCATGATGAAATTATTGATGAAACCAATACATACAATGATAAACAAACATAATCTTGAATTAACCATCAAGATTATGTTTGTTTATCAAAGGAAAACCATCAAAAAATTTTGACTTTGTATTCTAAATTTACCTCTGTTTATTTTCTATACTTTTTTTTATTACTTGCGTAGGGGAAGACCTTCCGCGGTATAGCATTTTCTCAAAGGAAGCCGATTCATTAAAATATAGATTACAAATAAAATTCCTATGCTTTGAGGATAGCATTCCAAATTCAAAGCTTGCAAAATACAGGAATCTATTTGACTAATGTTTAGATATATTTGGCTAAACTTTAATTCATCCACTTCTTATAAGGGTTTTAAAAACTGCATATTACTTGCGAAACGTTATAAATTAAGCTTACAGCCTAAAATGCAAGTAATTTAAGAACTGAAAATATTTCTTGTCCGCTAAGTATTATTCATATAATTTTGAAAAATAAATATCAAACTGATTGTTTTCAGTATATTAGACTGAAATATAACAAATTTTGATCTTTGATGATGATAAATTGAAAACAAGGGAGCAACATCAGTTGTTCGCATACCATGAATAATTCTGATATTCTAGAGATTATAAAATTTGTATGGCAGAGGTTTTATTTTTACATTAAGGATTCTAGTTTATTATACTTTAGTTTAAAACTAAATTGTTGTTGTTGTAATTCATTTACGTCCCACTAGAGCTGCACAATGGGCTATTGGCGACGGTCTGGGAAACATCCCTTAGGATGATCCGAAGACAGGCCATCACAATTTTGATTCTCTTCGGTAGCCAGACGACCGGCTGTCGAGCACTTTACTCAGTTTAACAAAGACCAATACCGCACACCCTCGGTCCCTACGTAGACTGATCCAAGTGGTCACCCGCACACTGACAGCAGTCAGTGATGCTTGGTGATCTGCTGGGAACCGTGTCCTAACGATCAGTCCACTGAGGGACTTAAAACTGGAAAAATCACTCTCAGCCATAATTCAACTAAAATTTTAAAACAGTATCATTAAAATAAAGCTTGCAGTATTCTAGTTATTATTCCAAAATTCAAAGACCTGAGAAAATATTCCAATTAAATTAGTGCAAGAATTTAAATTTTACGAAATTGTTTGGTTATGTTAACATCAAATAAACTCTTTCAATATTTTTTTAAAAAGCACAGAATTAAGCTACCTTAACATAGATAAATTTTTAGTAAAGATAAATTTTTACTTAATTATGCAGCTGTCAGTTTGAAATAAATAAAAAAAACTTAAATGTAAAACAAATAAAATATTTTCAAATGCTAACCTGCATGGCTTTATATGAATTAGTTAAGCATTATGGTTATTAAAAGCTATATATTAAAAAGAATTACATGCAATATAACTACTTTCGCCTCTTAAAATTTACAATTGATCATTAAAAATTCCGAATTAAGATACAAGGTTCAAAATTAAAATTTTGAAAGTCTGAGAAACTTTAAAATCATGTTTAAAGCTGTAATAAACTCACGTTTCAAATCCAAATTCTGCATATAAGTCAATAAAATACTAAAATTCGAAAACAAAATATCTTTAATATTTTTTAAAAAAAATTGCCCATTAAAGCATTAATCAGAGAAAAGTTCTAATTTTTTTTAACTAAAGTAGATTCTTAACATATATTCATACAGTCCCTGCAAAAATTATTAGACGAACTTAAGATTCTATGTAAAATCTTCTATGTAAAATCTCAGGTGATAATAACATCCCATAATAACAACCCATAATAACAGCTTCATTGTTTTTATGGGACTGAAACAGGTTTGGACTTGTTTACGTTCGTGTAGTTAAATGTAATAATCAAATAGTCAAACTACGATTCAATTATTGTAAATTCATTTACGGTTGTAAAATAAGTATAACTTTGTTATAAAAGAGAATAATGACGATAGCTTACTTATACATAGTTGAATTCGTTAGCAGACTTTTAAACCTTACATATAAAGCAGACTATTAAAACCTTACCAGTTTGCAGACTTATTAAAACCTTACATATAAAAGGAACACAATTAGCATTTAATGTATTTTAAAGTTTCAAAACATAAAATTAAATTTTCTTATTAAAAAAATAAGGACATTCGAAATCAAATCGTACAATTTGAAGTTTTACTTACCTTTCTTGGTGAAAATTGAATAGCTGGTGAGGAATGTAAAGACCCGAAACAACATAATCCACTATTTTTGTAAAAAAATATCAGCTTTCACTAACATCTTACAAATCTAAAGTTTCGGTGAAAGTTATTACAGTCCTACAAACCAATAAAAAGACAGACTACGAAAATAGAAATAAAACACTAGCCTAAACAACTGCAGCAAGAAAAGCTCATTAACCATGTAAACCACTTGCGCTGGAAAGACGTGCCACGCACGTCATAATGCTTTTGTCACAGAATCGCCGACGACGTGGTCTTTACGTCATCATAGAATTGTTACAGAAACAAAAACGACATGCGTCAGATGGAATTGTTGTCAGAGTACAGATCATCAGTGCAGTGCATAGCGTACAATTATAAATATTTAACACACATTATTCCACATGGAAAGCAAAAGTGACGACATCATTTCGACAAATAGAAAAAGAGAACACGATGGTAGTGATAGTGACTTTTATGAAATAATTTTTCCACTCCGAAAACGACGAATAATTTTTTCTGATGACGAGGAAGAATACATAAATGAAGATTGTGAAATTGATCTTATTCCTAAGGAATGGGTGTGGAAACACGTATTGCACAGTGCGCACTGCAGTTTGAGGCATCGCACACTCCCAGCGAGTTATACTGGATAGTTCTGATATACGCATCAGTGCTTTTTTTTTGCCAGCGTAAGTGGTTAACTTCAATCTTATTATACTTTTAAAGAATATCGATAACTATTTTTTATGGAACCACTCAATATTTTATGTATAGAACGGGCATCTTTTCTGCCCAGCGTTATCGCCCGCAAATGCTGCGCAAAGCTTAGCGGGTTCGAAGCATGCTGTTCCCCTGGATGTATCTCCGTGCTGTACTTCTCAATATTTTGCTATCCATCCTTCTATTTGACAGAGATTTAAAAGCATAAATTGAACACACAAGTCTGCAAATGTATATTGTTGTTGTTTTAGTTTGTAGCAGCACTAGTTCATAGCCGTAGCCGCACTAGAGCTGCACAATGGGCACACGGTCTGGCTGCACAATGGCAACGGTCTGGGATGATCCGAAGACATGCCATCACAATTTTGATCCGCTGCAGAGGGGATGGCACCCCCGCTTCGGTAGCCCGACGACCTGGGTGTGAAGTCGAGCACTTTACGGTAGAACAGTTTAACGAGGGCCAATATCGCACACTCTCGGTCCCTACGCAGACTGATCCATGTGGTCACCCGCATGCACACTGACGACAGCCAGTGATGCTCGAATATCGGTAATCTGCTGGGAACAGTGTCTTCATGATCAGTTCACTGCGGGACTCAAAACACGGAAGATAATTAAATAATTAAACTGAAAAAAACATATATGAATAACAAATCAAGAAAAAAATCAAACGGTATGAAATATTTGGTAAAACTTAGTTATTATTAAAACTTCTTAACCACCAGTTTAAAAGTTGCTGTATCGTAGTGCTGTGTAATTCTAAACTCTTTCCCTTATTATTATTTAATTGATTTTAAGTACTTAACAGAGTTGGTGGTGGTCAAGCAATATTTAGTGACATTATGACTTTTAGTGCCTATGCAATTTTTAGTGACACATTAATCAACTTGCGCATATTAATTTATTTCGCAGATACGTATGAATCTTGCCGGCGTAAAATTGAACTCATGTCAAGTTGAGTACCAAAAAATTTTATTCAAAACATTCATAGAAAAATAGATATCAGTTGCCTTTTTAAGTTTCCCTGTTCACTATTAAAATTATTGGAGCTTGCGTAATTACTGTTTGTAGCTGTGTATAACAAAATACACAGTTTATAAAATAAAATATATATTTATTTCAAAAAATATAATTACTGTATGTTTTGAATACAACTTATAAAAAGTAAGATTCGCCGAGAGCCTCGGACACCGTCCGGGGTCTCAATTACACAAAAGTGATTACGTCCGGATTACACAAAAGTGATTACCCAAAGAAGTGATCACTCTAAAAGTGATAACGCAATCATTCAAAAAGCGATAACGAAAAAAGTGATTACTCAAAAAGTGATTGCGCAAAAAGTGATTACGCAAAAAAAGTGATTATTCAAAAAGTGATTACGCAAAAAAGTGATTACTCAAAAAGAGATAACAAGTGATTACGCAAAAAGTGATTGCGCAGAAAGTGATTACGTAAAAATTTATTACGCAAAAATGATTACTTAAAAATGATGAAATATTCGCATAAAAACAAGTATCAAAATTACTTGTTTTTTTCGTAATTATACGAAAAGTTGCTTAAGTTACCCCAAAATCTTTTGTGTGTGTAGGGAAAGCATTTGGTGGCGAAAATAAAATTGTCCTTATCACTGAACATTTCACTTCATTCACTTCTAATATTTTTCATTTACTTTGCGCATTTCGCAGATACGTATATCTTTCCGGCGCAAATTGAACTCATGTCAAGTTGAGTACCAAAAAATTTTATAGAAAAATAGATGTCAGTTGCCGTTTTAAGTTTTCCTATTAAAATTATTGGCGCTATTCACTATTTGTAGAAAGAAAAAACAAAATACAAAATATAAAGTAAAATATATATTTATTTCAAAAAATATAAGTATTGTATGTTTTAAAAAGTAAGATTCGCCGAGGCCCTCGGACACCGCCCGGGGCTAGTGATTACACAAAAATGATTACGCAAAAAGTGATTACGCAAAAAGTGATTACGCAAAAAGTGACTGCGCAAAAAAGTGATCACTCAAAAAATGATTACTCAAAAAGTGATTACGCAAAAAGCGATTACTCAAAAAGTGATTATTCAAAAAGTGATTACTCAAAAAGTGATTACACAAGAAGTGATTACTCAAAAAAGTGATTACGCAAAACAGTGATTACGCAAAACAGTGATTACTCAAAAAGCGATTACGCAGAAAGTGATTACGCAGAAAGTGATTACTGAATTGAAAGTGAAATATGTTAATTTCATTTGTTTCTGAAGAAAAGAAACAACTACAAAAGAAACTGCGCTGAATTGCGCAGAAGAAATTGAATTTGAGGAAGAACGGAAGAGAAAGAAGATAGGGAAGAAAAGAAGATATTCCATTTGAAAGTTCTTATTTCTATCAAGTTGGCAAAATATCATGCTGTCCTGAATTACATACTTTAATTCATTCTGCAGTGCAGCGATGTCTTATTTGGCTCAACTAGAAACTCAGTTTAGGGAAATAAACATCAGAAATAGACAATTAAAACTGATATATCAAAAATAGAACAATAGGAGCAAATAGGAGAGGAAAATCTAAAGGAAAATCTAAAAGCGGATAGTCAACCAGCAGTAGTAAATAGTCAACCATCAGGAGTAAATAGTCAACTATAAGCAGCAGTTATATAGCAGTCAAGAGCAGATAGACAAGCAACAGGAGCAGAAAGCATCAGGAGGAGATAATAAGAACTGGGAGAGATTGTAGAAGTTATAAAAGATACAAATATGTAATCTAGCATCAGGAGTAGTTAGTCAGCATTCAGTTAAACATCAAGAACAGATAAACTACAAACAAGAACAGGTAGTCAACCATTCGAAGCAGATACCCAACCATTACGAGCAGATAGTCAACTATCAGTAGCAGATAGTCACCCATCAATAGCAGTCATCATAGCAGCCAATATCAGGATCATAGCAGTCATCATAGCAGCCAATCATCAGGATCAGATAGCCAACCATCAGGACGAGATATTGAGAACTGGGAGAGATTGTAGACGTTGTAAAAGATCCAAGCTATCAGGAATAGATAATCAACCATCAATAGCAGATAGCTAATCATCAGGATCAGAAAGTCAACTATCAGGAGAAGAGAACGAAAGCTGGGAAAGATTGTAGCTGCTGTGAAAGACATCGAATGATTTAAGTTTTAGTCGCTATAGCGAAGAAAGGGAAAAAAGAATGATACTTGAAAGAAGAAAGATACTCTGGGCACACCTAACCTATCGAAAAAAAAAAATTGTAAAATGAAAAAAAAAAAAAAAACAGCCAAGAAAATTAAAAATAAAACGATCCTTTGTCTTGAGAAATGTCTCGTGTCTCGGAAGAAAAAAACCAAATAAGAGTAAAAATGAAGAAAAAAAAGCTGAAAAAAACAACAAGAACATTTCCCAAAGAAATAAGAAATTGAGCAGAAGGAAAAAAAAGCAACTTAAAATTTTATATCAGATCAATTTGAAATACTTCATATGCTACGTTAGTCATACTTCATATGCTACATACATTTATGTTAAATGAAATTTCCTTTTAATTATGTAATTTAATTTTTTGGACTCAATAAACAACTTCAAAATTTTACTGCGACTCATTTTAAATAATTATTGTTTCAATCATTGACTTACTCACCATATTGAGATTTTATTTCAGAAACAAGAGAATTCATTAAATGTTCGATTGATCCAGCCGTTCGATATATGATGAGAATAGTTCGCCTAAGTGTAGTTCATTACATAATTGCACGCAACACTTCAATCAGTTCTTGGTATTATTAAAAAAGCGTCAATTATTCTTTAGGTCTTCTTAACTTTTTTTAAAATTTTCTTATAAGATACTCGAATAGCTTCGGAGACAAAATTCTAAAATGTTTAATTTATGAATTATATACTAAAGTATGGTATAAATACATAAAAATTGTAAAAAGGGGGAAAGTGGCAAAAAAAGAAGAGCTCACTTGTTTCCAAATCACATAAATTAGTTAAAATGTAATATTTTTTTAAATCCTCTTGCTTTATAATACTAAAAAGAATTTAATTTAAGGAATAGACTACGAATTAGACATAATATTAATATTAAGATATTTTAAGGAAAATACAGAAACTTATTTGGAACAAAGAGGCCAAAATCTGTTATTATAATTATTTTTATTTTGCATTCAGGAACATTATAAAGATTTTCGTAAGTTACGAATGTTATTATAAAGATATCTTAAATAGATATCAGATATAAATTACACCAAGTGAAGTGTACAAGCAAAAAGTTGTGCAAGCGAAAGAAAATATCTTTTCTATAATAATTTCCGATCACGTACATAATTTTCTACTCTTTCTACAAAACTCTTTCTCAAAGGAGTATAAAAAAAGACAATTTGAGTGCTTAAGGCTCAATAAAAAGCTTTTATTTTACGCGATGTTACTATCTCGAGAAAAATAATTGCCTGGACTTGGAAAAATTTTACTCTAACTCGAAAAAAAATTTTTAAACTTTTTTTAACTATCACTATTTCACGAAATTACATTTTACTTACATAAATATCATTCAATCAATAAATCTCAATTTAGAAATATCTTTGTGAATCCAACCAATCAAATGTTGATTATGCATATATATTTCAAATGTTAAATATTTCGATCACACATGCTTTTGTTTTAAGTGAAAAACTGTAAATATTTATCTTCAAATTGAGAATAGTTTTTGATATCAACAATGAGGTAACTCGACAAATTTTTACTACCTTTTTATATTGAAAGAAGAAAATCAAAACTATAAAATTTATTTTTTTTAATTGTGTGCCGCTTTTGGTATTTGAACAAAAGAGTTAAATATGAATAAATTTAAACTAGTTAACATTAAAAAAAATCTGCAAGTTCTTATTTTGAAACTTTGTTCCCTTTTTAGTATTGACAAAGAAAAAAAAATTGAAAATTTCTATCTTTATTTTCAGCGTAATTTTCAACATAGGAAGAAATATTTTAAGTTCGTAAAAAATGCGCAGATATTATAGCTTCACAATATTGGTTTCAGTAAAAATAATTTATTCCTCAATGTTCTATGCAAGAATATTTAACATTTTGTTAAAATATTCATCGTCATAAAAAATAAACAGCGTTATTCTATTTTCTTAACTCGAAATGCATTTTTAATCCATTTAAGTGTTTAGTGCTTTTACGAGAAAATATTTCCTGAACGCCTAATTTAATATTTACGCATGATATGTTTTTATTTTTATTCTATTCTTAAACTAAGGTTGTCCCATTCTGTTAATGTGTTTAGAAATCTCAATTGTTTTTTATTGGATTTCATTTTCAAAACTGTATAAATAAGATTAAAGTGCACTTTTATTTTGAATTAAAAAAAAATACGCATTATTTGTTCAACGATAAAAGTGTTGTGTAAAATTAATTTCTTGATCAAGTTGTAAGGTATGAAAGTTCAGGTTTACTTTTTATGGTGATTAACTCATAGCTCGCATTAATAAAATAGAATCCTTGAAATCTGAGAAAAAAAACTATTTCGAAAGCGATTTCTGCTACATTTGGCAAGAAAATTCTGCTACATTTGACGAAAAAGCGTGATAGTTACTCAAATATTGTAATTAAAAAAATTGCTTTCTTATGAAACAATATTGAAATATTCAACATTTTGTTGTTAACACTGAACATACCAACACTTAATGCATACTTATTTCTACCATAGCCGGTCAAATGTCAGGACTTTATGTTTCTTGATTGAATGCGTGAAATATGGATGTTAGGAAGGAAATAAAATAAAAACAAACTTTATTATAATTAAACAAAATTGCATATTGCCAATTTTTATGCATTATAAACACAAAGAATAAGAATTTTTAATTCATTGCTCAAGAAAAGGCATGAGACTTGACATGTTTTGCACGAAAACAATCACGTAATGCTAATACGGAATCACTAATACTTTAAGGTCATGTTGTTACCGGATGAACAAACTTACAATAAGACGTTTAACTTCAGTCAATTTCAACATAACTTTTTAGTCTTATTACGAACGGTGGTAACTTATTTGTACATCCAATATTTCAAGATGAACACCAAACAACCAGATCCCATTAGTCTTCAAGACACCAAACTATCAAAATGTATTTGACTTCAAGATGAACATGACACCAAACAAATATTTTTTGCAGTTTTTGAATTAGTAAAGTTAAATGTCAACAACTGAGTTTGCGAAACTAATGGTATCAGTATTTCAAATACACGCCGAGAAGCACATTCACGAAATATGAACCGATTCCGGTTGATGTATTGCACACTCTGAAAATTTCATAATCGAATAGATTAGACCTCCAGGATAGCTTACCTAATGGATCAAATAGGAGAGCATTTAAATGTACATAGTTAAGAAAGTCAATGCTTCGAACATTAACTGTTATTCTTCCAAAATAGATGGAAACTATTGCTCCATAAAGATTTTAAATTTTAAAGCTATTTCTCGTAACTAGGGCAAAATTAGTGATTCATTATGGATACTTGATCCAGCTACATCATTTTAGTTTATAAATTGCAGTAATTTAAGACAAAAAGGATAAAAAAGAAAGAAAAAAGATTAAAAGAAGGACTAAAAAAGAAATAATCAAAGACCACTTTTTCATTTTAATCTATCTTTTAAATCCTTTTCACAAAACACGGCTATTTTTTAATGTCTGATTAATGTGAATTAACCTCTAATAAAAATGAGACTGTTTACTTTATTAAAATACAATTTGCAAAACCCAATATGTCACTTCATGTTATTAAATATATTTTTCAAACCATTACAGTAATCCAATGTGCCATTAACTTCATTCAAATCAATGAAATTTCAATTTTAAAAAACTAATTTTTCATTTAATTTATTTATAGTCCTTGGCCAAATTATTAGACGTACTATAAGATTCTTATCAGATGCAAAATCTTATTGTCCCGCAGTGAACTGATCGATAAGACACGGTTCCCAGCAGATCACCGAAGTCAAGCGTCACTGGCTACGGTCAGTGTGAGGGTGTGTGACCACTTGGACCAGTCTGCGTAGGGACCGAGGTTGTGCGGTTCCTATCCATTGGTCCTCGTTAAACTGATCTACCGTAAAGTGCTCTACTTCGCGTGCAGGTCGTCGGGCTACCGAAGCGGGGGTGCTTTCACCTCTGCAGAGGATCAAAATTGTGATCGCATGTCTTCGGATCATCGTCAGGGGTGTTTCCCAGACCGTCGCCAATAGCCCATCGTGCAGCTGTAGTGCGACGTAAATTAACTACAACTACAGCAACAAGCAAAATCTTACTATCAGCTGATAATATACAGCTTTGTTGTTCTTACACGGCTGAAACTGGTTTGCACTTGTTTACGTTCGTGTATCAATTGGTTAACATTGTAATGCAATACGTAAAAAATAAATACAAATAGGAAGTATATAAAAAATCTCCTAAATAAAAACCCATTACATGCATGTTGAAATATAAAAGTATTCCATATAAATTCGTGCAAAACATGTTGTTATTAAAAAAAACTACAATACGTCTAATAATTTAGTCTAATTATTTTAATATACTAATAAACTTGATATAATAAATATTCTATATTTATGTAATATGTCGTCCAATTTAAACAATCAGCACCAGAACCTAAACAAGTGCAAACCGGTTTCATTCACGTAAGAACAACAAAGCTGTATAGTATCAACTGATAATTAAGATTTTACATAGAATCTAATAGTTTGGCCGAAGGACTGTAAATCGAGTAAAATCGAGTGAGCAAAAATTCAATTCACTTTTCAGTTTATTAACGTATTAAAAAAATTGTTTCTTTTTTATTTACCATTTCATTCATTTTGCGAAATTCAATTTAAGACATTTTATAAACTGGATATTTATTTGTTTTTATATTCTGAGAATATAAAAACAAATATATATCACTTTTGAATGCTACTATAAATAATTCCGTTCAAAGTTCCTAAGCATCGGAATATCAACTCAGATTGATGCGGACACCATCTCTGGTGTTGACATTCTATGTAGTTCACCAAATAAGGATGTCGTCCCTCTTCATTATTCAGCCGATGGAGGCATTCAAAGCTTCTTTGAGGGGGAATTCACTATTTATAACGATATTTCTGAATACCATTAAACATGATTTCAAGACAACAACGTCGAACGTTCTATAGGCTACGTCAAAACGTACGGTTTTATATGGAATGTAATGTATTTGTCTTTCCAAAAGTTGTCTCAACTTAGTATAAATGTAATTTATGCATATAGTTTGCGAAAATGTGCATAGTAAATAGCGAAAAGCTTCATTAAAATATAGTGTCACTACTCATATTACGCATAATATGATAACGTGCAATATCCGCATGCATATTAAGTCGATTTTATATTACAGGAACTTAGATTTTATGTATTATTTGTAATAGTTCGCATTAATTTTAATATACCCTTAAGTTTACATACTTAACCTCTTTTTTTTATTTTTATTATTGTATTTTTATTATTATATTATTTCTTTTATTTTTTATTTTTTAAATTTTATTTTATATCCGTCGTTGAACAGTCGTTGCCTTGTAATTTTGAACCAATCCAGAAGACAAGGAATCTCCTGAATCAGTAACCCCCAGAGGTATGATTTGTTTTAGGAACATGGAGGACTTTGTGACTCGATAGATTTAAAATGCATCAGTCACAGTTTACTTCTATCTTCAACTTACAATCTTCGGCCGGCAAGGATCGAACATACGACCTCTTGGAAATGGGTTCAGTGAAGTATATAAAAAATCTCCTGAATGAAAACCTGTTACATGCATGTGTATATACAAAAGTATTGCCTATAAACATGTGCAAAACATGTCATTATTATAACACTACAGCGAGTCTAATCATTTGGTCTAATTATTATAATATATTGATATAATACCTGATATAATAAATATTCTATATTTATATAATATATCGTCTAATTTGTCCAATGGTCAAAATTATATTATCTATCGTCTAATTTTGTACTGTCACCTTTAAAACTTGGATTGTGCTGTAATCAATCTATTAACTTTGTTAACAGAGTTACCCATTTTCAAGAAAGGAATTACTTGAAACATTTAAAATTTACAACCAATTTTATTAAAACTCAAATTTTCAAACAAAAACACACTCAAATTAAACTGCCGTTAAAAATTATAAGGCATAATATTCTAATGCTCCAAATTCAGTGAAAACAATTAAGAACAAAAGGCGCACTTATCTTAAAATCTACAAAAATCAATTAAAAATAAAAATCACAATATTCTCCAAATCCTGTAAACACGATTAAAAATAAAAGGCTTATCTTAAAATATAGTAGAAGCAATTAAAAGTCAGGGTAAATTATTCTTTTAAAACTGTACTGAAATCGAACTTAGAGTTTATAAATTCAAATCAAACTACGGTCCAAATCCCTGGAACGCCCACCGGTAATACCGGACAATGTCAACATTCTAGTTTCTGATAGACAGCATTCCAGCACTTCAAACTTCTTTAGGTTTCCTTCCAGGAAGGCAGTTAGCACAAGTGAAACAGCTGACTTCCAGCATTGGAACGCTCTGGATAGGCAAACAGATTCGAACATAGCGGCTGCGGAACTCAGCTCATCACTTTCAGTCATCAACTGAGCGTCTTCGGCTTAGTTTTGCCTAAAACTCACGCTCATCCTCTCAGCGGTTCCGTCTTAGTTCATCTACCTCTCAGCGCCACTAACTTATTCGTCGATTCCGGATGAACATATGCTGGCAGTCATATGTATCTAAAAGTTTCTGAAATAAATTAAAAAAAAAGAGTTCAGATCATCATTGGGGTAAAGCATGAATTGTGGTGAGATAATCATCATCATTCAGATGGGGAGACCCCTTTGAGTAGAGTTTGTAGGAGGCTATGCACTTCTTGATCTTTCATGAGTGACACTAGACGGTAAGATGATGTTGCAGGAGTAGAGGCTTTAGTCTGGAATCTTTTTCTGCTGGGGTGGGCCTCGCACCCAGAGAAGTTGGAGGTGTGGCTTTTTATGCAATTGCGGCATTTAGCTGGAGAGTTCCGGCTTTTTCTGCACTGGAATGCTATCCCAAAGCCATTCTTCACCACTTTTTATTCTCGTTTCAGCAAGGCGAATGAATCTCGGACTGACCCATTTTCATCCCACGAGCAGCAGCGCAACCAGTGAACGTCACAATATATTATATAATATGTTATATAATGTCACAGTATATTATATAAATAAACATCTTAAACTTAAATTAAATCATACTAGGAACCTATATATTACATAATAATAACTGATCTCTTAAATTTTACATAAATATATTCGCATGTGTAATGTTTTAGAAATAGATGAAGCTCAACTTTTAATTTAGATAGGTAATCGACTTTTAAGTTACCCTTTATATGTAAATAGGCTAAATTTTTCACTCCTAATTAAATAAGTTCAATTTTTAAAAGCATTTTAATTTAGATTTTAATTGATCCTAACTAAGTTTTATTTGAAAATTGCTTACATTTTCTTGATTGCTTTAAACATCGTTGATTTTGAATTGAATATTACTCAGAGCAAATACACACAAAATATTTCAAATAGAAATGAGTATGATGTGGTAAAGTATGATGTTTTTCTTTTTGGTACATATGCACTAATGCTAGGCTATGATTCGCTTAAAATGGACCAATAGCAGATATGTTTCTATTATAATATTTAGTTTTTTTATTTAGAATAATTGAAGGAGCTATGTTTTTGTATGAGAATTTTTTATTAAAAAATATAGTAGAAATAATAATTTTTACTCGAAGTTTTAAATTCAAAATTATATTTCCACGTATAAAGATAATAAAATTTTTCCAGCATGTATTTATCCAAGAAAGTTCATAAAACTAGACAACTTAAAAAAAAGGTTTGACACAACTAAAAAACTTGTTAAATGAATTTTTAAAAATATTTACATTTCCAAAATTAAAAGTATGGAATTTATATGAAATAATTTTCCATAGAATTATATATTTTATAATATTGAAATNAATATTTAGTTTCATTATTTAGAATAATTGAAGGAGCTATGTTTTTGTATGAGAATTTTTTATTCAGCTTCCTAATATTTCTAAATTTATTTTCTGAAACATTACTCGACACATATATTCTGGTTCTAATATTTTTACTTTATATGAAGCATGGAAAAAGATACACTCATAAAAGAGAAAATTAATAAAGTAATAATCAATAAGCAAACGTATGTGAAGCTTAAAAAAAATCGATATAAAAAATATCGAAATTTCATTTTTTTTTCTCCGCGTACAGTTACCAATCAAATCATTCATCTCCTTTTTAGTGAGCAGAAAGCTGCCTGAAATAACATCTCCTAACTGAAAGGATAGTGTTAAGGCTAATGCTCACTTTTTTAACAATATTCGACTAACTGGGGCAATAATTTTTATTCGTATTTCATTATCACTTCAATTTTTCGTATCGCAGTATTTTTTTGATGACACTTTGATTTTTTGATAAGTACTCCCAATAACAATGTCAATATTGAACTTTATTGAATGCTTTACTTCAATGGATTGAAATTAATGAAATGAAATTTCAGAAATTAGATTGTAATACGCTATTTAAATTAAACCATATTATTATAACCATAAGATTTATGCGACGCTTTTGTTATTCATTTTTTTTTACCTTTGATAGTTCAGTTTTTTATACCATTTAATTTTGCGACCATTACGAATCATATTGTTTATTTTTTCAAGCTTCTTTCTTGCATTGTGTTTAAATTATTGATAGTGAGAGAATAAAACCGAACGTGTTATTTAACACATATTTTTATAGACATCAATAAAATTTTGTATTATTGCAATTTAAAATGGTTGAATTGGAACTGTGCCATTTAAAGTGATTGAAATAAAATAGTGTAATTCAATGGGATTGCTTAGAGTATTGTTATTCAAAATGATTTATTTATCAAAGGTGAAATTAAATCTACGTCACCCATTAACTGCAGACGCGATGGGGGTTGATAACGTCATTTTAAATTAAAATGTTTGTAAGCAATAACTGTAGTAAAAGCTGGCCTTTACTTTTTACCACAATTTTATTTGAAATTTTTTGCAGTGTACATTTAGAAAAAGACGGATTTGATATGAAATATCAGAATACTATATTAAATAAGAGTACCATTAACCTTGTGATGCAACGAAAAAAAAAGAATAAAAAAATAAGAAGCAGTGAAAAAATAATTTTTATTTTTTAACATGATTGAATGGCAAAGGTAATAGTAAACATTATTTATTATTTTCTAAAACAGTGAAATTAGAAAAATTTTGCCTGTCGGTTTTGGGTTTCTTTAAGGATCCCGAGCCTTCACTGTCTACAGTTGCATTTTGGGTTTCTTAAAGCATCCCGAGCCATCACTGTCTACGGTTGCATTTTGGGTTTCCTTAAGGATCCAGAGCCTTTGTCGACAGTTGCTTTTTGGGTTTCTTAAAGGATCCCGAGCCTTCACTGTCCACAATTGCTTTTTGGGTTTCTTAAAGGATCCCGAGCCTTCCCTGTCCACAGTTGCATTTTGGGTTTCTTAAAGCATCCCGAGCCATCACTGTCTACGGTTGCATTTTGGGTTTCCTTAAGGATCCCGAGCCTTTGTCCACAGTTGCTTTTTGGGTTTCTTTAAGGATCCCGAGCCTTTGTCCACAGTTGCTTTTTGGGTTTCTTAAAGGATCCCGAGCCTCCACTGTCCACAGTTGCTTTTTGGGTTTCTTAAAGGATCCCGAGCCTTCACTGTCCACAGTTGCATTTTGGGTTTCTTAACGGATCCCGAGCCTTCACTGTCCACAGTTGCATTTTGGGTTTCTTTAAGGATCCCAAGCCATCACTGTCCATAGTATTAGTAATTTGTAGAAATCCAATCTTCGTCGTCCAAATCTTCTATTGTTACTCTCAATCCAATTCTAACTTCATCGTCAGGAACTGCCCACTCAAAGTCATCAAAGAAATGCCATTCTTTCTCAAAACCATGCATGTCGTAATGAGCATCTGCAAACTTCTGTCTCGATGCATTTGCCAACCAGTCTTCCATCTTGTCGTTTTTAATGACCTCCTGTCCTCTAACCGACAATCTTGGTTTCGGGTCTCTTCTTACCTCTTCAGCGAAACAGTAATCATTCTCCCCTTCATCCTCGTAGGGGTACCAACTCAGATCTTTCTTTTCAATCCATTGCCAGATTTCATGGAACTTCTTGCTGTTGTACGTCGATTCTTCGAACCATCCAAAGTCATCCGTGTGAGTGTTCGGATACCAAATGGCAGGGGGCTTCACTGTTAGGTAGCTGTTGCCTATTCGGTCGAACTCTTCAACGAATCGAGCCTCTACACGATCTTCTGTGCAATATGGTTTCTGCACAATTTCTTCTTCTTCCATTTCCTGGTGTTTCACTACTTCATTCTCAATCAGTACTTCCTTCTCTTCCTTACTCCCTTTCTTTCCTCCCCTCCGGAAGCTACAGACGCACACAAAAAAGAGTGAAATTATATTTAGTTTTAATTTACATTACATTTTTAAGTTATAAACTTGAATTACAGTCCCTGGTTAAATTATTAGACGCACTATAAGATTCTATGTAAAATCTTAATTATCAGGTGATACTATACAGCATTATTATTTTTCTGTGACTGTTTGTACTTGTTTACGTTCGTTTATCAATTGGTTTAATTAGACGATATATAATACATACTCTAGTATTGCAGAAATTAGACGATATATAAATATAGAATGTTTATTATAACAAATATTATATTAATATGTTATAATAATGAAATCAAATTATCAGACGATCAGTAAATTTTTAATAATAACATTTTATATTTTAACATGCTTGTAATGGGTTTTTATTTAGGAGATTTTTTTTTATTCTTCCTATTTGTATTTATTGTTAACGTATAGCAATGCAATGTTAACCTATTGATACACGAAAGTGAACAACCGCAAATCGTTTATAAATATTTTTATAAAACAAACTAGACGTTTTACAATTTAGAAATATTTAAGAAAATAATCTGAATAATATAGATATTGAGAATATTCCAGTTTTGACCCAAGCAAGGGTCTTTATGGATCATTATTATTTTTTATTTGATAACTCAGCTAACTCAATTATCTAACTCATGAATACACTTAAAAATGTTTTAATTTAATGATTATTTTTGATGGAAACCAAAATATTGCTTTTTAAAATTAAAAACTTTAAACTAGTTTTTTGATCATCAAATTTCAAAATGTTCTAAAATTTGAAATTGCTTTACATTTAAAATTTACCAGCACATTTGCATTGGGTGGAAATACATTGAAAAAAAAACACGATTGTGTAGCTAATTTTTTATCATTCGAGAAGTGTTGCTAATAAATTAATATTTCGCGAAACAAAATGGAAGTGTAAGAATAAAAAATTGGAAGAGGAAAATCATTTTAGGAACATAAAACAACTTTAAAACTTTCGTTGTAGTTCAATTCAAATTCTTAGTGGTCAGTACTTTCTTTGTAGAATTTAAGTACAATTTTTGACAATGTGAGATTTTGGATATGAAGGAGAGATATTTATCCCAGAGAAATAAATAAAATCGTTTAGGAGAAAGTAATTTATTCAGTAAATCTTATTATGATGAACATGGCCACATTCCAAAACTATAAAACAAAGAAAAGAAATGCCCTTAAAGGGATCAAGAGCATCATTCTCCACAAGTCAAACTTTTTGATGGTCCCATCAAAATATTTTGATGGTTTATGTTGGTCTCACTGCGATTCACAATGGTCCAACATCATTTGATGGTCACCATCATCTAACAATTTCGATTATACGCTCATGGTTTTTGACATGCCAACAAACTTCCATCATTCCATGATGGGAAATGCTACTTTGATATTGTGATGGTTAACCATCAAGATAAGTTTGATTCTCATGGACTAACAATCCATTATGTTTTCAACTATACATTTCGATGATAGTTTAAAGGGAATACTTGTTAATTTACAGGAATATACCATCAAAACAATTATAGTTTTTTTTAAGTTGGACTATCATAAATTAGTCCGAATTTTTACAATGGGATGATGGTTATTCATGATCGTTCCAATATGAAACTATGATGGAAAATTTATGATTGTTTAACATGAACAAACCATCAAAAAAATTTATATTCATATGTTGGGCCATCATAAATCTGTCTGAATTCCTACATTGGGGTGATGGATATTTATGCTGGTTACCGTCAAAAACATAATGGTTCATGATGGAATTATTGATGATTACTAGAGCCCGGATTTTGATGACCTAAAAAATCTCAATTAATGCCCTTAAAAAGTGCAAAAAATGCCCTTATGAACTGCAAAAAATGCCCTTAAAAGTGCAAAAAATGCCCTTCAAATGCGAAAATTGCGCTAAAAATGCTTTATGACATGATTTAAATAGAAGTAAAAATATTGAACTAAAACAATGTTTTACTCTTTAAANTCCCCCATCCTGTCGTTTTTCATCACCTCCTGCCCTCTAACCGACAATCGTGGTTTCGGGTCTCTTCTTTCCTCTTCAGCGAAACAGTAATCATTCTCCCCTTCATCATCGTAGGGGTACCAACCCAGATCTTTCGTTTCAATCCATTGCCAGATTTCATGAAACTTCCTGCTGTTGTAGGTCGATTCTTCAAACCATCCAAAGTCATCCGTGTGAGTGTTCGGATACCAAATGGCAGGGGGCTTCACTGATAGGTAGCTGTTGCCTACTCGGTCGAACTCTTCAATGAATCGAGCCTCTACACGATCTTCTATGCAATATGGTTTCTGCACGAACTCTTCTTCTTCCATTTCCTGGTGTTTCACTTCTTCATTCTCAACCAGTACTTCCTTCTCTTCCTTACTCCCCTTCTTTTCTCCCCGACGGAAGCTACACACACACAAAAAAAGTGAAATAATATTTAGTTTCAATTTGCATTACGTTTTTAAATTATAAACTTGAATTTTAATACATTTTAACAGCACACCCTGTTGTTAGATAATGACAATACTTTACTAACTAGAAACAAGATAAATTAAATATAAACTGCATGGATTTTTTTTTAATTAAAGAAAATATTTTCTAACTGAATTCAGGAATATAAATACTGTTATAAAACAAAATAACCGTTTTACAATTTAGAGAATACTTCAAAAAAATCTGAATAACATAGATATGGAGAATATTCCTATTTTGACCCAAACTAGCATCTTTATGGCTCATTATGATTTTTTTTTTGATAACTAAATCGTTCATAACTTATGAATATATTTAAAAATGTTTTAATTAAATGGTTATTTTTGATGGAAATCAAAATAGCCTTTTTGAATTTCTTTTTAAAATTAAAAACAAAAGCTTTAAGTTAGCTTTTTGATCACCAAATTTCAAAATGTTCTAAATTTTTAAAGTGTTTTACAATTTACTAGCAAATTTGCCAAGGGTGGAAGTTCAACCTCCCTGGAAAAAAAGCACCATTGTGTATCTATTTTTTTACATTCTAGAAGCTTAGCTAATGAATATAAAATTCACAAAAACAAGAGCTTAGAGAACAATATAGAAATCAAAAAATAAAAAAAATTAGAAGAGGATAATCATTTTAGGTACATAAAACAACCCTAAAACTTTCGGCGTAGTTTAGTTCCAATTCTTAGTGGTTAGTGGGATGTAGTTGTAGAATTTAAGTATAATTTTTGGCCGTGTGAGAAAAATTATAATTTAGATATGAAGGAGAAATATTTATCCCAGAAAAAATAGATAAAATCGTTTAGGAAAAATTGATTTATTCAGTAAATCTTATTATGATGAACATGGCCACATTCCAGAACTATTAAATAAAGAAAAGAAATTCCCTTAAAGAGATCAAAAGAATCATTCTCCTCAAGTCAAAATTTTTGATGGTTTACGTTGGTTTCATTGCGATTCATGATGGTCCAACATCATTTGATGGTCACCATCATCCAACGATTTCCATTATACTTTCATGGTTTTTGACATGCCAACAAACTTCCATCATTCCATGATGGGAAATGCTACTTTGATACTATGATGGTAAACCATCAAGATAAGTTTGATTCTCATGAACCAACAATCCGTGATGTTTCCAACTCTACATTTCGATGATAGTTTAAAGGGAATTCTTGTTGGTTTACAGAAATATACCATCGAAACAGTTATGGTTCTTTTATGTTGGACTATCATAAATTAGTCCGAATTTCTACAATAGGATGATGATTGTTCATGATCGTTCCAATATTTGATGTCTATGAAACTATGATGGAAAATTTCTGATTGTTTAACATGAGCAAACCATCAAAAAAAAATTGATATTCTTATGTTGAGCCATCATAAATCTGTCCGAATTCCTTCATTGGGATGATGGTTACTTATGTTGGTTACCATCAAAAACAAAATGGTTCATGATGGAATTATTGATGATAACCATCAAGATTATGCTGGTCCATCAATGGAAAACCATCAAAAATTTTGAATTAGGTCTTAACATCAAGAATTTATGTTCACATATCATTTTAACGGTTGGGACTGAGAGGCCGAAGTCCCTCCTCTTCATTAGTGAAGAATTTGAGATTAAAAAGGATAGTTAGGAGCATGGGAAGAGATACAAGGTTGGCGATTTATCAAAAGATAGATAGCTAAAAATAAGGCCAAACCCCCACAGTCAATATTTTATTTGAAAATATTTTCGCGAAAGCGAATCGCCAAAATGACTGTGAGAATCAGTATAACCATGTAGCTGAAATATTTTTGGTGTAATAAATAAAGTATAAAGAGTTATTAATATATTTTGTTTTCGATTTAGTTGCCACAGTGAATTAATGAGTTTTGCATATGTATTGAAATAAACAGTTAGCCGTCACATTGATTGTTAAGAAAAGAATAAAATATTTTTATTAGCTTTTTATAAAATGTAATAAAAATTTAAAAATTGGTTTATTTAATTTAAATTCGATTAAGAATGACAAAAAACTATGTTTAAGAAATTAAAGAAATTTTAAAAACCTAGGAAATATGTAATGACATCACAATAACGATGCAATTGTGTACTAAAGGTGAATATTAGGGTGGTAAAATATATTTTTATAAAAGTAACAACGTACGAATTTAATAAAACTTAGGTTGTTGATGCGTTTTAAAATTTCCTGCACTAAAAACACCCGTTGAAAAATATATACCATAAACCTCTTAGAAATAAGGGGTAATCTCTAGTGTGTCGAGCAGTCCCTAAATTTGATTTCCGTTAATTATCGTATATTTCTTTCTTGTGTGAGCAACTTTATAAAATCTAATTAATATTGCAAACATTAAGGAATATTAATGATAAAAATTGATAAGATTTGTTTATTCCATAATGTCACTATAGATAGATGGAATATGCAGTTTTAATACATTAAACGAAAATGAAATGCAGGTTCAAGCCAACCTCATTTTTTAATGCTTTCAAACTCCGCGTGAAATATTAATTTCAATAAAATCTTAAAATGGACATACATTTAAGCATAGTTAAATTTATCGAAGTATTTCTAAACAGCAATTTTAAATATATTTTTTTTGTTTATACCAACTACATCATTAACTCAGGATAAATATATTTCATTTTGAAGGACGGCTATATTTTAAATGATGGTACTAAAGTAAACTAAAATCAGCGAATTCAGTTTATGAAATTGTTCTAGTTCACTTTGCCAACTGCATTTGTAGTGAAGTACATTATTGTATTTATTTGAATTTCAAACTTTTAAATAAATTTTAACTTACGTATAAAACGCGTTTTGAATAAATTATGACTTATGTTTTTGATTCAGAATAGTGATTTGTTTTCTCCGTGTAAGAAATTTCAAACTAATCACTCAAAATTAAATATATTATAAGAGCTTGATATGTTTAACTTAAATTGTTACTAAGTAAATTTTATTTAAAAATTGCTTACATTTTCTTGATCGCTTTAAACATCGTTGATTTAGAATTGAATGATACTCAGAGCACATACACGCAAAGTATTTATAATAGAAATGATTTATTGCATTGTTTAATATACTATAATTTCTTTTTAAGTCCATACGCAACAATGCTAAACAATGATTCATTTAAAATGGACCAACAGAGGAAGGGTTCCATTTTAATAATCAATACCATTGTTTAAAATAAAATTGGGGAAATGAAATATGTGAAAAAATATAGTGTTGGAAAAAAATTTTATATCGTAAAAAAATAAATAAATAATCCAAGTTTAATTTTAATTTCAAATTTACATTTCCCAATTATAAAATGCACATCTGATAATCATTTAGAAGAAAGATGTTAATAAAAATTTTAAAGTAGTTAAATTAATAAATTTAAAAATACGGGATTTGGTTGAAAAATTCATTGTGGAATTTTAAATTCAATAACATTAAAGTTTTGAATTATTCTACTTCTCATTTAAAGAACATGGTTTTAATTCAGGAAAAAAAACGAAATTGAATTTTCTCAAATTCCCATATGTTTAGACATACTAAGATCTTTTTACTTTATGTACTTTTACTTTATGTATGATCTTTTTTGGTACTAAGATCTTTTTAATTTATGTAACATTAAAGAAAATACACTCAATTAGGAATGAAAAGGTACTTTTCACTCTTAATTTGATATAGTTAAATTTTGAAATTTTAATATTGTTGAACTTATAACTTTAAAAATGCGGTAATTCCATGAAAAATTCATTATGGAATTTTAAATTTAGTAATATAAAAATTTTGAATTAATCTACTAATCATCTAAATAACATGGTTTTAATTAGAAAAGAAAACCTTCTCCTTGTGCTTTGAAATTCAATTTTCTCAAATTCTCGTTCATGTCCTTTGTTGACGCATGTGTTTTGGTACTAAAATCTCTTTTTAATTTATAAAATATTTAAGAAAATACACTCATGGTGAGTGGTACTTTTCACCCATAGCAGTAAGGGTGCTGTCGGAAAGTCGAAAAGAATATATAGACCTCTGTCAACTTTTCTGTGTTACTATTTTTTTTAAATTTTATTTATTTATTAAACACTGGACAAAATAGATGCTAATAAAAAAAGTATAAGTATTAGAAAATGAATCTATAACAGTTTAGTACTAACACTGTTAGGGTTCATAATTTATTAACAGTTTAAGTAAAATAAAACCTAAAAATAAAATCAATTGAATTTCCATACACCTAGCTAACGGGAAAGTACCGTAAAAACGCATGAAGTAATATAATTAAGCAAACATATGCAACTCTACAACATCCAAAATACTCTAAAATGGACTAACTCATTTTTTGTTGATAAAGAAACATAAATTCTTTTTGAGTTTCTTTAGGAAAAGAACTGGAATAATTTCTTTTCAGAGGCAACTTTACACGTAATTTTTTTCTTGAATGATTTTTCTAAATTTTTTTTCTTCTTTTTGTTATTGATTGAAAATAAAACTAGAATGAACGCTGCTACTCATTCTAAAATATGCATTTATGATCGTTTTTTTAAATTCGCGTTTATATTCTCTTTTGTAGTAAATTACATAATCCGTTGTAAATATAAAGAGTAATTTACAAGGATAAATAAAGTTATCATCTTTATGGACTGTAATTCAGTTCACCAGCTAAATAACGGACCACTCGGCGAATTATTTATTAATAAATTAAACATGTTTCTCTTATACTTCACCTAATATGCTTGTAAATTTTAAATTAACATCCCAAAAAATAAAAAATTAAAATATTTTTAGAAATAAAGACTTTAAAGAAGGAAAATTTCGTCTTCAACGCTTTCAAAAGCAAACAGTGGTCACCTACAGTAATTAAGAACATTTTCATGCGTGGAAAAATATTACCTAAATCATCATCAGTCAATTAAAAATATAAATCTGTATTGCGCTTGGCCCTCCTGTTTGTCATAATATAAACAACAATTTTTAAGTTTGTAGACTTAACCCGTACGAAAATTAAAAACTAAATCCATTTTTCTTTCGATTATTAAATTTTTTTTAATAACCAAACTTAACTTCCAATAACGTGTGTTTTTATATTCGACTTTTAGATGCTAACTTAGAAAAATAGAGCTTATTCCGGTAGTGTAGACATTAAAACTTATATTTAGGCCCTTGTGTAATCAAATCAGCAGTATCCTCAGTCCTAGCGACAAAATGATTGCTGCAATTTTATTACACACATCTGGTTTTATAACACAAGTAAAAATATGACTACTCGGATTAAAGTTTCAAAAAACTAAAAAAATATGCATATAAACCAGTTCTCTTAAATTTTGAAGAACTAGTTCATTTCAAAAACAAATTATTTATGAATTGAATGCACCAACTGCAAGCTGAGAACTATTTTAGGTCATTATCTTTTCTTGCAATATAATGTGAATTCTAAATTTAAGAAAAAATTACAATAAGAAAACCTCGAAATAAATTGTTAATTTCATCGAAACGTATTGCCAATGACACACAAAAAAAATTCGAATGTTAAGCAATTCCAATAATGCACGTAACATTTAATTAGAACTCATCGTGTTTCCTTAAAATGTTCCAATTTCATTTTGTGACCCTTTTATACGCCTAACATTCTATAGTATGGAGATTGCACGAGAATTTTGTTCTCGGTGTTTCATTGGTCGTGATTTCGGTCTCGGTGATAGATCAGAATGAAAGGTATGTTGTACGGGGAATGTTGTTCTGCGCTTCTCATATTAAATTTCAATACTGAAACTCATTTTGTTTCGTTCTGGATTAGTGAATCGTAATTTATAATTAATTAACAATAAACGATTTCAGTCGTTCGTTTAACGGTTAGGAAGGTGTGCGTTTGATAAGTTTTATTCATAGTGTTAGATGTTGTTGTTGTTTTATTTCACTTTTAATTTTACAAGCCTTATTTAATCTATTTAAAATTGCAAGACCAAATTTGCTAAAATTGCTTGCAATAACCGGTCAACAGCAAAAGGTCATTCTCACAGATCTCTCACAAGTTTAAATTGCAGTAAGATTTTTTGAGGCAAATCATAATTCATAGTTATTAAATGCTCTATAAGATTCTATGTAAAATCTTAATAATTAAGGTGACACTATGTATCTTTATTGTTTTTAAGGTACTGAAATCGGTTCGAGTTCATGTATCAGTTGGTAAAATTACGATATATAATATAAATTTGACGATTTTATTTTATTTTATTTTATAACCGTCGTTGAACAGCCGACCCAATTTCATGGGTTTACGACTACTTACGTTCAACTCCGTAACCTTGTAATTTTGAACCAATCCAGAAGACAAGGAAACTCCTGGATATGATACCCCCAGAGATATGATTCGTTATGGAAACAAGAAGGAATTTGTGACTCGACAGATTTAACGTGCATCAGTCACCATTTACTACACGGGGAGTCTTCGGCCGGCGAGGATCGAACCCACGACCTCTTGGATATGGGCCCAGCGCCCTACCGACCAGGCTATCCGGGCCTTGAAATTTGACGATTGGATAATATAGACGATATATTATATAAATACTAGTGGTCTGCGCTCCCTGCTCTCTAACGCTCGCCAACCCCCGAAAATTGCTACACAATCTTATATGGTTTGCTTCGCTCGCTACTAACTTAGGTACATTACAAATGCACAAAATTCTAAGATTTCAAAACAATCATTCAAATACAACTACTACAATAACAATAATACAATACAATACAATAACAACTTTTTAAAAAAAAATAATTTGCATCTTTTTAGTAAATACTAAGTCATTAAAATAAATTTGAATTCAAATAAATGACATGTAATTCGTTAAACCTATTAGAAATGTGCTATAGTATAAAATCTTAAGATAAAATTTCTAAAACTGAT